>NC_058382.1:13737174-14048261 GCF_018350175.1 Felis catus | reverse complement strand
GCTGGATAGGTTGATGTTCTCAACCTAGCTCTGATCAGGGAAGGTGGCCTAGTATCCTGTGTGGGTGGAGCCTGTGATCCACTAGGGGCGGAGCTAGCGATCCAGAACTGGAAACTAAAAGGCTCAAAAACCGCCTGGAGGGATGGGGCCTGGAACCTCGGAGGCGGGGCAAATATGAAAGGGGTGGGGCTTGGGATCCTAAGCATGGGGCTGCACCGGAATTCGCTATGGGAAGGGCAGTGGCCTTAAATTCAGACGGGAAGGGGGCAAGTAGGGAGCCGGGTCGGAAACTCAGGGGGCGGTGCCTTTGGGAGAAGAGAGGCGGGGCAAATTTCGAGGAGGGGGGAAAGGGTGGGGCCTTGAGTTTAAAATGAAGTAAAGGGGCTGGGCTTGTGAGCTACGGAGATGGGAAACCATAAGCAAAGCTTGGAGCCTGGACCTCCCTAAAGAGAGTGCAGATAGGGCCTAAGGCCCTCTGAGGCTTGGGGTCCCCAGAAAGGGAGGGGACTAGAATTCTCTAAAGAGAGAGTCTGTAATTCTGGCAGTGGGAGGGGTGCTGTTGGAAATCTTTAAAGGTTCAGGATAGGGAAGGGGAGTCTGGTACCCCCTAGGGGCAGCTGCGGAGAGGGGTGTAAGGAGAGGGGTGTAAGTTCTCTAGGAGCCCCTTGGAAAGCCAAGTCTGTGGGTCAGGGGCAGAGACTCGGTCCTGTGATGGACAGAGGCTACAACCTTCCGAGGAACAAGATTCTGCTTGTTGGACCCGGAACCCCAGCAGCACAGGGCCTTGAGAAGGTGAAACCCTTTGGGAAGGTGCAGGGTGGGCCTGGGGCCACAGAGCGGTCGGACCTGGGGCCTACTGCAGGATTAGCACTACCCCCCACCCAGAATCCTGAGCCTCTAGTGTGAGAAGTGGACACCTATGGGGGCTTCCAGCGTTTACACCAGTCAGGGAGCAAATTCTGATCAAATTCTCCCACTACTGTGAGCGAAGGATGAGGCCTGAGTCTAATTTAAGGGACTGCCCACTGCCTATGCGTCCCTCCCAACCGTGGTGGTGGTGGGGGGGGGGGCGGGGGGTCCCAGCACCTCCGCTCTTGGGCTCTCCTTCACCAGTTGGTACCCGACTCCCGATTTCGCCTCCAGCACTGAGAACTCCAGGCCCCAGCGCCCCCCGCCCGGCACCTGTCCCGCTAGCCCCTCCCCTGCCGCCTTCCGATTGGCCGCGCGGACAGCGCCCCCTGGCGGCACCGGGCTCTGATTGGCGGGAAGTTCGCAGCCGCGGCTAAGACTGTGGAGAAAATGAGTCGGCCTCGGGCGGGGGCGGGGGGCGGGGCCGCGCCAAGCCGGACCCGCTGGACAGACGGCCCGCCTGGAGCGGGACTCCACGCCGGACACGATGCGGCGGCCTGGCCCCAGCGGCCGCCGCCCCCTCCTGCTGGTGCTGCTGCTGCCACTCTTCGCAGCCGCCGCCTCCGCCACCAGCCCCAGCCCCAGCGAGGCCGTCGAGGTTGCGGGGATCCCGGGCCGCCAGGCCGGGTAAGCCCCGCTGCGGCCCCTTCTTCCTTGTGCCCCCTCCATCCAATAAGTCTGGTGGTCCGTGAGGACCAGGACTTGCGGATTTAGGGGAATACGAACCCAGTGCTTCAGGGTAGGGATGAAAGAGCCAGAGCTCTTGGATTTGTTAGGGCCCTCTACTTTGCAGGGGTTAGAATCCGGGGAGTACTGAGATTTTGAGGCGAGGGAGTCCCCGCCGGTGTGATAGATGGATGTAGCCCCAGGGAATTCCAGGGTTTTTTTTTTTTTTTTCCGGAGAAGGGTCCCAGTTTATATAGGAATGGGGCTTTGAGTTTTCCTAAGATGATAGATGGGTGGGGCCCCCCAGCTAGGATGGGGTTCCCCAAGCTTCTTGGGCGCTTAAGGAGGAGTATGGGAGGTTATGAAGGGATTCTATGGTGGAGTTGAGATGTCCTGATTTTCTGGGGTTTGGGAACGACTGGATTAATTAAAGGGACCCTTGGGTTTTCCTAGTGACTTAGGAAGACGTGGACTTCCAGCCTGATGGCGGAGGGGCTTGCAAGGGGTTGTGCGGAGGGGGTTCCTCAGATTTCCTGAGGGTTGGGGATGCTCTTGTTTCCTAGAAAGAGGATCCCGGGCTTGAATGAGGTACCAGTGATTTCGCGGCAAAAGATCCAAAACTTCCTATAGATGCGGGGGTTATAGCCACCCTTCCTGTCTACGGGTGACGAGATCGAAGGAAGCAGTCTGCCTAGTACCCCCACCCCCCGCCCTGCGGCCCAGCGCTCCGTTACAAAGGCCCCGGGCTCTGCTCCCGCCTCGGTCTCTGCGAATGCGTTTAGTAACCCGAGCCGCGCCGGGGGCGGGGCCGGGAAGGGGTTAACGCAGAGAAACGGCGGGAGGGATAACAGCAAGATCTGGGGTCCCGGAGGCTCCCATTCGGGCGGCCTCCTTCCCCACTGAGCCCCACCCGTCTGGAAAGAGTCATTGAGCCCGACGTCCCCTTCACAGCATCTCCCCACTGCCCTTCTCTCGGGGCCAGAGCGCGCGTCCTCGTCCCTCGTCCCCCTTAGCCTGGGGATAATGGATTTGTCTGGGGGGCCCCTTGGTTGCGACGCACTTGCGCTGGAGCTGAGGACTCCGCTACTCAGAATCTGAGACCCACTGAGCGGGGGATTTCTCAAAGAACTCCTTCCTCCTGGTCAGGCGAGAAACTGAGGCCCAAAGACAAGGAGATGCTGGCTCCAGGACACAGCGCGTGGAAGCGCAGGAACGGTCTAGAACTCGGACCTTGGGATTCCCAGTTCTGGGCTGTGGCTCCTTCTGTATCCCCCTCCTCCTCCTCCTCAGCACCCCGCTGGACCCACAGTCAAAAAGAGGACCTCCCTCCCCAGCCGCTGAGGCCTGTGGAAGTGGCGCCACCTGCTGGCCATGCTCGGGATGATGGCTGAGTCAAGGACAGAGATGTGCGGGAGGGCGGGGTTCTAGATTCCCAGGCAGTACGGGCTTGGCAGTGAACTTAAAGATCCACTTTGCGTCATTTAAAAAAAAAAATTAAAAAATTAAGGCTTTAAAATGTCCTTACCAATAAGACTTTACCACTAAACACTTGAGAAAACAAATTAAAGTAGGGTTGCTGCGACTTTCATGCGCAGAGAATCTAAGCCATTTTGCCTCCCACTGTGCAGATGGGGAAGCAGGCATCCAGCGCAGTGCCACAAATTAATTAAACATCGATTTCGAGTTGCTCTCAAGCCTTCTCTTGACTTTCCCTCCCCTACCCACCGTTGCCCTCTTTGGGCAGTTTGAGAGGGTTAGGGGTCTGAGTGACTTCCACCCCTGTTTACAGCGTGGCTGCTTGTCGGTGCTGCCCAGGCCAGTCGCCCAAGAGAAGTCGCTGCGTCAGAGGTGGGTTCTTCTAGGTGGGGTATAGGCAGGGAGTGAAAGGGGGTAAGAGCAGAGGTGTCAGCCGCTCCCTTCCCCACCTCTCATCCCAGCCAGAATGCTGGATGCACTTGGTGGAAAGACTTGGTCCCTTCCTTCTCCACTAAGTCCCTGGCTGTCTCCAAAGCCTCCTGCAGGGTCCAGAGCTGCCCGCCTGAAAAGTGTGCAGGCCCTCAGCAGTGCCTGACCCCAGTGCCCCAGGTGCTGCCGAGCCCCAGCCCCAGCGCGAGGAAGAGACAGGTGTCCCTCAACTGGCAGCCACTGACGTGAGTGTGCAATCCCTCCCCTACCAGATGCTCAGGAGCTCCCGGCTCCCCGCCACCAGCCACCATTCCCGGCACACGTTTCTTTCTGCTCCCTGCATCTCTTTTCCTTTGGTCTCTCTCTGCCTCTCCCTGGCGACTTGGATCTCTGCTTCTATTTCTCCTTTTCGTGCCTATCGAAGTCTCTGTGTCTTTCAGTCTCCGTCTCTCTGCCCCTGTCCCCATGTCCCTCTCTCTGTATTTGCTCTTTCCATCTCTGTCTCTTTCTGTTTCTCTCATCACCTGTCCCTTGCCCTCTCTGTCTCTCTGCGACTCTCTCTTTCTGCCTCTGTCTCTGTCTTCTTTGCTCTCTTTCTCTCCCTTCCTCATCTCTGTTTCTCCCCAAGCCTGCGAAGAACGTACAAGGTCTGGTCCCCGGAAAGGGATAGGGGTGGGGGGTGGGCAGAGCTGTTACTGGGAGATCTCGTGGCTCGAAAGGCCCGTTCCAGCTAGGGTTGGGTCGTGGGGAAAGGGGGTGTCAGTCTAACCGCGTTGACAGCGCCTCTGCCCTCTCCTATCCAGGCTTCAGGAGGCCCGAGCTCTGTTGAGACGAAGGCGGCCCCGTGGGCCAGGGGGCCGGGCACTGCTGAGAAGGAGGCCCCCACAGCGCGCCCCTGCCGGCCAGACCCGGGGTAAGAACATCCGCCCTTCCTCTGCCGGGGGGCAGGGGGGTGGGTTCCGGGCCAGATAAAGCCGTCTGGTTCCCACGGTCCAGCCGCCGCCTAGCTGCCCCCCGTTGTAGCTCAGCCCCCCAGGACACGGACCCTCTAGGGACCCTGGCGTCCGGCCGTGCGAGGTGAGCCCGGGACAGGACCAGACGCCGGCCAGAGGCGCTGACCCGCGGGGGTGGGGCCGGGAAGCCAGGCGTCCGGGCTCCCTGCGGCCGAAGAGGGGGGCGCTGTCCCGGCAGAGAGCGCAGCCCAACTAGCCCAGACAACAAAAGCGATTGTGCGGGTTGGCGCCTGCCCGGTCACCGAATGCCCAAAATTGCGGGGCGGCTGGGAGCCAAAGGCCTCCCCCTACTTCCACGACCCTCCCCCTGCCCTCCTCCCACTCCAGCTCTCGGCCCCTGGGCTAGCACAACCACCCTCTAAAGTCCCCCTCCTGTTGTGGCCTTCAGCCCAGATGTGTCCCCTTCTCCCTAAAGTCTTCCAGATGTGGGCATCCAGCCAGATGTGAGGACCCCCGCCCACAGCCTCAATCCACCGTTTGCTCTTTCTTATCCATTCTGACTTCTCCTACCAGGTGTGGGGTGCTGGCCAGATGTGGCTGCATCCCCAAACGTGCCCCCCAGCGTCCTGCCCACCATCCAGACCCTCAATTCTTTCATGTGCCCAGGTGCACCGACCCTTCTCCTCTCCCCCAGATGTGCCACCTGGCTGCCCAGATGTGCCATGACAGCCCCCTATCCAGATGAAGCCTCTTTCTCTGGGTCTAGGGCGGAGAATCAGCCTGTACCGGCCTCCCCAAATGTGGCCCCCACTCCTCTTTCCTCTTTATGGATTCGGCCCTGTCTAGGGGGAAACCGGCCCGCCCCCACCTGTTCCCTTCCCCGCCGCTCCCCTGCGGGCCCCATTCACTTGTTGGTGCGAGGCGGGGGCAGACGGGGCGCCCCCTCCCCCCTGCGAGTCTAGCGCCCAGCCTGCGCGCCTCTGGCTACGCGCCCAGCCCCACGCGCCCCCGCGCGGCCGCCGGGGAGGGAGTGGTGGGGAGGGGGGGGCCTGAGCGGGGGCGCGGCCGCCCTCCCCCGCAGGCGGGCGGGCGCGGCCGGGCCCCTCGGGCGGGCTGGGGCGGCGGCGCGGCGGAGCGCGGCGCTGCAGCCATGGCGGGCGGCGCGCGGGTGTCGCTATTGGTGCTGCTGGCGCTGCTCGGGCCGCAGCCCGTGCCGGGCCGGCCCCGAGAGCGCCTCCGCGTGCGCTTCACCCCCGCCGTGTGCGGCCTGCGCTGCGTCCATGGGCCCACCGGCTCCCGCTGTACCCCGACCTGCGCGCCCCGCAACACCACCAGCGTGGACAGCGGCGCGCCCGGCGGGGCGGCCCCGGGGGGACCCGGCTTCCGCGCCTGTGAGTGCGGGGTGGTGGTCCCGAGGGAGGGGTTCCCAGGGGGAGGAGGATCCCCGGGGACGGGAGAGACAGTTCCTCCAGGAGAGGGAGCCCAGATTCTGTGTACGGTAGTGTTGGGGAATCCCTGGGGTATTAAGGAAGGGAGACTTAAATTCCTGGCTTTTGGGGTTGAGTCCTGAGGGTCCCGATTTTGCAAAGCAAGGAGGGTTCGCAGGGACCTGTGGCGTCCCACGTGAGGGGACTGGGGCAGGCTTTCATGCCTTTGAGTCAAAGTGGGGGATACCAGAATTGAGGAGCCTGGGAGCTTTGGGGAAGGGGGCCCCAATGCTGAGATTGTAAGGAGTCCTTGGAGACTAAGGGAGAGTTTCAGGGCCCCGAGGGGTGTTCCCAGTTTCTTTATCTTTGGTTGGGAGGGGTTAGGAAAGGATGCGAATGCCTGTGAGGAGGGGGGTTGGGGTGAGGAAAGTTGATCGGCAGAGCTGAGGGGGTCAGGGTCCCTAGAAGGAGGGTCTCTGCGGGACTCTGAGTTGCAAGGGTCGCACGTGGGAGAGAAACCCAGATAGGAGGCCTAGGGGAAGGGGCGCCCCCTGGGGGCAGAGGGGACAGGAGGGCGCGCACCAGGCACCCCTACAGATAGGGAGCCCCCCCCCCCCCGCCGGGTTCAGGTGAGGTGGGGAGGGCGGGTCACCTGTTGGCCCCAGGGTGCAGGGATGGGCGGGCTCTCTGGGTCGCGGCCTACCTGCCCCCAACCCCAGAGGCCCTCTGGAGTGGGGAGTGGGGGCCCCTGGCTCTGAGAACTCGCCCAGCCTGGCCCCTAGCCAATCCAGCCCTGGCCGGCGTGAGCTCATCTCCCGCCTGAGCCCCCGCCCGCTGCCACTCCCTCCCTCCTCCCCTTCCTCCCTCCTGCCTACACTCCCTCCCGGCCCAGCCCCAACGCGCCCGTGCCAGGCGCCGTGCCCAGGCGGGTGCCAAGCCCCTGGAGGCACAAGAGGGGCATGTGAAGGGGGGCTGACCTCGGCAGGACCCCAGTGTCCTCAGCTCCTTATTCCTCCAGAGGCGTGGGGCATGGAGTTGGCCGTGCCCATGTAGCAACACGTCCTGGGTGTGGGAGCCCCAAGGGAGCTGGGTGGGGGGCCAGCATTCAGACCAAGAGAAGGCGGAGAAATGCCTGAGGAGGCTGGGAAATGCCCTGAGACCTAGCTGGATTACCATGCCTGCCAGCAGAGACCCTTGCTATTTTGGAATCTTGATTCCTAGTTAAGCCTCTCCGGCTACTCAATTAAGGACCCTTATTAGGACACTCTGGAGTCCTGCCTGGCCTGACTCTCCTAACTAGGGGAGCCCAGAGTCTCAGCCTTCAGACCCTAAGCCTCCTCCCCACCCCCTATCAACAGACTCCAGAGACCAGCCCCTCCAGTAAAGTTCCCTCCCATTCTTCTGATGTAATCCCCCAAACTGTGCCCCTCACCAGACAACTCTGTAGTATTGTCCCTCAGCTATTCCTCCCTGCTTCCCACAGAAACCCTAGACTACAGACCCTATGTAGTGATAACTCCACTCCCCAGTTGAATTCTCTTTCCACAAAAGACTTCCATTCTCTTATATTTCCAACTAAGTGCCATCGGATTCCCGACTCCTGTCTTTCCAAGCCTCGCTCTTCCAGCTGACCGCCCTCCCCAGGAACTTCTGATCCATCTATCTTCAGAGAACCCCAGAGGGTCTTGCTCAACTGATTCTCACAAGAAGACTCTCCACAGACACTGTGACTGCCCCCCTAGGCAGCCATTCATCCAAAGACTTGGGCACCTAATCCCTTAGTTGAGAGGGGATGTGAGATCCACAGTATCTTAGAATCTTCTCAGACAATTGAGGCTCTTGTGTGCTGGGGACTCCCAGGGAATCCCATTTCTCCATGTAAATCCTCTTCTCAGCACCCTCAAACTAGCTGTCCCCTAGAAGGCACTAGAGCCCTGTTTTCTGGGCAACTTCCCCAAAGGATTTAACGGACTTCTTCCGTTGAAAGGGAGCTTCGGTTTCTTCTGAGCTAGGCTCTCTTTCCATTCTAGAAACCTTAAGCCATCTTTGAATCCCACAGTACTGCACTCTATCTGATCTCCTTCCAGGAGTCCAGTCTCTTTACCCTTCTAAATTGAAGGGGCTCCCTCTACGCTTTCCCTGTCTCCAGTGTGTGGCTCAGAATCCCACACACGCCTTCCTGGACGGCCCCAGCCGCCTGCCCCCTTCCTCCCCTCCGCACAGCTGTCTCCAGCTGTTCTCTGCAGCCCCGGGGGAGAAAGGGAGGGGGTGCCCTCGCAGGATACGTCCGGCCTTCTTTGGCTCAGCGGGCTCGGGGCTCCCCAAGGGTCCGGAATGCGGAGCCGCCGCCCTACCCCCGCCGCACCCCTCTCTTTGTTTACCCCGCCGCACAGCTGGCAGAGCCCCGCCCAGAGGTGGCCTGGGGCCCAGCGAGGGCGCGCAGAGGGGAGAGGAGGCGCGTTCCCGTCGCGGCCCCGCCCCCGGGCGACAGGAGGCGGGAAGGCAGAGCTAGAACTCTGGAGCGGGAGCCGGAGGGGAGGTGGGCGGAGACAAAGCGCGGTGGGTGGGGCTAGGACGCCCAGATAGCCGAGGAGGTGGGGCGGGAGGAGCGTGAGCCCGAGAGCCCGGGGAAATCCGCGCGAGGAAAGGAAGGTGGGCGGGGCTAAAGGCAGCAGGTTAAACACCTAGACAGGCGAGCTTTAGAATCCCGGGGGTAGAAGGTAATGTGGGCAAGGCTCTTAGAAGGCGAGGCATAGCCAGTGGGCGGAGATTGAGTGTCGTGGACCTGGCCAGACGGAATGTGCGCGTGCCTAGAATGCTAAAGAGACAGAGTTGGGAAAGGGGAGTGGTGTTAGGGGGTGGCCAAAACGTTGATTGAGGCAATGGAAGAGACCAGCGCCGGGTCTGCGTAGCTAGAACAGCAAAAAATCCAGCCTGGTGAAAAGATGGGCGGGGCTAAGTGCTAAGGAAAGAACTTGAGTGGTCGCGGCTGAGCCAATGGGCGGGGACAGCGCTGCCTGGGTGGGGCTGGAACACGGTGGACTCGACCTCAAAGTGGGACTCGAGAGGAAGGGCGGAGTGACCTGAAAGTGAAGAGCGGGAGGGCGTGGTGAACTGACCCAGTGGGAGGAGCTATACCAGAGGGCTGTAAGACCGGACCCAGCCCATGCAGGTGGTCTGGGTGGGTGGGGGTGACACAGGACAGCTCAAGGCGGAGCGGCTTACAACCACTAGGTGACAACGTTAGGGACTGAGTTAGCCTCTCTCCTCCCCCTCCCCCCCAGTCCTGTGTCCCTTGATCTGTCACAACGGCGGTGTGTGCGTGAAGCCTGACCGCTGCCTCTGTCCCCCGGACTTCGCTGGCAAATTCTGCCAGCTGCATTCCTCAGGCGCCCGGCCACCGGCCCCAGCCATGCCAGGTCTCACCCGCTCGGTGTACACCATGCCACTGGCCAACCACCGCGACGACGAGCACGGTGAGGAGAGCGCGGCCAGGGTCCCCTCTGATCCCTCTGTCCACTACCTCGCCGTTTCTCTGACCCCCATCTTTCCTGCCTTCCCCTAAGTACCCTTCTCCAGTGCGCCCTTCCGCCCATTCCTAGTCCCATTCCGTAAGAACTGGGGTGTAGACACCCCTTTGCCCCGCCGTGCCTCCCTCCAGGCGTGGCGTCCATGGTGAGCGTCCACGTGGAGCACCCGCAGGAGGCGTCCGTGGTGGTGCACCAGGTGGAGCGTGTGTCCGGCTCTTGGGAGGAGGCGGACGCCGAGGCAGTGGCACGGGCGGAGGCGGCGGCGCGGGCGGAGGCGGCGGCGCCCTACACGGTGCTGGCACAGAGTGCGCCGCGCGAGGACAGCTATTCGGATGCCTCGGGCTTCGGTTACTGCTTTCGAGAGCTGCGCGGAGGCGAAGTGAGCAGAGGCGGGTGGGGAGGGGCCCGGAGCGTGCCACCACGCGGGGGCGCGCTCACCCAACACTTTTCCCACAGTGTGCGTCCCCGCTGCCCGGGCTCCGGACGCAGGAGGTGTGCTGCAGAGGGGCCGGCTTGGCCTGGGGCGTTCACGACTGTCAGGCATGCTCGGAGCACCTGGGTAAGTCCCAGGACGTCCCCGAGGTGCTTGGAGCTGGGGAGAGGTGATAACCCCGTGGTTCCTGGTACCCTGCCCATAGACAAACCCTGTTCACAAATTCTAACCACACGTACCCTGTTGTGGGGATCGTTTCCAGTCTAGATCTATCCATACCGCTCTGGTACCGCCCACTCCACTTTCTGACTTTGTTTACTCTGTTCTCACCCCACATTTATACCATGGCCCCACTCATAAATTTCTGGAGCCTCCCACGTTGCCTTCTGCCAGACGGCTTATCTCAGGCTCACCTTGCACTCAAGCCACACTCATCTTTTAATCTCTCCCATCCCTCTTTTGTCCCCGCCCATCTATTTTGGCTCCGCCCGCCCCTGGCCCACCCCTCTCTTCTCTCCACAGGCATTTCCGACCGAGTGGGCACCCCAGATGGACCGTGTCCAACCGGCTTTGAAAGGGTTAATGGGTCCTGCCAAGGTGAGTGGGGGCAGGAGTGGGAAGGGCTTGGCTCTAAGAGCCGGGCTGGCAGGGAGCTCCCATCCCTGATGCCCCTGAGCCCACGGCATTCCTCCTAGATGTGGATGAGTGCGCGACCGGCGGGCGCTGCCAGCACGGGGAGTGTGCAAACACGCACGGTGGGTACACGTGCGTGTGTCCGGACGGCTTCCTGCACGACTCGTCCCGCAGCAGCTGCATCTGTGAGCCACGGGAGAGGGTTGAGGCTGGATTGCCCGCCTGTCCGCCAGGCCCTCCGACCCCATACCAGAGCCCCCCCGGGGTCTTTAATTGCCTTAGACTCCCACGATCCCCCCAGACTCCCGGGTCCCCCCAGTCACTCTTATTAGACACCCCCCCCCCCAGAACGTCTCGGATTCTTACATACTCTCAGACTCCTTGGACCTTCTTCAGCCCCTCTAAGAACCCCTCAAACTGTTAGATCCATATCCCTTCCGATCTTTAGACTTCCTTTAACTTTTCTCAGGCCCCCAAATCCCTTCCTCTCCCTGGACCACCAGACCTTCTGCAGACCTTGAGATCCTTCTCAGATTCTCCCATTGCCCCCTCAGGCCCTAAACCTTTCTCACACCTCCACACCCCTCACCTCTCCTGAATGGCCTTTACAGACTTCTTCTGAATGGCCTTTACACCCACCAACCCCTCCCGGGGACCATCCTCCTGTCTCCCAGATCCCTTCGCCCCCACCGTTCCTTATAGTCGAAAGCCCGCCCTGAAGAATTTCCTCCCCCACCCCCAGCCCAGCACGTGATCTCAGAGGCCAAAGGGCCCTGCTTCCGCGTCCTCCGCGACGGTGGCTGCTCCCTGCCCATTCTGCGCAATATCACCAAGCAGATCTGCTGCTGCAGCCGCGTGGGCAAAGCCTGGGGTCGAGGCTGCCAGCTCTGCCCACCGTTTGGCTCAGGTGAGCAGCCTCCTGCCCGGCCTATTTCTAGACTTGACTAAACGCGGTGCCCACCCTAGGTGCCCCAGGGCCTCAGATCCCCAGAGTGGACTCCACCAGGGTTCCACCTCACCTTTGGCCACCCCCACCCACCCCTGAGACAAACCCCTTCGCATCAACCCCAGCCTTGACTACCCCTAGCCCTTGAGGTATGCTGCCTGCCCAACCCTGTCCCCAAGCTTTGGCCAAGTCTGGAGTTCCAGAGATCCTGCCTTCAGTCTAAGCTCCGTCCCCACCCCAGATATGCCCTTCCCAGAGACAGTCCCCTGGCAGTGTAGCTTCTACCTAAAAACCAGACCCTTCAACAAACCAAAGCAGATCCCACCCTCAACCCCTGTCCCTGTCACTCTCCCAAATAGGAAAAAACATCCTTGGTCCCACTCATACCCTCAGGGACGTCCCATTCTTTGGCCAGTGCACCACCCCAAGCCAACATCCAACCCAAACCCCTGACACACACCCAGGCCAAGCCTTGCCCCCAGTCAAGGCCAGATTCTAGATTCCTCTTCTGTCTCATTCCTTCCTGCTTTCATGCCCTCTCTCTGCCCCTCTCCCTCCCTTTCTTCTTCCTAGAGGGTTTTCGGGAGATCTGTCCAGCTGGCCCTGGCTACCACTACTCGGCCTCTGACCTCCGCTACAACACCAGACCCCTGGGCCAGGAGCCACCCCGAGTGTCCCTCAGCCACCGGGCTCCACCCTCCACCTCTCGGCCACCCACAGGTGAGCTGGCTTCTGGAGGAAGAGGTGTCATCTCTGAGGGGCTGCCCTAGCCTCATAAGGAGGGGGACACCCAAATCCAGCTCTCCATTCATTGATATTCCTTTGTTTTTTGTTTTTTGTTTTTTTTTAAACCAGGCTTTCTGCCCACACACCGTCCAGAACCCCGACTTGAACCAAGGCCGGGCCCTGAGCTTCCCCTGCCCAGCATTCCTGCCTGGTCTGGTCCTGAGATCCCCGAATCAGGTGCAGTAGAGGGGATCGAGGGCATCAATGGGGGTATCACAGGTGAGGGTTCTAGCGGGGAGCTCTAAGGTGAAGATTCCAGGTTAGGGATGTTACAGCCAGAGGACTTAAGGAATGTGTGGGAAGAGAGAAAGATTTGGAGAGCTGAGTGTTGGGTAACATTAGGAGCTGGTGTCAGACAGGCCTGGGTTCAAGTTCTCACTTGATTGCACAAGCCATTTAACCTCTCTGAGCCTCAGTGTCCTTATCTGTAAAATGAGGATCATTGTGAGGATTCACTGAACTATCCCTGAAGAGTCTGCCACATAGTAAGTGCTGAGTTAATGTTGGACAATTGTTTTTCCCACAGAGGGCACTAAGAACGTATCTCGGTCAGAGGACCGGAAAGCAAATATTCAGAAATGGAGACTTTGGGGGTGGCAATAAGGGGAATTCAGGCAGAGGATCTGATGAGAAGTCCCATAATAAAGGAGCGGAGGATCAGAGGTGGAAGAGGGATGGGGAGGGACAGACATGAGGGTGTCTTAGGCAGAGCGTCTGAAGGAATTGTACGGGGGTGAAAGGGACAGAGGATTCAGAGATGGGGGAACCCTGGCTGACTGGACTCCCCAGGTCCCTCTGCGGGCGTGTGTCAGCGCAATCCCCAGGTCTGCGGCCCAGGACGCTGCATCTCCCGGCCCAGTGGCTACACCTGCGCGTGCGATTCGGGTTTCCGGCTCAGCCCGCAGGGCACACACTGCGTCGGTGAGCCCGACAGAGAGGGTGGACGGAGGCGGGGCGGGGAATCTCTGCCAACCTCCTCCTGACCAGCCCCTTCCTGGCCCTCAGACGTGGACGAATGCCGCCGCGTGCCCCCGCCCTGTGCCCCCGGGCGCTGTGAAAACACGCCAGGCAGCTTCCATTGCGTGTGCGGCCCGGGCTTCCGAGCCGGCCCGCGGGCTACGGAGTGCTTGGGTGAGAAATCCGCCCTGTCCAGCTGCAGGCTCCACCCCTGCCCGGGTCTCCCTCCAGCAGTTCCCGCCCTCCCACGCTTCCCCACGCTCCCGGTCCCGCCCCCAGACCCGCTCCAGCTCTCCCTTCCGCCCCACCACGGCTTCTTCCCCGCCCAGCCGGCTCTTCCCGACGGGGCGGGTCCCTGCTGTACCACTAGCCGACTTCTCTCCCCAGCCCTGTCAGGCTGCGCTCCTCCCTTGGCCCCGCCCCCACCATATTCCCAACTAGCTCCCGCCCTCCCTCAGGCCCCGCCCCTGTTCTACAACCGCGGCAACCTAGCACCTGACTCCTGATTCCTAACCTGCCGCACCTAGGCCCGGTACTCTAAACGCCCCTTGCCTCGCTTCTGCCCTCCCTTGGTTCGGTCCCCATAGCCGCCCTTCCCTCCATTGCCCTGCCTAGATCCTGCCTTTCCCAAATTGCCCCCCCCACCCACGGTTCCCCTCTCCGCCTCCGCCCTGCCCGGCTCCCCAGTCCTCATCTAGCCCTTCCTTCTCACCTGCCCCGCCCCCCCCCCCCCCCCCCGTCCGCCTACGCCTCAATCCTACCCATTCCTTGCTCTCCTTACTGTCCCTGGCTCGCTCCCCAGTTGGGCCCAGGCCCAAGTCTGGCTCCGCCCCTGCCCTCCCCTCCTTGCATCCTCCCAGAGCCCTCGGAGGGCGGGCGTGGGGGCCGTGAGGGGGAGTGTCTGCCCCAGTCTGAACCTCCGGGTTTGTGACTACAGACGTGGACGAGTGCCACCGCGTGCCGCCGCCGTGTGACCGCGGGCGCTGCGAGAACACTCCAGGCAGCTTCTTGTGCGTGTGCCCCGCTGGGTACCAGGCTGCTCCCCACGGAGCCGGCTGCCAGGGTGAGGAACTGACAGGGACAGAGGGGAAGGGGATGTGCGGGGAAGGGTAGAGTGGCAGTGATGAGGGATGGAGAAACTGAGCAAGAGGCAGGGGGAGGCTGATTGCTGCGAGACGGGGCGGGGGGAGGGGGCAAGTTCTGAGAACCAGACACGTAGCCTGATGGCTGTAGAGACACAGTGACACGGGGACAGAGAGGCCAAGTGATCGAAAACAGAAAAGCTGAGTCATTGAGGATGGAGAGGCTGGAGGATGGAGAGAGATGTCAGTTCTGGGGGAAGGGGGTAGAGTTATGGAGAACAGGACAGAAAGAAGCCGACTGATGCTGACTAGAGTTCTAGGAGGCGGACAGGAAGCTTGGGGATTGAACAGGTAGAGGGATGTAGGGTGGAGAATTTGAATAATGGGGAATGGGGGGCAGAACGAGACAGACAAGGAGGCAGACTGATGGAGGTCAGGGAGGCAGAGGGGAGCACGGGGTGGGGGACATAAAGGTGTGACTCTGGGCCCCTTGCCCCGGGCAGATGTGGACGAGTGCACGCAGAGCCCAGGTCTTTGTGGCAGAGGGGTCTGTGAGAACCTGTCTGGCTCTTTCCGCTGTGTTTGCCCGGCTGGCTTCCGGGGCTCGGCGTGTGAAGAAGATGTGGATGAGTGTGCCCAAGAGCCACCGCCCTGCGGGCCAGGCCGCTGTGACAACACGGCTGGCTCCTTCCACTGTGCCTGCCCTGCTGGCTTCCGCTCCCAAGGACCGGGGGCCCCGTGCCAAGGTGAGGGTGCCGAATGCAAGCCCACTCCACCCCCATTTGCTGTGGGGACTGGAAAGAGACATGGTTGGGGTCAGAGAGGCAGAGTAATGGGGCTTGGTGATGGAGGACAGGGGCAGAGGAGTACTGAGAGGGTGGGGAGGGTCTGATTCAAGTCTTCTCCCCTTTCTGCAAATATGAGGGTGCTCTCCCTTCCGCCTCCCTTTTGGAATGATACTTTTGTGCTTGTGGGAACCCTAGGGAGGGGACAACTGACATGGGGAGGGCAACATGCAGGAGGTGGTGCCCTAGCTTCACCCTGGCAGCTGGAGAGACCTTCCCTGGGGAAACAGGGAAGGAATCTGTTCTCCTGGGAGATGGGATGAGCCTGGGCAAAGTCCAAGAGACTGCCTCCAGACTGCAATGTTGGGGTAGGTGGTGATGGCAATGGAGATGTTTGGGTCCAGGCCCCTTTCTCAGCCCCACTGGTCCCCTCTGCCCCAGATGTGGACGAGTGTGCCCGTAGCCCCCCGCCCTGTGCCTATGGCCGGTGTGAGAACACAGAAGGTGGCTTCCAGTGTGTCTGTCCCACCGGCTTCCAACCCAACGCTGCCGGCTCTGAGTGCGAGGGTGAGGCCGGGGAGGGAGGGAGGCATGTGGATGGGGGAGGGGGGCTTTGGGCTGCTCCTTCAAGGCCACCTTCTCCCCTGCCCCCCAGATGTGGATGAGTGTGAGAATCATCTGGCATGTCCTGGACAGGAGTGTGTGAACTCACCTGGCTCCTTCCAGTGCAGAGCCTGTCCTGCTGGTCACCACCTACACCATGGCCGATGCACTGGTGAGACCAAGCCCTGGCTATGACCTTAGACCTGCACCGTGACCCCTGACCTGGCCCATTATCTCCTGACCTGGACCTCAATCCTCTGGACCCTGACCCTCAGAGTCTGATTGTGACTCTTGACCTAGATTATGGGCCTCTGACCCATATTGCAAGTCCTGGCCTGGACCACCACCCTTGACTCTGAATGTGACTTCTGATTCTGTGGCCCCTGAACCCTCAACCTGTCTGTGACATTTGAACCTAACCATTACCCCTACTGATAAACTCTCCCTACAACCCTGATAGCAATTGTAACCCTTCTGATCCTGACTGTTTCTTGACCCTGAATATGACCTATGACTCCTAAACTTGACCATGACATTTGACCTAACCATAACTCCTGACCATAACCCTTGACTCTCTGTGACCTTTGATCTTGTCTCTTTCATTGACCCTGCCCATTCTCAGAATACCTTCCCTGGCGTAGTGGGTTCATGATCCCTGACCCTGACCCCTGACTAGAGGCAGAATTCTGGGCTCTGACTGTTACCCCTGACCTGAATTGGTCTCAGATTCCAGTCACTGACTCTAACCCCTGATTTAACAGAATGCCATCCAATCATCTTGGTTTATAATACCTGACCTCTTACCCTAATTAATTTCTGACCCCAGTCCTCATCCAGAGTCCCTTCACTGACTCCAGGATCCTGGCACAGGGAGTTGCCAGAAAACCTGACCTACAAGACCCCCAATTATGGTCGCCAGAATCAGGGAATCTTGGTCTCTCCAACCTGCTCCTGCTATGGATCTTTCAGCTCATATCCAACTCAAGACACTACCCACCAACTTCTATAGAGCCCTCTGCCACAAGAGGATCCATCCAGCGTCCCTAAACCAGACCCCTCCCTCCCTTTTTTTTTTTTTTTTTTTGAGACAGAGACAGAGCATGAGCAGGGGAGGGGCAGAGAGAGAGAGAGGGAGACACAGAATCTGAAGCAGGCTCCAGGCTCTGAGCTGTCAGCACAGAGCCCTACGAGGGGCTTGAACTCACGGACTGTGAGATCATGACCTGAACTGAAGTCGGATGCTTAACCGACTGAGCCACCCAGGCGCCCCAAACCAGACCCTTTCTGAAACCCCTGTTCCCACAGATGTGGACGAGTGCAGTTCGGGTGCCTCCTGCGGCCCCCATGGCCACTGCACCAACACCGATGGCTCCTTCCGCTGCAGCTGCGCGCCGGGCTACCGGGCGCCGTCGGGTCGGCCTGGGCCCTGCGCAGGTGGGCAGGGTGGGGAGAGGGCGGCGAGAGGACCGGAGAACCTGGGGGTGGGGTCCGGGCTCCTGGACAAAGCCTGATGGGGAGGTAGGAGCTGGACGAAAAGGATGTGGGTGGGGCTTAGAAACCCGCCCTCTGGGGTGTGGCTTAGGGGCGGAGTTGATGCTTCTTGGGCCAGGACCCCGCAGCCTTATTTCTCCCATACCCTAGATGTGAACGAGTGCTTAGAGGGAGACTTTTGTTTTCCCCACGGCGAGTGCCTCAACACCGACGGCTCCTTTGCCTGCACTTGTGCCCCCGGCTACCGGCCCGGACCCCGCGGAGCCTCTTGCCTCGGTCCGTACCCAGGCTGGGCCTGGACCGGGAAAGGGTGGGCTTTCACCCAGAAAACCGGGACGGGGAGAAGGCGGAGGCGGCGCCTGACGTTTTGGACTGAGGTCTCAAAGCGTCAAAGCGGGGCTTGTGGAGCCTCTTGGCGTCGGCCAGGGAGGGGAGGGGTTTGGAGGGGGAAAGGCGGAGTCGGGATAAACTGCTCCGTGATTGGAAAGGACGGGGCCTGAACGCGTCGGAGGGGTGGGGCTTTCAGGGAAAGGAGGAGCCTAAGGCAGGCTGGGGGCGGAGGGGGGTGGGAAGAGGGGGAGACCTCAGCCAGAGAGGCGGGGCAAGGGCGGTGGAGGGGCTTGCCCGAGAATGGTAAGCCGAGGAGGTGGTCCGCGGTTTCGGACACTGTCCTGCAGACGTGGACGAGTGCAGCGAGGAGGACCTCTGCCAGAGCGGCATCTGTACCAACACCGACGGCTCCTTCGAGTGCGTGTGTCCTCCCGGACATCGCGCCGGCCCAGACCTCGCCTCCTGCCTGGGTGAGAGGCGCCTGCCCGGCCTGATCCCTGCCCCTCTGCCTCTCCTGCTCTGCCATCTGCCTCCCCTCCACTGCTTCCTCCCTTCCCCGCTTCTGACTCTCCTCTCCCTTCCTTAACTCCCCCACCTGTTCTTATTTGCCTCCCAGCCTCCCCTGTTTCCCGCATCTGACTGCTCTGCCTCCTTTCTCAGACATAGACGAATGTCGAGAGCGGGGCCCGGCCCTGTGCGGGTCCCAGCGTTGTGAGAATTCCCCTGGCTCCTACCGCTGTGTCCGAGACTGCGACCCTGGCTACCACGCGGGACCTGAGGGCACCTGCGACGGTGAGACTACTCTCCTTCCCCGCTCCTGTCTCTAGAACTAGTTGCTGGAATGAGCTCCCTTGGAGACCGAGAAGGCGCACCCTGCCTTCCGGACTTGAGGGGAGGGAAGGAGCCGTCAACCAATGCACTTAACTGTGTCCCCATCTCTGTGGTGGAAATAACCCACCGGGGTGCCCTTGCATTTTCCCCTGGAGGTGAGGTGGGAAATGGGGGTGGAGGGGAGGGGAGACACTCCTACCAGATACCAGGCCAAGCCTCACTTCCAGAAGCAGCCCTCTTTGCTCTTCTAGCTCAGTGCACATTTTAGGCTAGACCCCAGCAAGACATCTCCTCCAGGAAGAACTGTTAGCGCCTCCACAGCTTCCAGTGGGTTTCTTTCTGTCTGGGTCCCTTGAAGCCTGCCTTCTTTCACCTTCCACCACTCCCTCTACTTCCAGCTGCCCTCCCCGGGCTGTCCTGGGCCCATCCTTTCCCAGTTCAAAATTCCCCAGGTTCCACCGTGCTGGGCCTTGCCCGTTTAAACACCGCCTCCCAAGTTCTATTCCAAGTCTCTCCGGATTCTGTGCTTTCCCCCATTCTTCAGACTTCTCCAGCGCCCCTGCCCCGCCCCAAACGTGTAGGCCCACCCCTTCCAGTCCCAGCCGTTGCTGCCCTTCTCATTCCTTATGCCTTCCCCCACACCCTCCTCCCTCCCTTCCCAACCCCCCTGCCCTGTTTCCCCACCAGGCTCCAGCGGGGTACTGATGAGACAGGAGGTTGGGGCTAATGGAAAGATTTGTTTTTGCATAGTGTGTGGGTCAACATTTTGGGGAGCAGATGAAATGACTGTGGGCTATCTTTGGCTCTCTGGCTGCCAGACCTCTGATCCGTGGAAGCCTAGTTTCAGGGGACTTCGTTCGCTCATTCTGCAGGAATTCATTAAGCACCTACTGTGTGCCAGACAGTGGCAATGAGCCAAACAAAATCGATGCCCTCACGGAGCTGACGGTGGGGGAGTAGGAGTGGGGGGAGGGAGAGACAGACAGTAAGTATGCAAATACATTCAAGCTTCATTCAGCAAACAGTTTGGGGGCACACACTGTGTGTCAGGCACGGTTCTATACCCTGGGGTTACAGGGGGGAACAAGACAGACACAAGTCCCTGCATTATGGAGGTTATAGTCTAGGGAGGTGACAGTTGGCATGTTAAAAAATACATGGATATTTTTGACATATTAATATAATGTCAACTTTAAGAAGGGAAATAGAGAGGTGTCTGGGTGGCTCAGCTGGTTAAGCAGCTAACTATTTTATTTTTTACATTTATTCATTTTGAGAGACAGAGAGAGACAGAGCATGAGTGGGGAAGGGGCAGAGAGAGAGGGAGACACAGAATTTGAAGCAGGCTCCAGGCTCCGAGCTGTCAGCACAGAGCCCGACGCGGGGCTTGAACTCACAGACTGTGAGATCATGACCTGAGCCGAAGTCGGACACTTAACCGACTGAGCCACCCAGGCACCCCTAAGCAGCTAACTGTTGATCTCAGCTCAGGTCTTGATCTCAGGGTCGTGAGTTCAAGCCCCATGTTGGGCTCCACGCTGGGTATGAAGCCTACTTTAAAAAAAAAAAAAAAAAAGGAAAATAAAACATGATAAATGGACACAGATGATAGGGCAGTGGGGGAAGGGGTACTAGGAGAGCTTGACCTAGACACTTGAGTGAAGTTAAAGAGGGAGCCATGCAGATAGCTGAGGGAAGAGTGTTCCTGACAGAGGAAACAGCAAGTGCAAAGGCCCTGAGGTGGGCCCATGTTTGGACTACGTGAGAAATGGCGATGAGACCTTAAAAGAGTCTCAACACTTCAGAAGCTCAGACTCCTAGAACACCGGATTTATAGGGACTTCTCAATCATGGGAACCGGAAGTGGCATCAGGAACTTGTGAATCCAGGCCTATGACTCCCCTCCCCTCCCCCCACCCTACTCTTTTCCAGACGTGGATGAATGCCAAGAATATGGCTCAGCGATTTGCGGAGCCCAGCGCTGTGAGAACACCCCCGGCTCCTACCGCTGCACACCAGCCTGTGACCCTGGCTATCAGCCCACGCCAGGGGGCGGATGCCAGGGTGGGTGTCCATCAGGCACTGGGTGAGATGTGGAGGGCATGGAAAGCCCAGCAATGGCCTGACTGTCTGGTGGTTGCAGATGTGGACGAATGCCGGAATCGGTCCTTCTGCGGGGCCCACGCCGTGTGCCAGAACCTGCCAGGCTCTTTCCAGTGCCTCTGTGACCAGGGATACGAGGGGGCCAGGGACGGGCGTCACTGCGTGGGTACGGGGCTCCGGGGGGGGGGGGGCGGGCAGAGGGTGGGGAAGAGGTGGGTCAGGCCCTGCTCCTCTCTGTAGACCTGAACAAATGTGAGTTGACACTTGGTGTGTGAACAGATATGAACTGATGCATTCGGGTTGTAGAATTTAGACTCTGGAATATACAGCATTTCCCTTGTCAGTCAGGACTCTTCTGGTTACAAGCAACAGAAACCCTATTCGTTCAGATCTTGTTTGGGGAGGGCTTAAAAAAATATGTGCATAAAGTCTGTAAAATGCACACTAATCTTTTTTTTTTTTTAATTTTTTTTCAACGTTTTTTATTTATTTTTGGGACAGAGAGAAACAGAGCATGAACGGGGGAGGGGCAGAGAGAGAGGGAGACGACACAGAATCGGAAACAGGCTCCAGGCTCCGAGCCATCAGCCCAGAGCCCGACGCGGGGCTCGAACTCACGGACCGCGAGATCGTGACCTGAGCTGAAGTCGGACGCTTAACCGACTGCGCCACCCAGGCGCCCCACTAATCTTTTTTTTTTTTTTTTTAATGGACACTAATCTTAAGTACACAGAAATATTTTCTTTTTTCCCAACATTTTGTGAGGAAAATTTCTTTTTTTTAACATTAAAAAAATTTTTTTTAAATGGCTATTTATTTTTGAGAGAGAGACAGAGTATGAGTGGGGGGAGGAGGAGAGAGAGAGGGAGACAGAATCTGAAACAGGCTCCAGGCTCTGAGCTGTCTGCACAGAGCCTGACGCGGGACTCAAACTCACAAACCATGAGATCATGACCTGAGCCGAAGTCAGACGCTTCACGGACTGATCCACCCAGGCACCCCCCAAATTTTTTTAATGTTTGTTTATTTTTGAGAAAAAGAGAGAACACACACAAGTAGGGGAGGGGCAGAAAAGAGGGAGACACAGAATCCAAAGCAGGCTCCAGGCTCCAAGCTGTCAGCACAGAGCTTGACGTGGGGCTCGAACTCCTGAACTGTGAGATCATGACCTGAGCTGAAGTCAGAC
This sequence comes from Felis catus, assembly GCF_018350175.1. Taxonomy (NCBI): domain Eukaryota; kingdom Metazoa; phylum Chordata; class Mammalia; order Carnivora; family Felidae; genus Felis; species Felis catus. The sequence continues at coordinate 14,026,705 of NC_058382.1, read as the reverse complement.
ACCCAACCAACTGAGCCCCCCAGGTGCCCCTGAGGAAAATTTCTAAACATGCAGAAAATTGAAAGACCTGTAGAATGAATTTCTGCACACCACGTATATTCCATTATCATTATTTTATTATCCTTATTTCCTCATCTATCTGTCTGTAATCCATCTTATTTCTGGGATAAGTTTAAAGGTAAATTGTAGCCATCAATGCACGTCTCCCTAAGTTCTTCAGTATGCATAGCACTAACCAGATTTCAGTAGGCATTTACAGATTTTTTTTTTAATGTTTATTTTTGAGAGAGAGAGACAGAGAGAGAGAGGCAGGGGAGGGGCAAAGAGAGAAGGAGACACAGAATGCAAAGCAGGTTCTAGGCTCTGAGCTGTCAGCACAGAGCCCAATGTGGGGCTTGAACCCATGAACTGTGAGATCATGACCTAAGCTCAAGTCAGATACTTAAAAAAATTTTTTTAATGTTTTTTTAAATTTTATTTTTGAGAGAGAGAGACAGAGTATGAGTGGGAGAGGGGCAGAGAGAGAGGGAGACACAGAATCTGAAGCAGGCTCCAGGCTCTGAGCTGTCAGCACAGAGCCTGCTGTGGGGTTCGAACTCACGGACCGTGAGATCATGACAAGTTGAAGTCAGACGCTTAACTGACTGAGCCACCCAGGTGCCCCTCAAGTCACATACTTAACGGACTGAGCCACCCAGGTGCCCCTACAGATATTTTTTATCTGAGGTTCAATTTATATACAGTGAACTGCATGAATCTTAATGATATATTCTTTACATTTGATAAGCACACAAGCTTGGTTTCTTTGAAAAAAATTAAAATGGTGAAGTCCTGGAATATGTTTGAACTTTCGGCATAGTTGGATCCAGGAATTCTAACAAGGCTAGCTGTCTCTCCCTCTCACCTCTGCTTTCCCCTGTTGTATTTCTGCTCAGGCAGACTCTTTTCAGAGTGACAAAGAAGGCCCTGGCATCTCTGGGCTCATATCCTCAGCTTGGCAACCCTAGGGCTAACGAGGGAGGCTCTTTCTTGGTAGTTCTACCAGAAGTCCCAGAACTAGTTTTGATTGGCCCAGTTTAGTCACCGCCTATCTCTCTGAACCAGAGAAATGCAGTAATCTGGTTGGCCAAGCCTGGAACTTGTGCCCACCCCTCAGAGTAGATTTAACCCTACTTATAAATACATGAGTTGAAAATGGAGAGACAGAGGGCTCCCAAGGAAAATTCAGGCTCTGTCACCAGCAGATAAGTGGATGATGGGGTCTGGGTCATGAAAAATACCCTTCTATTTGAAAGCTCAGACTTTTAGAGCTTTGGAATCACAGACACCTACAACCATTGACTCTCCTTCCCCTCTGTCTCTTGCTCACAGATGTGAATGAATGTGAAACACTACAGGGTGTGTGTGGAGCTGCCCTCTGCGAGAATGTTGAAGGCTCCTTCCTGTGTGTCTGTCCCACCAGCCCTGAGGAGTTTGACCCTATGACTGGACGTTGTGTTCCCCCACGAACTTCTGCTGGTAAGACTGATGTGTCTGTTTAACTGATGGCTTCAGGGCCCACAGAAAAATGATGTGGTCTAACCATTCCCGTCATGGGCAGGCTGCCATCAGTTAAATGTTGTTGTTTTAAAGAACAATAAAAAATTCAGAACACGTGGGTTAATGTGGGCGGTGAGACCGGGGTCAGCCCTGTCCCTGACTCTACCAGATTCCTTCTTTCAACAAATGTTCACAGGGCATCCACTGTGTTTAGGCCTTATTCTAGGTACCAGAGACATGGTAGTGACCAGGAGAGACCACTCTTTCCTTAAGGAGCTCACAGTCCAGTGGGAGAAGGCAGAGATATCACCAGAGAGTGACAACCAGAGAAATCAGGGCTGGAAGGAGGAAGCTCAGGCCGGAAGGAACAAGGCTGTGATGGGGAAAGGCTGGGGGATTGTGGGAATCCAGAGGAGGAGCCTACCCCAGCTGGAGAGGGAAGTGAGAGCTTCCTATAGGAGGGAAGGTCTGAACTGAGAGCAGGAGGAAAAGTAGAAATAAGCCAGGTGATGTGGGTGAGGGAGGGCATTCTGGGCAGAGGACACAGCGAGGGCAAAGGCCTGGCAAGGCAAGAGAGGACCTGCCATGCTTGAGGAACAAAAATAAGTTCGGGGTGGCATGCTGGACAGAGCAAGGGAAGGGGTGGGGAGAAGTGAGGCCGCAGAAGGATGCAGTGCTAGATGACACTGATTTACCCTCTCAGGGGGCTGGCCTTTCCTGAGGGCACTGTGGCACCGTGGGAGGGTTTTGAGTGGGAGAGGGGGATAATCAGAATCTGGCCGCCATGTGCAGGTGGGCTGGAGGGGGTGACACTAGGGGCTGGGAGCCTAGGGAGCATCCAGGGCAGGGACCTGGGCAGGAGAGGAGAAGACTGGACCAAGGCAGGGGCCATGAGAGGGGAGGGGAGGGTGGTGGCAGGAGGCGAGAGGCCAAGTGGAGAGGCTGTGGGCTGCCTGGGGGGGGGGGGGGGGGGCGGGGGAGGGGAGGTGTCCAGGTCCAAGCCTAGGTTTGGGGACAAAGACTCTGAGGCCAGCTGGGGACACATTGGATGTGAGGACCCAGAAGGTAGCCAGGAGGCCAGAGGAATCCCCCCACCCCATCCCAAACTGCAGCTGGGATGATGGGCCAGACACCTGGGAGGGTGTGAGGTGCCAATATGACAGGAGGTGAGAATGGGAGAAACGAGGACAGATGGTGAGAGGTGTGGCGTCTGGTTCAGCCTCGGTTTGGGGGCCTCAGTTTCCTCGTCTGTAACATGGGGGTGGGAGGCTCAGCCCATGCTGGCTGGGCTAAAGCCCCTTGTTTCTCCAGGCACATTCCCGGGCTCACAGCCCCAGGCACCTGCCAGCCCAGGTCTGCCTGCCAGGCCACCTCCGCCTTCCCCACCCCGCCGGCCCAGCCCGCCTAGGCAGGGCCCCGCGGGCAGCGGGCGCCGCGAGTGCTACTTTGACACAGCAGCTCCCGATGCATGTGACAACATCCTGGCACGCAATGTGACATGGCAGGAGTGCTGCTGTACCGTGGGTGAGGGCTGGGGCAGCGGCTGCCGCATCCAGCAGTGCCCCAGCACGGAGACAGGTGGGCATGGGTTCCTGGGCGGACATAGGGCTGAGGGTTTGGGTAGAAATAGGCAGGCATGCGACTGGGACAGAGGACACATTTGGACATGGGCTGGGGCACTGGTACCGTACGGGCAAGAGTAAGCTGCCAGCCAGGCGGGCGTGAGGCTGAGAGGGGGGCACAAACAGGCACGGGGCCTGAAAACTTGGGTGAGCAGGGGGCAGGAGTAAGCCCTGAGATAGATGGGCGGGAGCAAGCCCAGGGTGCAGGGCAGGGGCCCGGGCCAGGGTGTCTGGGCTCAGCTTTGTCTCTCTGTGCAGCTGAGTATCAGTCATTGTGCCCCCATGGCCGGGGCTACCTGGCACCCAGTGGAGACCTGAGCCTCAGGAGGGGTAAGCTGAGACTTCAAGCCCCACTCACCCTCAGCCCCCAGGCCCAGCTCCATCTCACTCTCTCTGTTTTCTTCACCTCTATCTCCCATCCTTTTTCTCTGTCTCTACCCCGCCCCCTCGCCTATCTCCACCTTTCCCGATCTCTACCTCTGGGTCTCTGTCGCCACCTTTCGGTCTCTCTCTTTCCCCGGTCAAGCCTCAGAATCACACATTCCCCCCATCCAGCCGCCCCACACCCCGGCCCCATCTCTCTTGGTGTGGGGCGCACCTCTGACCCTCCTTCCCGCAGACGTGGACGAGTGCCAGCTCTTCCGAGACCAGGTGTGCAAGAGCGGCGTGTGCGTGAACACGGCCCCAGGCTACTCATGTTACTGCAGCAACGGCTACTACTACCATGCCCAGCGACTGGAGTGCGTCGGTACGAGCTTCGCCTGCCCCCCTACTCCCCGTTCCACCTCCACCCCCTCCCAACCCTCTACCAAGCCAGCGCCTCTCTGGAATGTCGCCACCGCCAGCAGAAGTCCTTCCCGAAGTCTAGACTCCATCTATCAGGCTGTCAACGCGCTGGGGAAGTGGGAAAGGGTAGAGGGCTACTTCCTGACCACTCCCTCCATGCCTCCCTAGATAATGACGAGTGCGCAGACGAGGAGCCGGCGTGTGAAGGCGGCAGCTGCGTCAACACCGTGGGCTCTTATCACTGCACCTGCGAGCCCCCACTGGTGCTGGACGGCTCCCGGCGCCGCTGCGTCTCTAACGAGAGCCAGAGCCTCGGTAGCCCCGCCCCGCCCCTCGCCCCTCGCTCTCCGGGCTCAGCCCCCCGCCCAGGCCACGCCCCTGCGCACGTGCTCGGCCACGCCCCCCGCCCCCGCCCTATTTACTCTGGGTGTCTGACTCTGCCACCACTGCTGGGCTGGCTGGGCTGGCTGGGCTGGCGTCGGGGATTTGCTCTAAAGCCAAGGTTCCGGAGGAGCCTGGCACTTGCTGGCCGTGTGTACCTGCACGTTGCTTATCGCCTCTTGGCCGCAGCTTCCTTCTGGCACCTTGGGTGGACTACCTTACAGGGTGGCTGTGAGGAATTTCATTTTCAGGACCGTTATGGGACCCGATCTTACAAAGTGCCAAAGCCGTGCTTCCTCTTATTATTTCCCTGTGCGTCTCTGTCTCCTTCCACCTCTCTGGGGTTTCTGTCTTTAGGTTTTTCTCTGAATTTCTGCCACTCTCTGGGTCTGTCTTTGTTTCTAGAGGTCTGTTCCTTTTCATCTCTCTCTCCATCTTTACTTTCCTGTTCTTGGATTCTCTGACTCTTTCGATGTGTTCGTCTCTATCTCTTTGGGTCCTTTCTTTTTGCCCAATGTCCCAAACTCTCTTCTCCTTCCACTTCCTGTGTCTACATCCCCCCTCCCCACACCCCCGCTTTCTCCTCCTATGTGACTGCCTCATGCCAGACCAAGCACATACTCCCCTGGAGCTATCTCAGAGGCCTTCTGGGAGTCAGATCACAGCTGAGGAGGAGCGTCTGGTGTTAGGCACTGGGTAGCTGGGCTGCTCCAGCACAGGAGATGGCCAAGAATTTGGGAGGGTCCTATCCTGCCTGTCCCACCCTGATGCATGCTGTCTCTGCCCTCAGATGACAATCTGGGAGTGTGCTGGCAGGAAGTGGGGGCTGACCTCGTGTGCAGTCGCCCTCGGCTGGATCGCCAGGCCACCTACACAGAGTGCTGCTGCCTCTATGGCGAGGCCTGGGGCATGGACTGTGCCCTCTGCCCCGCCCAGGACTCAGGTACTACGACCTGCCTGGGTCATACTCAGAGGCCAAGACATCCCATGAGACACCCACCCCCCACCCCGCCAAATCCTGGACCTTTAGACCTCAAATACCAGTTGTTCAGACACACCGTCCTGGCCCACAAACTAGCTGGTCAGAGCTCACAGACCTCCGAGTCTTAATGTATTGGACACTCACTTCCAGGTGCCTAAGACCCCAACCCACAACCCCAGAGATCCCCCAAATCTTGGCTCTTGGAACTCCTGAGTCCCCCAATCTTTAGCCCATGGGAACTCAGTCCAGGCCCAAAACCCTGATCCTTGGTCCTCAGACCTCCAGGTCCCATGGCTCAGATCCCCTCCTGTGCATCCTGGCCCCTGAGCACCCCAGTAACAGTCCTGGGACTCCCCAGTTCTGGTTCCTAAAACACCCCCATCCAATTTCTCTAGGCCTCTAGTCCAATATCCCATGGGTCCTCCCTATTCCACAACTTGGACCCTGATTCCTAGCCCCAGTACTTAGTACTCTCCATCCCAGCACCATGGAATCCCAGTCACAACCCTCAGCCCTAATCCTGCCTCCAGAAACCCTATCGGGCCCTGCAATCCCAGCCCCCTCATTTGAAGTCCCTCCCATGCCTCAGCCCAAGGCCCTCCTCCTCTCCTCTCCTCTGGGCTCCTCTTTCCAGCCAGGGAACATGAATGGTGGGTTCTGAGGGCTAACCACGAGGCTTGGCTCCTATTCACAGATGACTTTGAGGCCCTGTGCAATGTGCTGCGCCCCCCTGCATATGGCCCCCCGCGGCCAGGTGGCTTTGGACTCCCTTACGAATATGGCCCTGACCTAGGTCCACCCTACCAGGGCCTTCCCTACGGGCCCGAGCTGTACCCGCCACCCGTGCTACCCTACGACCCCTACCCACCACCTCCTGGGCCTTTCGCCCGCCGAGAGGCCCCCTACGGAGCACCACCCTATGACATGCCCGACTTTGAGGACGACGGTGGTCCATATGGTGAATCTGAGGCTGCGGCACCACCCGGCCCGGGAACCCGCTGGCGCTATCGGTCCCGCGACACGCGTGGCTCCTTCCCAGAGCCTGAGGAGTCACCTGAAGGTGGAAGCTATGCTGGTGAGCACTGCGGGCGAGGGATGGAGACCAAGACGAAGAGTCAGGTGTGCACAGAGATGGAAACAGGGAAGGCGGAGGGAGATAGATCCAGAAACAAAGAGAAGCTGGGGTCGGGGGTTGGCTCAGAGAGATGGGAGAACACAGATACAGTAGGAGAGAGCGTCAGAGAGCAGCGATGACGAGGGACAGAAACATACCTGCAGACCAAGGAGCTGAGGACAGGAGGAAAGTGATGGGGAGCAGTGCTAGGGAAACCTGGCCCCACGGCGCCCCCCACAGCCCGCGAACAGGACTCACGGTTTAGAAGAGGCTATCCGGCCAGGGACGCGCACCGCCCCCCTCCCCGTTGGGGGTTTAAGATACAGAAGGCAGAGACCCCCCAACCAAGGAGCCCCGCATTCTCCGCAGGCGCGCTGTCTGGGCCCTACGAGGGACTGGAGGCGGAGGAGTGCGGGATCTTGGATGGCTGCGCCCACGGCCGCTGCGTGCGCGTCCCCGAGGGCTTCACCTGCGACTGCTTCAGTGGCTACCGCCTGGACACGACCCGCATGACCTGCGTCGGTGAGAGGCGGCCAGGGCCAGCCTGTGCGGGGCTAGGGTGGAAGCCCTGACCGGAGGTTGGGGGGGGGGGGCGGGAGGTGTCAGGGACGTCAAGGGGTCGGGCCGGACCAGGGGAAGCAGGAAGTGCATCCCGCGCAGGGATGGGATGTGCCTGAAGAAGGCGAGGTCAGGCTGCGAGAAAAGCAGAGCTTGACCTCCGGGCCCAGGGGCTGGGCTGGAAGCAGGATTGAAGAATCCTGTAGAATCCCGCAGGTGTGATTGCTAGGGAGTTCCAGTGCTGCCGTGGGCAACTTGACCGCTTTGGAGAGCTCCCGTCTTATATGAATCATGTTTGCCTAGTTCAGGCAGTAGTAAAGCAAAGTGGTTACAATCAAGGACTCTGGGGGAGTCGGACAGACCTCAGGCTCAGTCCAGCAACTTGCTGTGTGACCCTGGGGCAGGTCACCGTCCCTTTTTTTAGTTTTTCTCATCTGAAAAATGAGCATAAGTTGTAGAATCCATGTCATAGAGTTGTGACTGAGGCCTATGTGTAAACCAAGGTTCAGAAAAGAGAACTGAGTCCCCCCAAGGACTCACAGCCAAAAAATAGCAGGGGACTGGGCACTCTGAGAACTGGGCGGAAGGTGGGCTTGTTGTGTGATACTGGGGCAAGGAGCTTCCCCAGGCTGCATCTCAGTTTGCCCATATGAACACAGAATCACTACCCACCTCAGGGTTTAGTGGATAAATACACATTATGTGCTTTAAACAATGCCTGGCATCGAGTAAGCATTAATTGTTGTGATATCATTATCAGTATTATTTTCCTAACAAAATCCTAGTGACACAGGCCCTACCATACCCATCTTATAGAACACAAAGCTGAGTCTCAGAGATGTTAAGCCACTTGCCCATGCTCACACAGCCGGCAGGTGGTAGTGATTGGATTCAACTTCAAGCAGGAGGCTCAGCACCCCTTGAACCCCTGTCCCCCCAGGGGCCAGATAAGCCGGCTCCAGGGTCCCCGGCCCTGAGCAGAGATCCTTGTACCTCCTTCTGCAGACATCAACGAGTGTGACGAGGCCGAGGCGGCCTCCCCGCTCTGCGTCAACGCACGCTGCGTCAACACCGATGGCTCCTTCCGCTGCATCTGCCGCCCAGGGTTCGCGCCCACGCACCAGCCGCACCACTGCGCGCCCGCCCGGCCGCGGGCCTGAGCGCCGGCGGTCCCAGGCTGTTTGCTCCGCGCCTGCGCACGCGGCTCCCTGCCGCGCACTCTCCCGCCCGCTTGCGCGCATGAGCACGGGGAGCCCGAGTGGTCGGAGAGGAAGGACGCACGAACCAATGGAAGGAGGGATGCCCTTCGCTGCTCCTGCCACCCTCAGCAACTCCTACCGACGCTGCGGGGGCCCGGGACTAGCCCACGGCGCCCTTCACGTTCCCTTTACTTTTTATGAAAAGTTTCAATTAAAAAAACACCTATTTTGTACCTTCTGCCTCTGCCAGTCTATGTTTCCGAAAGTCTGGCTCCAGAGTTTGTTCTCTGAGCCCCTAAATTACATCCTCTTCCCATCCTTGACTCCGTGTCTGGCTCTTAATTTCCGTGCCTCTGTCGCTTAGTCTTTCTCCTATGTCCGTTTCTCTATCTCTGTTTCCTATCGCTTGTCTATTTCATTTTCTCTGCCCGATGCTCTATGACACGGGGACCTAGTCTCTGTTTCTCTTTCTCTTTTCCTACCTCCCTGTTTTATTATCTCTCTAAACTCGAGAGAGATCTTTTCCCCATGTGGGACCCCGGAAGGGGATGGGAAGGGTGGCCTCAGACCCTGCTCAGGGCGCTGCCTCTTTCCTCAGCTAGAGGGGACCCCAGATTTCCATACTGCCCAAAGAATTCAAAAGCTGTTCTGGGACAAGTGGGACTTGGGAGACATGGGGGGCAGGAGTCCCTGGAGGGATGAACAGAGACCTGGGCCTCCAGCTAAGTTTGTGCTGTGGCAGGACAGGGAGTGGCAGTCCTGGTGGGTGGCCTGTGCAGGCCCATATGGGAGTGAGAATGAGCTGTGTGTGTGTGATGGTAAAGTGTCCCGTAAAGACCAGACCGCCCTACCCTAGTGGCCCCTGCCTATTTCCTGATCATAGTGGGGGGGGGGGGGCTGTGGGGGCAGGGGGAGTGTCCAAAATCTTCCTCCCCCCCAAAAAGAACAAAAACGGCCTGGAAAGGCACAAGGTCAGGGTACGGGGAAAGGTTGGGAGTGGATGGGAGTGGAAGGACTCATTGGCACTGAAACAAAACAAAACAAAAGACTGTATCTGAGTCATTCTCCACCCACCTATTAGTGTTACAGTCTCAAAGTCAAATGCTTCAGGCAAATGATGTTAGGGGAGCAGGTGCAGGATAAGAAAATCTAACTTTTTTTTTTTTTAGTGTTTATTTATTTTTGAGACAGAGAGAGACAGAGCTTGAACGGGGGAGGGTCAGAGAGAGAGGGAGACACAGAATCCGAAACAGGCTCCAGGCTCTGAGCTGTCAGCACAGAGCCCGACGCGGGGCTCAAACTCACAGACCACGAGATCGTGACCTGAGCTGAAGTCGGCCGCTTAACCGACTGAGCCACCCAGGCGCCCCAAGAAAATCAAAGTACAAAGGTGAGGATACATAATCAGGGATATTCTGTTTAAGGGCCGGGATGGGTGGGTGGAAGAGAGAAGGAAACTTCCCCGTTTTAAATAATATATTTTTGAAAACCACCCTGTGGCTCTTATCTAGCCCACGAGCCACCAGCTGTACCACACCAAGTGCATTTCAAGCAGTGTAAATGGGGTACAGGGGCTCCTTCTTGACCTGAACCCCTGCTCACGTCTGGAGCTTCAGGAAGGGTCGAATTCCCAAGAGCCCCTGGTGCCACACAGAGGATCATACTAATAGTGCCTACTCTTCAGGCGTGTTGGTGGCAGGTAAGTGAATCGTTCTGTATGTCAAGCACTTAGAACGGCACCTGGCACGTAGCAAATCCTTCATGATATTAGCATAACCATGGGCCTCTGGGTTAAATGCTGAGCCCTGTGGCTGGTCAGATGGGCAAGGGCAGATGGCCAGACCTCGTTCTTTACCTGATCTCCCTCCCAGGGTGAGGGAGGAGGGCAGACTATATCCCCTTCAACAGGACAGTGAGAAATACCTAGCAGAGCACCTGACGGGAGGGGTTTCAGGCTAGAAGGGGCTCAAAGCTCCACCAAAGGGGTGATGGCTGCACGAGACTATACTAAAACCACTTTAATGGGTGAGTTGTATGGTACATGAATTATAACTCAATAAAGCCATCAAAAAGGGGGGAAAAACTCTACAAAAGAGGTCTAGAAGTGACGCTCCAGCTGATACTGGAGGTAACCCTGCCCAAACACTTACCTTTCATTCATTCAGTCACTCAACAAATATTTTCTATGTAGTATCTGCTTTGTAGTAAATTGGGGACACAAGCAAACTTTAACCCGGCCTTAGAGGGTGGGAACTAGCAAGGGTTCCTGGAGGAGGAGAGATGTCCAAGTGATGTGAGATGAACCAGATAAAGCAGTGGAGGGGGTGTTCCAGGTGGAAGGAACAACATCTGCAAAGGTCTAGAGTTAAGGAAGGCAGATATCTTTAAAAAAAAATGTTTAATGTTTATTTGTTTTCAAGAGAGACAGAACATGAGCAGGGGAGGGGCAGAGACAGAGGGGGAGATGCAGAATCCGAAGCAGGCTCCAGGCTCTGAGCTGTCAGCACAGAGCCCAACACGTTGCCAGAACTTATGAACTGCAAGATCATGACCTGAGCAGAAGTCAGATGCTTAAATGAGCCACCCAGGTACCCCAGAAGATATCTTTCAAGTGCCTTTTTTTTTTTTTCAGTCTGTCAGTCCCTGCGTTGAACAATGTGATGGTGACATTTTTGGTGCCTTAAGAAATCCCTGGTCCCTGCCTTCATGGAGCTGCAGTGAGGGACATAGACACATTTCCAGACGTGACAATCTATTCTGGGACAGGGAAGGCAAAGGTAGAGGGGTCAGGGCCCAGAGGGGAAGATCTGAGGCCGTCGGTGCCCAGAGGAGGCACTTCATGAGTCTGAGAGAACATCAGGGAAGGCTTCCTGGAGGAAGAGATAGAGTTCTAAACAGTCTGTGTTTGGGGTTCTAGGTCCCTTTGAGAATCTGTTGAAGCTCTGGACATTCACAGCAGAAAAACACAAACAAACGTAGGCAATTCCCTTATTCCCTTATTCCCTTATTCTCATTCCCTCCAGCTCCTCTGCCGGGAAGCCCATGGGCATCCCATTTCCTCCCATGACCACCTTCCTGTATAAATGTCCCAGGAATGGGGACAGGGGCGACCAACAGTGCTGGAAAACTTTGAGGTCCAATTTCAGCATCCTGGGAGTGGGGTGGGGTGGGTTTGAGAACCCCAACTATCCCTCCCCCCCCCCCCCCCGTCCCCCTGGGGCCTGCAACGTGTATCAAGGATCTAGCCTTTACCCTGCCTACATCCCCTGTACTAATCCTCAGCCTCGGTGCTGTGAGGCCCTTGGCCCAAATCGGGGACCAATGCGTTCTCGTCTGGAATGTCCAGAGGGAAACAGTCCAGGTGGTCACCGCGCTCACGGGAGGAGAGCAGCAGCGGCCCCTGACGGTCACTGAGCGCCGGCACATCCCAAGTCGCCCTTGCCCCCTAGTGGCCGATGCTCACACAGTCACCAGTGAACACACCTTCGGTCCGCACACGGGGCTCATGATCCAAGTAGTGTCTGGTATACTGATTAAACTCTTCTAAAAAAAGTTTGTTTTGGGGGCGCCTGGGTGGCGCAGTTGGTTAAGCGTCCGACTTCAGCCAGGTCACGATCTCGCGGTCCGTGAGTTCGAGCCCCGCATCTGGGCTGATGGCTCAGAGCCTGGAGCCTGTTTCCGATTCTGTGTCTCCCTCTCTCTCTCTGCCCCTCCCCCGTTCATGCTCTGTCTCTCTCTGTCCCAAAAATAAATAAATAAACGTTGAAAAAAATTTAAAAAAAAGTTTATTTTGAAAGAGAGCGAGAAGGGGCAAAGAGAGGGAGAGAGAATCTCAAGGGCACTCCACACTGTCAGCACGAAGCCCCACGCAGGGCTTGAACCCACAAACTGTTGATATCACGACCTGAGCAGAAACTCAAAGTCAGGCGATTAACTTACTGAGCCACCTAGGCGCCCCAACGATTAAACTCTCAATTGAACGTCAAACCTGATTTTAAAAAGTGTGCATGGTAGGGGCGCCTGGGGGGCTCAGTCGGTTGAGCGTCCGACCTGGGCTCAAGGTCATGATTTCTCCATTTGTGAGTTCGAGCCCTGCGTCGGGCTCTGTGCTGACAGCTCAGAGCCCGGAGCCTGCTTCAGAATCTGCGTCTCCCTCTCTCTCTGCCCCTCCCCTGCTAACGGTCTGTCTCTCTCTGTCTCTCAGTAATAAGTAAATATTCAAAAAAAATTTTTTTAAAGGGTGCATGGGATTACTACTAAAAAAAAAAGGATTACTACTAAAAAAAAAATACAAATGATGCATAGATTGCAAACTAGTGGAGAGAAAAGGGAGAGAAAGACAACATAAGACAAAACCAAACCAAATATGCAACCACTTTAAAGAAGCCTAAATGGGAGGGGGTGGAACTCATTGCAAAAATGAGGACAACAGAATCACAAAATAAGGTGGTGGACGTCAATAAAATATATCCCTAATCACATGCACAAGAATGTATTCTGAGTTTAAACACTTCTGGCTGCCTCCACTGCTTCTAGCCCCCTGGCTCCGTTCCCCCTCCTCCTCCTCCCTGGGCTTCCTCTCCCGCCCCTGTCCCTGGGCTCTCTTCCCTCACACAGTTAGAGGGATTCTGAGTACCCAAGGCAGATCAAGTCCCTCCCCTACTCAGAACGTTCCCTTGGCTCTATTTCACTCAGAGTAAAAGCCAGACTCAACACCATGGCCCATAAGTCTCTTCACCATCTGCTTTTTCCCTGTCTGACCTCATCTCCCCCCTCCACCCCCACCCCTTGCTTGCTCCTCTCTAGTCACAGGGATCTCCTTGTTGTTCTTCTAAAATACCAGACGTGTTCTCACCTCAGGACCTTTGCACCGACTTTTCTGTCTGCCTGGAGGACTCTTACCACTTGGCTCACTCCCTCATTACCAACGGAGAATGGATAAATAAACTGGGCATAGTCACACAACGGAATTTGCAGTGGGAACACCCTATAACTACCCGTGCTAAGGAGACTGAATTTCACAGTGTCGAGTGGAAAAAGCCAGGCACTAATGAGAATGTATTTTCTGACTCCATTTACATAAAATTCAAGGCAGGAAAAAACCCCATCGATGCAGTGGATGCAGTGATGCAGTCAGAAGTCAGAATGATGGTGACCTTGAGGGGAGGGGGCACGGCCTAAAAAGAGGAGCTTCGGGGGGGCCTGGAAATGTTTCTTGGTCTGGGAGCTGGTGGCACGGGTGTGTTCAACTGGTGAAAATTCATCCCGCTGTATACTTACGGGTTTGTACTGTTTTGCACGTGCGTCTGCTTCAATAAACAGTTAAAAAAAAAAAAAGAAGAAAAAAAAAAAAAAAGAACCTCCGCCTTCCCACCACTCAGCTTAGGAAACAGGCCACTTCCAGCCCTCACGCCCTTCTTTCCCACGACAGGTGCTTTTATATCCGCACACCCTGCCCGCCGCCTCAGTTCCTCCCCTTGGCTCGCTAAGCTCACAGCCCCGCGCAGTTCAAGGCCGCCCTCTCGAAGGACGCAGGCTGCGGGTGGGGGCTGGGCCAAGTTGGGTGCTGGGGGTGGGGAGGGGAGGGATGGAGCTTCACGAGGCAGCCAAGGCCTGAGAGGTAACGTTTCTGCTATGCCCTTGCTCTAAATCCTGGGGTGGGGGTGGGGGCGCGCCCCCCAGTGCTCAGAGCCCAGTGTCTGGAAGGTGGGACTCAGAGCTGAACCTTCCCCTTAAAGTAGCCATTTGAAATGCAACCTGCTTATTCGCATGCACGCTCTCTCGTCCCTGTTTCTCTGTTTCTGTGTCTCTCTCCCTCCCTGTCTCCCTTCCTCCCTCCCAATCTCTCTCTCAAGAAGGGGGGGGGGAGGGGGGAAACAAACAAACAAAAAAAAACCTCTCACAATTATTTACATAAAGCTTTATTACATCAGACTATAACCAAAGGACCCAAGTTCAGACTCTGAATCTTGGAATAAACTTTGAATAAACAGTAGTGCTTTTTTTTTTCTCTTTTGTACTGTAATGTTTATTTTTAAACTCATTTTTACTGGCAAGGTTTTATATATATGAGGCTCAAGAAAAGAAAATGTTCACGCTGCATTTTCTTTTTCGTCTGGCCATTAATATTGCTCGCTTCATTTTCTGTTTATTACTGGAAATGATTTTGCCATATAGGGCATGAGGGCACTTGGCAGGCCTCTGTGATATCCTGTGGGATACGGAAGGGTGTGGCGTGATTTAGGAAGCTGGGGGTGGGGGTGTGGAGAGGGGGAGTGGGTTCCAGGGGAAACAAGGGAAGGCCGAAGGCCAGGCAGGGACCCAGGTGGGACTGGCCCTGGGGTCTCCGCGCTGGGGAACTGGATCAATTCCAGTCGCAGTGAAGGTAGAAACCACAGAACGTTGTGTCTGATTGGCTTTGGGGAGAGAGAGGGGAGGAGCCAAGGAGTGCAGGCTGATCTGCGCAGGCCTGGTGCCTGGACCAGATGACTTGGTCTAGGGGGCTGTAAATAAAGAAGGAAGGGCCGATCAGCCCAACCCCTGCTGTCGCTGAGAGCTTCCTGACCACCTTCCTAGTTCACTGGGCCCTCATAGCACCCACCTGACAGATGAGGAAACAGGCTCGGAGAGGGGAAGGCCCCAAGCTGCAGAGAGCAGGACTGGAGCCCCAGGTCTCCTACCTAACCCCGTACTTGGAATTTTAAGTAAGTTCACGGCTCTGGTGGTCGCTTTCTCTCCCATTAGGAAAAAACAAAAACGAAACCCCAAACCGGAAACCCAAAAACCAAAAGCGCTTGACTGCAAAGCCCAGGGGCATTTCTGGAGTGGTGGTATTGCCAGGAATCCTAGTTGTGATGGTCCTTAACATGACTCTGCATTTGTCAAAACTCCTGGAACTGTACACACCTGCATACACGCGGGCGCGCACGTGCACACGACGTTCACTGTTTGTAAATAAGAATGTGAAAAAAAAAAAAAAAAAACAAAAGCAGGGGTGCCTGGCTGGCTCATTGGGTAGAGCATGCGACTCTTGATCTTGGGGTCCTGAGTTCAGGCCCCACATTGGGAGTAGAGCTTCTTTAAAACAACAACAACAAAACCAAGAACAAATACAATAAATGTAGACAGAATCAGGACTGGCTATTAGGGGCGCCTGGGTGCCTCAGTCGGTTGAGCGTCGGACTTCCGCTCAGGTCATGACCTCGCAGTTAGTGAGTTCGAGCCCCGCGTCAGGCTCTGTGCTGACAGCTCAGAGCCTGGAGCCTGCTTCCGATTCTGCGTTTCCCTCTCTCACTACCCCTCCCCCACTCTCTCTCTCTTTCAAAAATAAATAAACATTAAAAAATTAAAAAAGAAAGAAGGAAAGACATGTGTTGAGGGGGGCATCTGAGTGGCTCAGTAAGTTGTCTGACTTCGGCTCAGGTCATGATCTCACAGTTTGTGAGTTCAAGCCCTGCATGGGGCTCTCTGCTGTCAGCACAGAGCTGGCTTCATATCCTCTGTTCCCCTCTCTCTGCCCCTCCTCAATTCTCTCTCTCAAAAATAAAATAGAAAGAAAGAAAGAGAAGAAAGAAAGAAAGAAAGAAAAAAGAAATGTGTTGGGGTGCCTGGCTGGCTCAGTCAGAAGAGAGAAGAACATGCAACTCTTGATCATGTCATGAGTTGGGGGTAGGGATTACTAAAGTAAATTAACTTTAAAAAAAGCGTTAGTTTCATTAGATGTGATTAGGCAATGTAGTTATGTAAGGAAATACACTCCTCCCCTTTAAAAAAATTTTTTTTACATTTACTTATTTCTGAGAGACAGAGAGACAGAGCACAAGTGGGGAGGGGCAGAGAGAGGAGACAGAATCCCAAGCAGGCTCCAGGCTCTGAGCTGTCAGCACAGAGCCCAACGTAGTGCTCAAACTCTCGAACTGTGAGATCATGACCTAAGCCGAAGTCGGACTCTCAACCAACTGAGCCACCCTGGCGCCCCATCCTCCCCCTTTTTAGATGCTCAGTGTGTTTAAATGGATGTGATGTCTGTCACTTGTTTTTTTTTTTTGTTTGTTTGTTTAAGTATTCAAAACAGTGGGAGGAGAAAGAGGATGAAATGGCAAAATATTGATGGTTCTTGAAGCTGGGTAATGGGCCCCATGTGGGTTTACTGTCGCTCTGTTTTTCTGTATCTGGAAATGTTCATAATCTAAGTTAAAATTTTTGAAAATAAAAAGAGTTTGGAGGCACCCGGCTGGCTCAGTCCATGGTGCGCATGCCTCCTGATCTTGGGGTTGTAATTTGGAACCCCTACGTTGAATGCAGAGATTCCTTAAAAATAAAATCTTTAAGGGGCGGCTGGGTGGCTCAGTCAGTTAAGCGTCCGACTTCGGCTCAGGTCATGATCTCACGGCTGGTGAGTTCAAGCCCCGCGTTGGGCTCTGTGCTGACAGCTCAGAGCCTGGAGCCTGCTTCAGATTCTGCGTCTCCCTCTCTCTCTCTGACCCTCCCCCGTTCATGCTCTGTCTCTCTCTGTCTCAAAAGTAAATAAACGTTAAAAAATTTTTTTTAAATAAAAAAAAATCTTTAACAAAATTTAACATTTCTAAGGAAACAAATAAATGAATAAATCTTTGTCTGTTAAGCACAACTTGGAAAATACAGGAAACTAGAGAGACAAAGATACCTTTGCCTGAAAATCCCACATCACTACTGTAGTTAGCATTTTGATGTATTTCCATTCAGTGTTTTCTGTTTTATTCAGACTATAAGAAAGTGTGTGTGTGTGTGTGTGTGTGTGTGTGTGTGCGCGCGCGTGTTTTACATAACTGTGTGAGCAAATTGTTTATACAGCCCTACTTTTTCCCTTCTTAAAACGTAAGCTGGTCCCCTGTTAAAACATCTTTGTGTAAACACAATTTCTAATGTTTGCACGATGTTTATTCAACGAGGCAGCGTTGCCAGACATTGAAGCTGTTTCCAATTTCCTCCCATTATAAATAATGCCGCGATCCACATCCTTGTATGTCCCAGAAGCAGGATTCCTGGGCCAAAGGGTGTGGACTCTGGCAGCTCAGTCAAAATCTCCGTAGGGTTTCTGCCTGACCCAAAGCTGAAATGATCTCCTATGGTGAAAGCCAGATCTCACTGCTATTTGTTATTTCCTAAAGGTTTGATTCATGACTCAGGTTCATGAAAGGATGTCTTTTTTTTCCAGTTGCAGGAAACAGAAATCCATTCACACTAGCTTATGTCAAAAGGCGGTTGTATCAGTCAGCAAGTAAAGTGAACATTCAGCTTGGATAAACTATCTTGCCATGTCAATTGCTGAGATACTAAAATATTTCTGGGTTGGCTGGTAAAATCATGCTTCCCTGAGGCCCACAAAGTGTCCCTCACCATGGCCACTCCAACTGCCCCGGTCCCTCCCCCGGGACTTCCCAGCCCTCCCCACAATGCAGCAAGGAAAGTGGTGTTGTCCGGCCCGGCAACGAACCACGCTGATCGCTTAGTGCCCAAAGTACGGGTTGTTAAATGTGTTTTATTAGTCTCATGCAAGTAACAGAAAAGCTGACTCCAATGGCTTTTGCTGTAAAGGGAATTTGTGACTGGAAAATCCACCCTTGGCTGGCTTCAGCTAAAGTTGATACAACAGTTCAGCAACGTCACCAAGAACCCGATTTCTTTCCATCCCTCTGCCCCATCTTTTCCAGTGCCCCGTCTTTTCCCAAGATGGCTGCCAGCAGCCTTCCCACCTCTGGGAACCTCATTCATAACCCGAAGTTAAAGGAGGGCACCTTTGGCTCAGCTTTCCCTGCCAAAGTAATGAGGCTGGCTCTGATTGGCGGGCCGAGGTCACGCGATCATGCCAGATCTAGTCACATGCCCATCGCAGGGCCAATCCCTGTGGCTGAACGCCCAGATTGGCGGAGCCAAGTCACATGTACCTCATTGGTAAGGTGAGTGGTAAACACCAGCTGCTGAAGCTACAACCGGGGTGCGGATTGTTTTTAGCCACTTTCTGCTGTCTTTTCTGCCCAGTTTCCCATTTGTAAAAAGGAGGTAATAATGACGCGCTCCTCCTAGGGTTGCTGTGCAGATTAAATTAGTTGGCTAGGGGTGCCTGGGTGGCTCAGTCGGTTAAACATCCGGCTTCAGCTCAGGTCATGATCTCACTGCTGGTGAGTTCGACCCCCACATCGGGCTCTGTGCTGACAGCTCAGAGTCTGGGGGCCTGCGTCGGATTCTGTGTCTCCCTCTCTCTTTGCCCCCCCCCCCCCCCCCCCCCCCCGCTGTCTCTCAAAGATAAATAAACGTTAAAAAAATTAGTTGGTTAATGCCAAGCACTTAAAACGGTGCTCGGACACAGAAAGCACTTAATGCCATCTGCCCTTGTTGTCACTATGTGATCTTGCTCAGCTCTGAAGTCTGCAATTCTCTGCAAGCTACTTATGTTCTGCACTCACCCTCTTTCTAGTTACTATTGCTGGGTAACAAATCTCTCCAAAACATAGTGGCTTAAAGCAACAGTCAGGCTATTATCTCTCACCATGCCTGCGGTCAGATTTGGGGGCAGGATCCCGCCGGGGCAGTTCTGGCTTCGGATCTCATATGGTTGCAATCAGCTAGTGGCTGAAGCAGGGACAGAAGCAGCTGGGGACGGGCGGGCGGGCAGCTCTCTCTCCCCATGTCGTTTTAGGGCTTTTCCACGTGGTCTCTCCACGTGGATCAGTTTGGGCTTCCTCACAGGCTAGTGGCCTCAGGGCGGTTGGCATTCTCACAGGGTGGCTCAGGCCCCCAAGTGTGTTTCACAGAAGAGGCGGACGCCGCCTCCAGAGAGAGGCCACACAAGCCTCGCTCCTCGACGAGAGGGGTGTCAAGGTTCAGGGAAAACATATGGAATGGGAAACGTTGTTACAGACATCTCTGGAAATTACAGTTGGGCTCGTGTTGGTACTAACGCAAGACCCACCCCTGTACAACCAGCGTCCAATACCATCCACCTGGGTCATGGCCTCCACGTCCCAATTCTAAGTGGAAATGGTTTATTGAGAAGTCTCAATTCCATGGGATCAAAACAGGATAGTTTCCTTTTGTTTTTCACTTACTGCTCCTACCTGCTCTCTACGTTAATTCCTTCCCTCCCCTCCCCTCTCCTCCCCCCCCCCCCCCCGTCCCCTCCCCTCCCCTCCCCTCTCCTCCCCTCCCCTTCCCCCCTCCCCTCTCCTCCCCTCCCCCCCTCTCCTCCCCTCCCCCCTCCCCTCTCCTCCCCTCCCCCCCTCTCCTCCCCTCCCCCCTCCCCTCTCCTCCCCTCTCCTCCCCCTCCCCTCTCCTTCCCTCCCCTCCCCCCTCCCCTCTCCTTCCCTCCCCTCCCCTCCCCTCCCCTCTTCTCTCCTCCCCTCTCCTCCCCCCCTCCCCTCTCCTTCCCTCCCCTCCCCTCCCCTCCCCTTCCTTCCCCTCTCCTCCCCTCTCCTCCCCTCCCCTCTCCTCCCCTCCCCTCTTCTCTCCTCTCTTTTTCCTTTCCTTTCCTGTCCCCCTTTTCCCTGCTGGATAAAGGCCGTAGGGAACCTTGATGACAATTTCACCAGATCCTCAGATTTCTCTCATTTTCCTTCATTTTGTTTTTACTAATTTTTTTTTTTCTTATTTGAGTATAGTTGACACACAACGTGCCTTTAGTTTCAGGTGTACAACATAGTGATTCAACATCTGTATACAGACCATCTGTCACCATACAACCTTATTACAATATCACTGACTATTCCTTATGCTGTATCTTTTTCTTTTTCCTTTTTTTTTTTTAAGTAGGCTCCACGCCCAGCGCAGATCCCAATGTGGGGCTTGAAGTCAAAACCATGAGCTCAAGACCTGAGCTGAGGGGCGCCTGGGTGCTGACAGCTCAGAGCCTGGAGCCTGCTTCCCATTCTGTGTCTCCCTCTCTCTCTGCCCCTCCCCTGCTCGCACGTTACCTCTTTCTCTCTCAAAAGTAAAATAAAACATTAAAAAATAATAAACTACATGATGAGGGCAAAATACAGGCTGGCACCCCCCACCCCCCAGGGGGGATCTGTGTGATATTCCTCGGACACTCCTGGCTCCCCGAGAACACAGGAAAGGGGCTTAAGTGCTTGCCACGGTGATGTGGGAAACTAAGGCGAATGAAAAATGAGCTTCCTTTACTGCCCACAGCCCATTGACAAGTCCTTGAAACTGGCAGAGTGACCTCTAGGAGCTCAGCTGCCCCATGCTGACACTTTGCCGGGGGCAAAAGGGAATCTTGGCTTCAGGGTATCTTGACCCCCCAGGCTCCTCTAAGTTCCTTTAACATAGAAAAATTCCTTTGGAAACTTCCTTTATCTCCACTCCCCCAAGATACATGCTGGCAATCATACTCCAAGCTTATGGCCCCCACATATACATCTGAAGGGTCCCATCCTATTTAGTTTTACTAAATAGTAATATGGCATTTCCATAGCAACAGCTAGCCCTTCAAGGTCCTGGCAACCTTGCTCCCCAAATACCTTCGAGACTCACTCCATCCCTGACCCCCTCCCAACCTGAAGGTATGTAATCAGTTACCCGTCAGGACCCCAGTGCAGCTCTTCCTGCCCACGGGTCCTGTCCCCGTGCTTTAATAAAATCACCATTGATTTTACTGACCATTGATTTTGAAGATCAAAGACGTCTTCAAGAATTCTTTCTTGGCTGTTGGCCCCGGGCCACCCCACCTCACCCCAAAACTTCATCATACAGACCGTCCCCAACTTACGATTTTTTGACTTTTCGACTGTGCATTCAGTAGAAACTGTTCTTCAGATTTTGAATTTTGACTCCCCCCCCCGATTCATTTATATGGGGTACAGTACCCTCAGGCTGGGCAGTGGCAGCGAGCTGTAGCTCCCAGTCAGCCCCAGGATCACTGGGGTAAAAAACCTACTCACTTTCAACCATTCTGTACCCATATAACCATCTGTTTTCCCTTTCAGTACAGTATACAATAAATTACATGGGATATTCAACATTTTATTATAAAAGAGGTCACGTTCCCGATCAAATGTTTACTTCTCAGAGACGTGCTGAGAACGATTGAACACCCTGTCTAACATCACACCGCATAGGGGCACCTGGGTGGCTCAGTCGGTTGAGTGTCCGGCTCCTGATTTCAGCTCAGGTCACGATTCCAGGCTTGTGGGATCTCGTATCGGGCTTTGCACTGAGTGTGGAGCCTGCTTGAGATTCTCTCTGTCCCTCCCCCATGCCCTCTCTCTCAAAATAAACAAATAAACATTAAAAAAAATAAAACCACACCGCATCACTTTCTTTCCCTTCCTTGGGCTTATTTCCCTTCATAACATGACATAGCACTCAACCAGCCATTGTATCACACATTTCCTTGTTTATTTCCTTATTTTTTATCCTCTCATTAAAATATCAACTACAGCTTAGCAGGATTTTTTCATCCCCCTCCCCCACCACGCTCTATCCCTAGGTCCTAGGCACATCGAAGGCATTCAATAAGCATCAATAAATATTTTTGAATGAATGAATGAGTGGACATATCTTCCCGTTAGCCATTGCCCCAACCAGACTTTGACTTCCCTGAAGGGCAGAGCCTGCGTATGTCATAGTGTATCCTCAGCACTTAATATCTGATGGAAGCAAGTAGTCAACAAATGCAGGTAAAATGAGAAAAGAATACAGACCTGGCAGAAAGTAGATCTTGTGCAAATGGGCACAAGAAATCTTTTCAGGGTGATGGAAGTGTTCTAGAATTGGATTGTGGTGATGGCTGTACTACTCTGTAAAAGCAACCCCAAATCACCAAAACACTTAAAACAGGGGACTTTTATGACCTCCTTTGTATACAACTATTAAAACAAAGCAAAATGTGTGTTGAGGGAGTAAATGAATGTTCCCTAAGAGGTGCTGGTCGTCTGAGCCTTACTCTGTGCCCCGACTGTGCGGGCACAGTGGTGACCAAGACAGCCTTTGTCCCTGCCTTCACAGGCCGACAGTGACAGCCCAGGGGCGTGGGGACCACGATGGGGAAGCAAGGGCAGGGTGGTCAGGGATGGGATTCCTCCAGGAAGCACAGGAGACTGCTGATCCGGATGGGAAGACTCAGGGAGCACTTACTAAAGAAGCCTACGGCTGGACCAGAGCCTGAAGAATGTTGTTGATGGCTAAGACAACAATTTTTAAATTTTTTTAAAAAATACTTTTTCTGCCTTAGCATCGGGTCAGGCAGGTCTCTCTTTCCGAGCCACGGCTCCGGCTTTCCGCGAGTTCCCGAAGACATGGCCACAAGGGGGCGCTGCTCTCCCGCGCTCGTGCTCATCCACGTGGCTATGCTGGAGCCTGGAGGTCCGGCGGGGGCAGTGGAGGGCGGGGGCTGTTTCGGGGAGGGGGGAACCTTTCCAAAGAGATTCCGGCACCAAAGCCGGTGAGAGCCGGGGCGGGGGGGGGGGGGGGCGGATGTCGAAGAGCCGCAGAGCGCCGGCGCGGTGGGGTGTGTTCCCCGGGAGACCGCCGGCCGGGCGGGCGGGAGCGGGGGGGGGGAGGGGGGGGCCGCCCCTAGGCTGGAACGCAGGGCGGAGCTTTCCAAAGAGCGTGGGGCAGGGGGCGGGGCGCTAGGCACTGCCTCGCGTGGAAGGTTCTAAAATAGCCCTAGCTGCCGGGCTAGCGCTTGGAGAGGAGGCACCTCGAGGGCGGGGCTCCAGCAGGGGGCGGAACCCCCCGAGAGCACGGGGAGCGGGGCACGTGGATTATTTCCCCAGGGGCGGGGCTCGGGGGAGCCGCTGTGGGGGAGGTCAGGGCTTTCCAAACAGAACTGGAAAGGGGGCGCTGAAGTAGCCGGAGCTGGATGACCCCAGAAAAATGACCTTGATGGCAGTAGGATGGGGCGGGAGTAGGGATGCAGCACTGTGGGGTTAGGTGGGACGAGGTTACCAGATAGGGCGGGGGTGTTAATTCGGCATCTCCAGGGTTCTGAGAGCCCAAGGCTGGGGAAGTGGAGGGTGGCAGGTTAACCCCAGATCTATGGTCTCTGTGGAGAGACAAGCACCATGAAGAGCCAGTCTCCATCACGTGTGGGAAGATGGGGAAATTGGCTAAGGGGAGCCTGTGGGAGGTCCTCGGGAGATAACGGGCCTGTGGGGCTCCTGGGACCAGAACATCTGCATCCACAGGGACTATTGGGGCAGGGGCGGCTGAGAAAGATGACTCTGGACACAGGAAGAATAGTTTTGGGTAAAGATCAGCCAGTGACAGGGAAGAGGGTTTTGCCTCTGTCCCTGATTTTGTGTGCGCAGCGTGGCCTCGGTTTCCCCATTAGTCCGAAAGTCTGAACCATCTCTGTCCAAGTCCCAAGCCCTTTTTGCCCTTCTCCCTTGCCAGCGCAGCGGTCTGCCTTGTTGAACTGCTGAGCTTGCCTCTTCTGTGCCTGGCCCTGTGCCGGGACACCAAAGTGACTGAGACACACCCAGACTCACCCCTCGCTCACAGTCCAGTGGGGGACCAGATAGCGACTGCCCAGAATGGGTCAGGGCTGGGACTGAATTAGGGCCTGGAGGGGGAAGCCCCGGGGCCCAAGTGGGGAGGGGCGCTCCTGACTCAACCTGAAGGGTCAAACTTTGGATGGGAGGGGGCGGGGCAACGGAAGAGGCTCCCTAAGAAGAGGTGATACTTTAACTGAGGCCTGAAGAATGAGTGGCATTCTCTGGGCAAAGGTGCTGTGTCAGGAAAGGTGTTGTAGGCAGAGGGAAGGGCATCTCAAAGCTTGGAGATGAGAGTGTGGCTTATTTCTGCTAGAGTCCTGTGCTCCCTCCCTGGGGATCCCTGGGCACCCTGGTAGAGCTGTCTGGCACAGGTCCCCTCGTCCAGGGTCCACATCTGGCTTATGGGCTGTAAACTCCAGAGGGCAGACTCTAAGCTTATTCCCTTGCAGCCTGGTGGTTTAATGATTGGCCTTGAGGTTGGCCAGGAGCTGGGTTTGAATCCCAGCTCCCCCACAAATCAGATGTGTGGCCTTGGGCAAGTGACTGAATTTCCCAATCCATCAGCTGGGGATATAATCTTGGGTTTCACAAAATCAATCACCTCATTTTCAAGAGCTATAAATAATTAAGCATATAATTTATACACTGCATATTTTAAAGTATGTAACTTGTAGATTGTATCAAGGGACCCAAGAAACAATGTAGAGACTTAAAAACAACATGTTGCCATGTCAGATGACACTTTGGCCTAAGTTATGGAAAATGCAATCGACCAAACAAGAATTTTCCAGCTTAAAGATACAGGATTCCAAACCTGGTTATTTAAAATTTCAATACTGAACTTATTCCCAGCCAAATACAATGTTTTAAATTCCTTGGTTCAAAATCTGTAAGAGTTAGAAATTGGGGTGATTAATTTTGGGTCCCCTTTAATACTCACCTCTCACGTGCCGGGTCAGCATTCCCTGCGACCATGTTATGGCTCCGAGGTTACTGTGCAGGGACACACACACCCCCCCCCCCTTTTTTTCTTGCTTTTGAGATGACTCAGGAGGAAAGGCTCCGTCACCACACCATCCCCCCTGGACACACCCTGCTGTCCGAGGGGCACCATTATAGTCTTCCTTTATTGGCTGTCCTTGTATAATACAAATCTGTGAGTTTAGATACAAAAAAATCTGGAAATAAAAGATAGAAAAGTACCCGCCAGGCACCCCCCCCTTCTTCCCGGGCCCTTCCCCAGCGGGCACTGACGTGAGGTAACTGAGCATCTCCTTCCTCTTCCCCCCACCCCAACTCCTGGGCCCCCAACTTGGCCCCTGCCCCCACGAGACCTTGGCCCAAGGAAGATGTGGGCCCCCGAGTGGGGGAGAGGGGTGATAGGGGTGAGCACAGCATTGGCAGTGAACGCAGCAGGTGGGCAGAGGGAAGCCCTTTGCTTGTGCTGTGTCTGGAAGGGGACGGCCAGACTTGGGGTGGGCACTCCTGTGGGGTCCAGAAGAGCCCCTAAGTGGGCCTCCCTTTTCCATCCCACCCAACACTGAAAGGTCGAAGGTCAACAACAGAAACTGGGAGATGTAGCTTGAACCGAGGGCACTCAGTGGGACGGTGGCCATCCCGCTGTGTCTGGGGTTTGGGGGAAGGGCACCACCAGCCTAAGTCTGGCAGTGAAATGGGTCCCTTAGCCAGGCTGGTCCGTCCCTGAATCCCATCCTGTCACAACCTGGGCGTTACAATGTCGGTTCTGTAGTGGTTGTGGGGGGTGGTTCCGGGGGGGGGGGCGGTTAGAAGGGTTGTTGGGGGGTGGGGTGTAGCCCCAGGGAGCGGGACTAGGGAGAGGTTGGGCCTCCATTCCCAGGTGTGGGCACCTGGAGATGCTGGGGTGGGCAGGGCAGCTCGGGCTACAGTTCAATCTCGAAAGTCTTCTGCAGGTCGCCCGAGAAGGGGTTGGAAGGCTTCTCTACAGCAGGTTTGCCTTCTAACGCTGCCCACTGAGCCTCAAAGGGGTCCAATTCGGGGGCCGGGGCAGGTGCTGGCTCTGGGGGCCAGGGTGCCCCATTGGGGCGTGGGCGGACCTGGCCCCCCGGGGCAGTGGGCATGGCCGGGGGTGGGAAGGCCCCGGCTTTCCCGAGCAGGGTGGCTGGCTGGGGCTGGAGCTGGGCGGCTGAGCAGAAGGCATTGGCCACCATCTGTGAGGGTGTGATGCCCACCACGGGCACCCGGGGCATGGGCGGGTAGCCCAGGCCCGGGTAGGCGGGCACAAAAGGGGGCTGCATGTGTGGGGGCGGCAGGAACACGGCCACCTGTGCAGGTGTAGCGTCGAAGGGCCCCACGGGGGCGGGAAAGGGCTGCAGGGCAGGGGCCACAGGGGGCACTGAGGCCGCTTGCTGCTGCTGCTGCTGCTGCTGCTGCTGCTGCTGCGCTTTGGCCACCTGGGACACCTCCTCTAGCCACCTCTCGGCCTCCGAAGGGGTTCGCTTGTGCCCGGGCTGGAAGGCCGCTGCAGGGGGCACGGAGGACTCACCCCAGGCAGAAGTCCCTAGAGGGAGGAGAGGGGCAGTTGAGGGGCATGGGCGGAGCCAAGAGAACCCGAGCCTGGGGATCAGAGTCTGCAGCCAGGCTGCGTGCCTTGAATCGAGTTCTGCTCCTCACCAGCTGTGTTGACTTTGGGGCAAGTGGCTTAACCATCCTGGACCAGGGCATGGTTCTGAAGTGCTAAGAAAGTACAGTGCTGAGATTCTAAGGCCCTAAGATGGGAAAGCACAGGCAAGACTGACAGGCACCAGCCCAGCTTCCCTTCTGATTGGTCAGTGCCAAACCTATTATTAAATATTTTTAATACCACCGTTCATTCTGGTACTTTGACAATGTATTGTTTTAGGAGGCTAAGATTTAAAGACTGCACGGATCGTTCTCAAAGTGTGCAGGTCTCACCTCGTGAGTGAGGTTCAATGGTTTTAAGCTTGTGTTTTCTAAGATTCTAGAGATCTAAATTGATAGTGCAGTTCCAAGTGCTTCCAGGGTTCTAGAACAAGCTCATGGCTCTAAGGTGGTTCCAAGGTTTCATGGTTCCAGAACTGGACGTTCTAATATCCTGTGATTCTGAGGCTGTAGGTTTCTCAATTTTATGGTTCTAGGACAGGAAAGTTTAAAATTGATCCCGTGGTTTGAAGTGGCCCCCCATGATTCTAACGTTATCTCATGGTTCTAGGATGAGCCCATGGCTCTGAGAAGACGCTGTGATTCTAAGATGATCCAAGGCTCTAAACTGATGCCACGGTGCCAGGACGGCCCCATAGCCTTTAGATGATCCGTGGTTCTAAGCCCGTGGGATTCCAAGGTTCCTGGAGTGTCTGAGGTACTCCCTGAGTGGAGCAGGGGGCTGTAGGGGGGCACTGCAGGGGGGCACTGCAGGGAGGGGCAGAGTTTACCTGCTGAGGCTGGTGGTGGCCCGGGTGCGGGTGCTCCAGCACTGGCGAAAGACGAGCTGATCTGTGTGCACAGGGCATTGATGCCATCGCTGTCACTGGCTCCAGGGGGCTCCATCTCAGGCACTGGGAAGTCAGGGAAGGGTGGAGGTCAGAGAAGAGGCCCAGGCCCTACCCTTGACCCCGTGCCCTTAGGTGGCCCTCTCTCGCCACCTGGGGTCCTTTCCCTCACAAGGTGTGTAGGTCGTGGGTCTACTCTGCAGTAACCCACGGCCGGGGCCACGAAAGTGCTAACTCCGTGCTTGTGTGTGCGTGACATCTGAGTGGTACGACAGCCAAGCGGTACGTGACATTTTGGTGGCTGGGGTCCCAAACCAGGGAGGATATCATGATCTGTGTATAGTGGGGCACCTGGGTGGTTCAGTCCGTTGAGCATCCGACCTCGGCTCAGTTCACGATCTTGTTGTGGTTCATGAGTTTGAGCCCCGTGTGGGGCTCTCTGCTGTCAGCACAGAGCAGGCTTTGGATCTTCTGTCCCCCTCTCTCTCTGCCCCCTCCCCCACTCATGTGCGTGCACGTGCTCTCTCTCTCTCTCAAAAATAAACGTTAAAAAAAAATCTGTGTGTAGCTACAAATCAGGAGAAATATTTTAAATGTTCGACAATATATATCAATTAAAAGATAAATCTGACCACATACATGGCAAGAGCTCTGATGAGTCAGGATGAGCGTTGGCCACACTGTTGTGCGGTGGCTGGGGATCATTCGTCCTCCTTTGGGTGGAGGGGGGGGGCCCTGTCCACCACACCTGGCCTGGCCTATTACACACATCATGAAGCTAGAGATGCACCTGTGCCAGCAAGACAGGGGACACTGAACAGGTGCGGTGGCCTCATGAGAGCTTGGGATGAAAAAAAGTGCCATCCAAATAGACAAGAGAAATGCCAGTGTGGTGGGACAAGAGCCTGTGACATCTCAGCAAACGGTCGTCTCCAAGGGAGCACATGCGATGCCCCACTGAGCATCAGAAAGAAATGGGCTGGAGGACTTAGCAGGTGTGACAGGGGCGTGCCCAGGTGGGAGGGTGCGTGGTTTCTAGGTCAAGTCTATGATGCCTGTAGTCCAAATAGGTGTGCAGCTTCTGAGGGCCTGGCATCTAAGTGTGACCGAGATCCAGGCGCGTGGCGTCCTGTGATTCCCAAGCGTGAGCCACTCCAGGCAGCCGCGTGTGATGTATGAATGTGTTTGCAAGCGTGCGTAAATCTGCAGGTGCGACTTCCACGTCTGTGCGAATCTGGGTGTGTGGTTTGTGAGTGTGCGCCAATCTGCGTGGGGTATCTGGACACGTGCCTAAGTGTGTGTTAATGGAAACATCTGGTTCTGTGACACCCAAGAGGGGGTGTGACTTTTGAGTCACATTAAGTGTGTGACTTCTGTGTGTGGCACCTGCGGCAGAGTGACATGTGTGAATCTGAAAATTCCGGGTGGCAGGTCACATCCGAGCAAGTGTGCGACTGGCTACGGGCGCGTGAAGCTTCCACCTGAAGCCTGGGGAGCCTGCCACCTCTCAGGGAGCGTGTGTGACAGCCCTGGGGGGTGCGTCATGGCAGGGTGCATGAGGACAGCAAACGCGAGGCTGTGTGAAGGCCGAGGGACACGGCGGGACACGGAGCGCGTGTGCGTCAGTCTCGGCAAGCAGTGGCATCTGCTCAGCAGTCACCTTTGCGAGCAGCCCAGCCTTCTGGACGCAGATCAACGCCTCCCACGCCAGTCCCCGAGGCCACGAGGGGTGGGTGTCTCCGATCTGGCATATGGAAGCAGGAAAGCAGGCCAGACCATGTGACTTCACCAACAGCTGGGAGGAGAGGCAGCCCGCTTGCCCACCTCCCTGGGGCAGAACGTGGTACCATGCCACCTCTCTTCCCCCTCTCTCGTGGCAGACGTTGCTTTGAGAACATGACACATGCCACCTCTCTCCTCTTCCTGGCCCATGGCAGACATTAGTAATCAAGCACGATGCGTTTTTCCCACTCAACTCTTTGCTCACCGTCCCCCTCACCTGGCCAAACCTCATGGCTCTACTGGCCAAATGCTGGGTCCTTGTAACTCCATCTTCCTTCCAAGAAAAACACAACAGCTATACTGCCTCTCCTATCACTGCCCAGGGCAGGCACTGCTAATAGATGATGACGCGTCACCGCTTCCCTCAGCACTGTCCCTGGAAGATGGGGGTGCCGCTTCTGCCTGATCCTCTGCCGACCAGCGACATCACAAATCCATCACTATGCTCCGTGACCCCTGATCCCCGTGCTCGCGTGTGCCCTTCACCTCATGTCTCCACTGGCCAAATTCTGGGAACCTCTCCTTGGGCACAACAGAACTTGTGCTCTCTCTTCTCCCTTATCCATGGCAACCTTCACTAATCAATCATATGGTGTATCGCCTCGCTCCTTTTTCTTGCTCATGGCAGGCACTGTAGGGAGATCATGACATATGCCATCACTCTATTCTCCCTGCCCTGGGCGGACGCCGTTAACCCATCACAATCCTCCCTTACTCTGAGCCTGTATCCTTCACCTAGTCAGATCTCATCTCTCTCTGGCCAGATGCTTGGAGGGAGCATTAGCCTATGGAGTCTCAGTCTCCTCCTGAGCAAAAAGGGGCGTCTAGGCAGCTTTCCTCTCCCCCCGGAACCCATGGCAGGCTGTGCTAATCAATCATGATGCATGCATGTGTGAGGTACCTCTCGGTTCCGTACCTAGAGCAAACATTACTAATTGATCACGGCTTATGCCATCCTTCTGCTTTTCCTTGCCATCAGTAGACATCGCTAATCGATCATATTTGCACTACCCCACCCCCCGCCCCCTCGATGGTGGCCGACACTGCTAATCCACCATGACGTGTTCCACCCCTCTTTCCTTTCCCGTGGCAGACAGTGCTAATCAATCAAGGTGTATCCACCTCTTCTCTATCTGTTGCCTCCTACAGAGGGTGGTATGGTATTGATCCTGATGTTCTTCCCACTGAGACACGGGCTCACCTGTGCCCTTCACCTGGAAGTCAGTGCGGCGCTGCAGTGTGGACGGCAGCTCATTCAGCCGTAGGCTCAGCTGCCGTTTGAAAGGTGAGTTCTTCTGGCTGAGTGCTGGAAACCCGCGGAAGGAACCCTGGCGAACCAGCTGCTCCAGGGGGGCATGGCGTCGGGGGATGGCAGCTGCACTGGTGCCTGCGGCCACCGGGGTGCCCGCCTCACCCTTCTCCCCAGGGGATGTGGTGGCCGGCGTCGGGGACACATGCCCAGGCTGGGCAGGGCCAGGAGCCGCAGATGGGGCAGCTGCTGCCTCTGCTGGAGACAAGGCGGGGGGACAGGCGGTTAGATACCCCACCGGGGCATTTGCTCCTCCCTCACCCAGCCCCCTTGATCGTCCTCCAATGCTGCCTTCCTCACCCAATGTGTCCTCTCCTCGCGACAGGCTGGTAAGAGCCCTGAAATGCCTCTCATCTTCACCAAGCCAATACCGCCTGCCCCAGGAGGCTCTTGGGAGTCCTCCTCCAGCCCAACCTTCTGTGTCGCTAGTTTCTGCCCCCAATCTGGCTTTCTCTGCTGCTTCTTCTGTTTTTCTCTCTGAGACCTTCTGTCTCCCTTTCTGATTAATTTAACGAACGCTTATTTGGCGCATAATGAATGTATCAGGCGTTGCTCCAAATGCTTACAAGTATTCAGTGATTCGAGCCTCACAGCTACCCAATGAGGTCGATATGACCGCTATGCCCATTTTACAGATGTGGAGACTGAGGCCTAGCAATGGTAAGTGACTTCGCCCAAGCCACAGTGCTAGGAAGGGGCAGGCTGACCCCAGAGTCGGTGTCCCAGACAAGTGCCCTAACCTGTCTCTCCCTCTGGCCTGCTCTCTCCACATCACGCTGTCTTCCTGTCACTCTGTCTGTTCTGTTTCCTACCGTTCTTCCCACCTCAACTATTTCGCCCCTCCCACCCGTTGCTACCTACTGTTCTAGACCCAGCTTGTTCCATCCTCTCCACTCTGGGACTGCCCTCTGTCCTCTGGGGGTACCTGGTCTCCCCACCTAGTACAAGGTGGGATCTTCAGAGGCAGGGACCCTCCCCCCCCCCCCAAGCCCTGTCAAAACACAAATAGACACCCATCCTCCAATCAGGGCCTCACCCGAGCTGCAGCCCAAATAGGAGACTAAACTCAGGCCCAGAGAGGTAGGGAGGTCACCCAGCACTGCTTCTCCCATCTTCCAGGTGGAAGCGGTGAGGCTGTCACCCAGGCCTGGCTGGGGGCAGCTTGAACCACGTGGGACAGGTTGGAACCAGGAAATCACCTCTGTCCCCACCTTACTGGGGGATCTCAGGAAGCCCCCTCCCTTTCGAGCCCCAGTTTCCCCGACTAAACCTGGGGTAACCACCCCTAATACTGCCCTCCTGAGGCCTCCTGAGAGGGTCAGTTGAGGCAGCGAATGTTCAGTGCTTTGGAATCTGACAAAAGCTCGGTAAACAACACTGTGAAAAGTGCACTGGTTCGCAACTCCTAAATTGGAAAGAGCTCTTTGTCAAAGGGCAAGTGAGGTGCCTTGAGACTGTAAATCGGCGCATCTACAGCAAAATGCTGGGTGATGTGTTCAGCAAATCATACCATACTTCGTAAACTCTCATTTTGCTGTGCAAGCTGTAAAGTGCTTTCTATAATGCAAAGTACCTGGAAACTATAACATCCTTTGGAAACAGTAAAACCGCTTGCAAACTCTAAAGCGAATGACATGTTTTGTAAATTCCAATAGCCTCTAGAAACAGTAAAGAAATACCTGTAAACCGTGAAGGACTGTGTACCCAGTGCGTTCATTTGTAAACAATATAAAACATCATATACTGGACCAGGCCCTCTGTTAACTTCATTTTGTATCTGCTTTGTGAACGGTAAAATACTTTACAAATTCAAATAGATGATGAAGGGGCACCCGGGTGGCTCAGTCGGTTAAGCATTGGACTTCAGCTCAGGTTGTGATCTCACAGTTCGTGAGTTTGAGCCCATGTCAGTCTCCGTGCAGACAGCTCCGAGGCTGGACCTGCTTTGGATTCTGTGTGTGTCTCTCTCTCTGCCCCTCCCCGGCTCGCTCTCTGTCTCTGTCTCTGTCTCAAAAATAAATATTAAAAAAAATAGATGATGTAAACTGTAAAATATTTTGTAAGCTGTGAAGAGCTTTGTAAATTGTCAAGAGGTTTGTAAATGGTCATGTTATTTATAAATAGAAACATACTCTGGGGACACCCATGTGGCTCAGTTGGTTAAGCCTCCGACTCTCTGATTTCAGCTCAGGTCATGATCTCACCGTTTGTGGGACTGAGCCCCAGGCTGTCAGCATGGAGCCTGCTTGGGATTGTCTCTCCCTCTCTCTCTGCCCCTCCCCTGCTCCCTTGCTCGCTCTCTCTCTCTCAAAATAAATAAACATTAAAAAAAAGAAAAGAAACATACTTTGTACACTCTAATATTCTAAGTAATAAAAAGTTCTGTTTTCCTAGCTCTTTAGTTAGAAATATTTTATTATTATTATTATTTTAGTTAAAAATATTTTAATTTTGGGGGCACCTGGGTGGCTCAGTTGGTTAAGCATCCGACTTCAGTTCAGGTCATGATCTCACGGTTCATGAGTTCGAGCCCCATATGAAGCTCTGTGCTGACAGCTTGGAGCCTGGAGCCTGCTTTGAGTTCTGTGTCTCCCTCTCTCTCTCTCTCTCTCTCTGCCCCTCTTGCACTGTCTCTGTTTCTTCTCTCTCTCAAAAATAAATAAACGTTAAAAAAAATTTAAAAAATTCATGTCCCTTATAGACACAGGTAATCCAAAATCCAGTTCAGCGTTCAGGGTCACCATACCTTGTGTTTATTACTACTTGTCAAATCTCTGTAGTCTCCTTTAATCTGGGTCAGTTCCCCATGGTAAGTTCTTCGTAAATTCTTTTTTTTTTTTTTTTTTTTTTTTTGAAAGAGAGAAAGAGAGAGGATCTTAAGCAGGCTCCATGATCAGCATGGAGCCCAACGAGGGGCTCATTCTCACAGACTTGAGATCATGACCTGAGCCAAAATCAGGAGTTGAATGCCTAACCGACTGAGCCACCCAGGTGCCCCAGTTCTTTATGAATTCTAAGCAGTGTTTTCCAAAAATTAAAAAACTAGAATACACACACACACACACACACACACACACACACACACACACACAAAACTGGGGGTGGGGGCACCTGGGTGGCTCAGTCAGTTAAATGACAGACTGACTCTTGGTTTCAGCTCAGGTCATGATCTCCACAGTTTGTGGAGCCCCATGTCAGGCTTTGTGCTTGACGGCGTGAGGCCTGCTTGGGATTCTTTCTCCCTCTTTCTCTGCCCCTACTCTACTCTCCCCTACAGCTCTCTCTCTCTCAAAATAAATACATAAACTTAAAATTACACTGTGACTCAGAACACAGCATGCTTATATTTTTAAAAAAAACACACTGTTTCAGGGGCACCTGGCAGTTCAGTCAGTTAGGCATCTGACTCTTGATTTCGATTCAGGCCATGATCTCACATTCATGAGCTCAAGCTCCCCATCGGGTTCGGGGTTGGGTGTGGAGCCTGCTTAAGATTCTCTCTCTTCCTCTCCACTGCCCCTCTTCCCCCCCGCCCCAACATGCAGGTGGGCACATTCGTGCTCTGTCAAAAAAAATTAATTAATTAAAAAAAAAAAAGAACACAGTTGTAGAACTTATGAAGTATTTGCCACTTAGGTACAATGTTAGAGTTTACCAGGTTTTTTTTCTTTTTTCTTTGTGTGTGTGTGTGTGTGTGTGTGTGTGTGTGTGTGTGTGTTTATTTTTGAGAGGGAGAGAGAGACAGAGCATGAGCAGGGGAGGGACCAAGAGAGAGGGAGACACAGACTCTGAAGCAGGCTCTAGGCTCTGAGCTGTCAGCACAGAGCCCGACGCGGGGCTCCAACTCACAGGCTGAGATATCACGACCTGAGCTGAAGTCCGACGTAACCAGCTGAGCCACCCAGGTGCCCCTTACCAGGTATTTTTTTAAACCCTTTTGATGGCAACCCAGAACAAGAAATACCTTTTGCACGGTAGCCTGTTACACACACACACACACACACACACACACACACACACACACGCACGCAAATATATACGCTGAGATAATAGTATCATTCAACTACACTTACCCTTACTACATTCAGCTAATCTGTTATTTTCTATTCTTTTCTATTTCTTTTTTTTTTTTTTTTTTTTTTTCAGCGCAAGCCACAATCCACCAAAGCTGACTTCACAACCCATTAGCCGGCCCGGATACACAGTTTGAAATGCCTCATAATGAAGCGCCGGGAGCTCTGCTGTGATTTGTGGCCTGCAGCACACCGCCCAAAGAACTCCTTAAACCCAAGTGAGCTTTATAAACTGGAACCAAACTTTGTGGTTGGTGCTCTGCTTTGTAAACTGCAGAGTCCCCGTACCTCTGCAGCTCTCCGCAGCGACACCGGATCCCCAGCCCCCAGCCCCCCCCCTCCAACCCCCACCCCCCCCACCCCCGGGGCCCACTCTGTGCCCAGCCCTGCCCTCTGCGCAGCACCCACCTTTCTTTTTCTCGGGGGCCTCTCGCTCAGCGGGCCGCCCGCCGCCCGAC
The DNA here is from genome assembly GCF_018350175.1 of Felis catus. Taxonomy (NCBI): domain Eukaryota; kingdom Metazoa; phylum Chordata; class Mammalia; order Carnivora; family Felidae; genus Felis; species Felis catus. Next base: position 13,991,938 of record NC_058382.1, on the reverse strand, counting down.
AGGCGGAAGGAGCCCTCGCGGGCGAAGCTGGTGCGGCTGGCATCGAAGGCGGCCGTCACCCCGCATTCCTTCTCCCGCCGCTGTTTCCGCTCCAGGCAGGCGGCGAAGGCACAGCCCACCGCGTGGCTCAGCCTCTCGCCCTGTGGGTGGAGATCCGCGCGCTTAGAGACGCTGTGCTGTGCAGGCCGGACGCCAGACGCCCTGGGTTCCCCGCGGCTGGGTGTCGGGTGATCCTGGACAAGCGCCCCCACCCCACCCAGGGGCCTCAGTGTGCGTCTGCACCGGGACGGAAACAAATGACAGCTCTGAGGGAAAGAAGCCAGAAACAAGAGAGCAGTGCCGCACCGCTCCATTTACGCGAAGTTCGAGAACCAGCAAAACTCATCTACCGTGAAAAGAAAGTCAAAGAGTGGCCGTTCTTTGGGGGGTAGGGGTGGGAATTTTACTTCAAAAGAGAATGACCTGGGGTGGGGGCGCCTGGGTGGCTCAGACGGTTGAGCGTCCGACTCTTGGTTTCCACTTATGTCACAATCTCAGTTTCGCGAGTTCGAGCCCCATGTCGGGCCCTGTACTGGTGGTGTGGAGCTTGTTTGGGATTCTCTCTCTTTCCCTCTCTCTCTCTCTGCCCCTCCCCTGCTTGTGCTCTCTTTGTCTCCCTCAAAATAAATAAATAAGTAAACTTAAAAAAAAAAGTTAAATTCTTAAAAAATGAAAACAAAAACAGCCCATTTCTTGAGTACATATTTTTTTTTTAATTTTTTTTTCAACGTTTATTTATTTTTGGGACAGAGAGAGACAGAGCATGAACGGGGGAGGGGCAGAGAGAGAGGGAGACACAGAATCGGAAACAGGCTCCAGGCTCCGAGCCATCAGCCCAGAGCCCGACGCGGGGCTCGAACTCACGGGCCGCGAGATCGTGACCTAGCTGAAGTCGGACGCTTAACCGACTGCGCCACCCAGGCGCCCCTCTTGAGTACATATTTAAGAGGCTCCAAGGCCACACTGATTCTGGCTTCCTACTTTCCAACTGCGTGGTCTCAAGAACACCACTCTACCTTTCAGTGCCTAAGCCTCCCTGTCTGTAAAATGTGGGCCCTGACAGCACCCACTTAACAGGGTTGTTGCAAGAATTACATGAGCTAATATATGCAAGGAGGCACATAGCACCGGAAGCCGGCACGAGAGCCTAGCACAGGGAAACACCACATAGGTGTCACTTTAAATCTGTCCACCCTTTGTTGGAATCTTCACAATCATGCCAGGAGATGGACATGCTTATGAGCCTGTTTTACAGATGAAGAAACTGAGCCTTAGTCAACACACCCGTTCTAAGTGAGTGGCAGGGTTGGGATTCTCATGAGATCAACCTAGCTTCTGTTTCCTCACCAAGATGCTCAGCCACCTTTTATTTATTTATTTATTTATTTATTTATTTATTTAAAGTTTATTTATTTTTGAGACAGAGAGAGACAGAGCATGAATGGGGGTTGGGTCAGAGAGGGAGACACAGAATCCGAAACAGGCTCCAGGCTCTGAGCTGAGAGAGCTCACAGAGCCCGACGCGGGGCTCAAACTCACAGACCGCGAGATCATGACCTGAGCCGAAGTCGGCCGCCCAAACGACTGAGCCACCCAGGCGCCCCTCAGCCACCTTTTAAAGATAAACTTGGGAACAGAAGTTCTCAACAAAATACTAGCATGCTGAACTCCTCAGCAGAGTAAAGAGGTTATGCACCAAGGTCAAGTGAGATTTATCCCAGGAATGCAAGGTTGATTCAACCTATGAAACCAGTGAATGCAATACACATTAACAGAAAGAGGGAAAAAAGCCACATGATCATCTCCATTAATGGGGAAAAAGCATTTGACAAAATCCAACATCCTTTCATGATAAAACAAAGTTCAACAAACTTGGAATAGAAGGGCACTTCCTCAATCTGATAAAGGATTTTCATGAAAAACTCACAGCTAACATCATACTCAATGGTAAAAGAGTGAAAGCTTTTCCATAAGAATAGGAACAAGATGAGGATGCCCATTTTCATCACTTCTTTTCAATGCTGTACTGGAAGTTCTAGCCAGAGTAATTAGACAAGAAAAAGAAATAAAGGCATCCAAATTGGAAAGGGAGAAGCAACGTCATCTCTATTTGCAGATGACATATCTTATATATAGAAAATCCTAAAGAATCCACAAAGGAACTATCAGTGGTAATAAATGAATTTGGCAAAGTTGCAGGACATAAGGTCAATACACAAAAATCAGTTATATCTATATACGCCCGCAGTGAACAACCCAGAAATGAAGCTACAACAATCCCATTTACAACAGCGTCTAAAACAGTAAGATGGTTAGGAATAAATTTTTTTTTTCAACGTTTTTTATTTATTTTTGGGACAGAGAGAGACAGAGCATGAACGGGGGAGGGGCAGAGAGAGAGGGAGACACAGAACCGGAAACAGGCTCCAGGCTCTGAGCCATCAGCCCAGAGCCTGACGCGGGGCTCGAACTCACGGAGCGTGAGATCGTGACCTGGCTGAAGTCGGACGCTTAACCGACTGCGCCACCCAGGCGCCCCAGGAATAAATTTAACCAAGGAAGTGAAAGACATGTGTGCTGAAAACTACCAAACATTACTAAACGAAATTAAAGAAGACCTAAATGAATGGAAATACATCCCATGTTCATGGATTTGGAAACTTAATATTGTTAACATAGCAGTATTTCCAAAGTGGTCTGTACATTCAATGCAATCCCATCAAAATCCCAACAGACTCTTGAAGAAATAAGAAGAGCTGCTCTTGCAGAAACAGCAAAGCTGATCTTAAAATTCATATGGAATTGCAAAGGACCCAGAATTGCAGCCAAAGGAATTTTGAAAAAGAACAAAATAAAAGAATTTACACTTTTTTTTGAAGAATTTTATAAGTTTTAAAAAAAATTTTTTTTTAAGGTTTATTCATTTTTCAGAGACAGAGAGAGCGTGAGCGGGGGAGGGGCAGAAAGAGAGGGAGACACAGAATCCGAAACAGGCTCCAGGCTCTGAGCTGTCAGCACAGAGCCCAGTGCGGGGCCCGAACTCACGGACGGCGAGATCATGACCCGAGCTGAAGTTGACGCTTAACCGACTGAGCCACCCAGGTGCCCCAAGCATTCACACTTCCTGATTTAAAATAGTACTCCAAAGCTACAGTAATCAAAATAATGTGATACCGCCATAAGGATAAACATACACATCAATGAAATAGAATTGAGAGCCCAGATATCGACCCACACATTTATGGTCAATTGATTTTCAGTGAGGGTACCAAGACTATTCAAAGGAGAAAGAATAGTCCTATTAGCAAATGGTGTTGAGACAAATGGATATTCACAGGGAAAAAAAATTAAGCTGGACCCCTACCTCACACTGTTTACAAAAATTGACTCAAAATAGATCAAAGGCCTAAATGTAATAGCTAAAACTATAAAAGTCTTAGAATAAAACATGTAGTAAATCTTCATGACCTTAGATTTGGCAATGGGTTCTTACGACACCAAACACACAAACAACAAAAGAAAAAATAGATACGCTGAATTCATAAAAATTAAAAACAATTTAGGGTGCCTGGATGGCTCAGTGTTAAGCATCTGACTTCGGTTCAGGTTATAATATCACAGTGTATGAGTTTGAGCCCCAATTTGGGTGAACCCTGCTTCTCTCTCTCTCTCCCGCCTTCCCCTGCCCCTCCTAGGATTCTCTCTCTCTCTCTCTCTCCTCTCTCTCTCTGCCCCTAGCTCACTTGCACCCTCTCTCTCTCAAAAAAAAAAAAAAAAAATTAAAAACAATTTGTACATTAAAGGACACTACCAAGAAAGTAAAAAGACAACCCACAGAATGGAGGAAAATTTTTGCAAATCATAGAACTGATAAGAATCTACTATCCAGAATATATAAATTTCTTACAACGCAACAATAAAAAGACAAACAGTTGAAAAAAATGGACAAAGGATTAGAATAGACATTTCTCCAAAGAAGAGAAACAAGTGGCCAATAAACACATAAAAAGAGTCTCAACATCATTAGTCAGCAGGGAAATGCAAATCAAAACCACAATGAGATACCGCTTCACACCTACTTAGGGTGGCTGTAATTAAAAAAAAAAAAAAAAAAAAGGAAAAAAATAAGTGTTGGCTAGGATGTGGAGAAATTGGAACCGTTGTACATTGCTTGGTGGGGATGCAAAATGGTGCGGAAAACAATTTGGCAATTCCTCAAAAAGTTAGACGTAGCTCTACTATATGATCTAGCAATCTAGCTTCTAAGTACAGACCCCCCCCAAAATTAAAAACAGCTATTCAAACAAATGCTTGCACAGCAATGTCCACAGTAGCATTATTCACGATATCTAAAAGGTAGAAGCAACCTAAACATCCATCAATGGATGAACAGAGAAAACAACTTGTAATAGAGCCATGCAATGGAATACTATTCAGCCATGAAAAAGGAAGTCCTGACACACGCTACAACACAGATGAAGCCTGAAAACATTCTGCTAGGTGAAAGAAGCCAGTCACAAAAGACCGCAGGCTGTATGATTCAATCTGCATGAACTATCTAGAAGAGGTAACTCCATAGAGACAGAAAGCAGACTAGCGGTTACCAGGCTTGGGGAGGTGGGTGTGGGGAACAGAGAGTGACTGCTTAATGGGTATAAGGTCCCTTTTAGGAGTGACGGTAAGGGTGCCTGGGAGGCTTGGTTGGCTAAGGGTCCGACTCTTGATGTCAGGTCAGGTCATGACCTCATGGGTTGTGGGTTCGAGCCCCACATTGGGCTCCATGCTGACAGCGCAAAGCCTGCTTGGGGTTCTCTCTCTCCCTCTCTCTCTCTGCCCCTCCCCAGCTTGTTCTCTCTCTCAAAATAAGTAAATAAACATTAAAAAAAAAAAGGAGTGATAAGGGGCGCCTGGGTGGCTCAGTCGGTTAAGCATCTGACTTCAGCTTAGGTCATGATCTCACGGTTTGTGGGTTCGGGCCCTGCGTTGGGCTCTGTGCTGACAGCTCAGAGCCTGGAGCCTGTTTCAGATTCTGTGTCTTGCTTTCTCTCTGCCCCTCCCCTACTCATGCTCTGTCTCTCTCTGCCTCAAAAATAAATAAAAACATTAAAAAAAAAAAAGAGTGATGAGGGGTGCCTGGGTGGCTCAGTTGGTTAGGCATCCAACTCTTGATTTCGGCTCAGTCATGATCTCATGGATCAGGCTCTGTGCTGACAGCGTGGAGCCTGCTTCGGATTCTATCTCCTTTTCTCTCTGCCTCTCCCTGCTTTCTCTCTTGCAAAAATAAACAAATAAATAAATAAATAATAAATAAATAAATATTAAAAAAAAGAGTGATGAGAACACTGGAAACTAGAGATGATTAGTGAACAGCATTGCGTGTATACTAAATGCCATTGAACTGTATGCTTTAATTTTTTTTTAACATTTATTTATTTTTGAGACAGAGAGAGACAGAGCATGAACGGGGGAGGGGCAGAGAGAGAGGGAGACACAGAATCGGAAACAGGCTCCAGGCTCTGAGACATTAGTCCAGAGATTGACACGGGGCTCGAACCCACGGACCGCGAGATCATGACCTGAGCTGAAGCTGGACGCTTAACCGACTGAGCCACCCAGGCGCCCTGAACTGTATGCTTTAAAATGAAGAATTAAAAAAAATTTTTTTTAATGTTTATTTATTTTTGAGAGAGAGAGAGAGGGTGGGGGGAATGAGAGTGAGTGCACAAGCAGGGGAGGGGCAGAGAGAAGAGAGAGAGAATCCCAAGCAGGCTCTGCACCGTCAGCACTGAGCCTGACACGAGGCTGGAACTCACGAACTGTGAGATCATGGCCTGAGCCGAAACACCTAACTGACTGACCCGCCCCAGGTGCCCCAAGTACTTGTCACATGAAAGCAACCGCTCCTAGTTACTGAACATTTGTTATGGGACCCTATTTAACACTTTCTGTGTGTGACCATAATATACAGGCTTCACCAACACACCTGTCAGCAGCCACTGCTATTATCTCCGTTTTATGGAGGGGGAAACTGAGTCCCAGAGAGGGAAGCCACTTGTGCCCGACGTCCCACAGCTAGGTGGGGTGACACGGAATCCACACTAACCACATGGCAGTGTGTTTTCCAAAAATAGCCACAACAAGTTTCTGGCAACCACACGCTCTTCCAGAATTATGTCATTCCCCTATCAGAGGTGGAGTCTGTGTTCTCTCCCCTTAGCCTGGGAAGACCTCTGTGACTGCCTGGACAAACACAGTATCACAGAAGCAATGCCGTGGTCTCCAGGACTAAGTCCACACAGGCGACAGCACTTCCTCCTGGCGCGAGCTTGGGCTCTCGCTCTCTCTCTCCTTTAACTCACTTGGAAGCCCTGAGCCACCGTGTAAGAAGTCAGCCCTCCCGAAGCCTCCAGGCTTGGAGAGACCTTCTGGAGAGGTCCTGAGACTACATGAAGAGCGGGAGATGTCCGGCCAGTCTCCTGGTGTTACAGCTCCAGACTGTAACAGCCATGACCGACTCTGGACCCACCCAGCTGAGCCTTGTCCGAATTCCTGACCTACAAACCCCCCGAGAGATAATAAATGATTGCCGCTAAACATTGGGGCAATTTGTTACGCAGCCACAGGTAACTGCTACAACTGGTACACTATGCCCCAGAAACAGCAGTTGCTATGGGCTCTGGGCTTCTCGTATCTCCATGCTAGCCCCCCAGCCAGCCATAATCAGTACTGACTAATCAATCCTGACATGCTCAAATTTATCTTTCTCCCCCAGTTCTGAGATCTGGAGTTGTGCGTACGAGTGAGGAAGTTGGGGGTACTAACTAGTTTTGGGGGTTCAGAGCTCTGAATTTCTGAAATACGAAGGAATCCTTGTGGGGGATACTGTTAGAATCTGAGAGGGACGCATGTCGTTTTACTTGCCCGGTATCCATTCCTCTTGCTTTTGGTAACAGCACCCTGGATTCCCTTTGGGGAGCTCCCCCTCAACACTAGGTATGTCAGGCTGTGTGCTCCAGCCTCCCCTGACCAAGGGGTGGGCAGTGACCCATTGCCAGGCCAATCCCATGCCCTCTTGTTGGAATTTTAACCCACGACACTGGGAGGCTGGATTCATTTCTGCAGCAATGCAGTGAAAGGAACTGTCCCCTGACGTTCTGTCCCCAGGCTGCCCAGCTCCCTGACCTTTCTGATGCTTAATGCTCTGACTGTCCTTCGATTCTGTGAGATGCCTCCTATCACACTATTCTGGATTTACGTTAGCCAGATTAGTTTTTGTTGCCAGCCACTGAAGACTGGCTAATGTACGCAGCTGAGACTGCCTTCCTACCAAGTTGGGTGGGGTCTGAGGTCAGGGTCCAGGGAACAGGACAGAATAAAGACTATATTTTCCACCATTTTTTTTTTTTTTTTGCAGCCAGGGATGTCCAACGGGATGTAATTGTTCCGTGACTCCCCAAAAGGAGAGGGTGTGCCCCTCTTCATGCCTCCCTCCCTCATGTGGCTGGAATGAAGATGTGAAGGCTGGAGCATGTGCACCCATTTTGGATCATGGAGGGGAGGCCACAGCCCTTGATGAGCAGAGAGAAGCACACCAATCCTGCACTGCCTGCCTCTGGATGTCTTTCACATGAAACAGGAACAAACTTCTATCTCACTGAAATGACTGACAGCTGGGGGTTTTCTGTCAGAGCCTCAGAATCCTAACTGTGAGACTGTATCACAGAAGACAGTCCATTTGTGGCTTTCATCAGATTCTCAGAGGGGGCCTTCACCCCCTCAAATGTAAAGAACTGCAAACACAATGAATCAAGGCTGAAAGAAGCAGGAGGACCTGGGGGGGTATCTTTGAGAAGGGCCGGAGGGAGCCTGCTGGGGGCAGGAAACGCTCTACAACTTGACCTGGGTGGGGTTTTTACATAAGCCAGAATTTTACAGAGCTGTGCCGGGACCACCTGTGCATGTTACTATATGCATATGACCCTCGTAAAAAAGAAAAGTAAGAGAAACATGAAGAACCACTGATAATGAGGCGGACGATAACTAATGTTTCCCCGAGCGCTTCTGATGTCCGGCCATCATTCCAAATACTTGGTATTAACCCACGCAAGCTTCCCCATAATCCTCTAAGTTAGGAGCTGTGAGGACACAGGGCATGGAGAGGAGAAGGGAGGGGAGGGGATAGGAGGGGAGGGGAGAGTGACTGGCCCGACTCCAGGGAGACAAGACTCAGCCTGGCTTCCTCCCGGTGATCCTTCCTCCGGTGATACTCACAGAGTCCTTGAGTGCCAGGAAACAGTGGCAGATCCATCGGCGGGTGGTACCGTCACGGCAGATGTAGGAGAAAGCCTTGTCCAGGTTGCGGTCAGGGGCACAAAAGGAGACCTTTTCGATGGTCTGGTCTACCAGCAGGTCCTGGAAGGTGGCCAGGGAAACCAGGAGAGGAACTTGAACTATCTTTCACGTACTTATTCAGCACTCCCCTTAGCGACTGCTCTCTGTCCTGTTCCGCACGGGGTGGGGACCCTGCACCCATTGAAACAGCAGTGGGCCCTGCTCGCATGCACGGGGCTCCCGGCTTAGTGTTGGAATCAGGCCCATCACCAGACAGAGGCACAGGCGAGGGGCCAGGGCCGGGGTGGGGGAGGTGCAGGGACCTGTGGCGGTCAGGAGCGGGTGCCTGACACAGCTTGGTGAGGAACCAGGCAAAGCTTCCTGGAGGAAGTATTTTTTTTTTAATGTTTTATTTATTTTTGAGAGAGAGAGAGAGAGAGAGAGAGAGAGAGAGAGAGAGAGACAGAGCACAAGCGGGAGAGGGGCAGAGAGAGAGGGAGACACAGAATCCAAATCAGGCTCCAGGCTCTGAGCTGTCAGCACAGAGCCCAACGCAGGGCTCGAACCCACGAACTGCGAGATCACGACCTGAGCCGAAGTCGGACACTTAACCAACTGAGCCGCCCAGGCGCCCCTGGAGGAAGTATTAACCAGGCAAAAAGGCAGGGAACAGTCTTTCAGGGTAAAGGAACTGCGTGTGCAAAGGTGTCCATCCCGTTCAGTTGGTAACCTGACTCTTGCCCTGTGCTGCCGCCTCCTTGGGCAGTCTCTGTGCAGGGAAGTCGATGGTGAGCAAACAGATGCTCAGGTCCGGGATGCTCCCGTCTGGCTGGGAACACGGACAAGAAACACGGAACAGCTAACATCCACTGATCTGAGCACATATGCTGCCCCAGGGACGGTTACACGGCACGCATACACCTTCTCACGTAAGGGTAGGGGCCATGTTTATCCACATTTTACAGATGAGGCAACTGAAGCACGGAGGGGTTGAACCTCACACTCTGGGTCACCCCGCAGATACGTGGGTGAGCAGGGATGCCAGCGAAGGTGGCTGCTCCACACCCACTACCTGCGCCAGCTCACAGGTAACTGTAGGACTCGGTCCTGAATTACGACCACGAGGAGTGCCAAGATGCTGCAGGAGCACATGGCCTAGAAGGTCCGGGAGGGAGGGACATCATGGGGGTGGGTGGGAAGGTGTGCTGAGCCCCGATTCAAGCAGGGTGAGGAGAGGGGGCCCACTGGGGCCCACTCCCACCCCCCACGAGCCTCCTACCTTGGTCTTGTCATCCACCACTCGGAGCCCATCGGCTGACACCCAAAGGACGGACTTCACGGACTTCCGGCCCATCTGGGGGTGGGGGAGGAGGAGAGAGGGCCTGGTCAGGGCTGCCTCTTCCGGTGCGGCCCTGCCCCCTCCCGGCCCAGCCCTCACTCACCGCCTTCAGCTTCTTCACAGCGTCTTCACACACGTGCATCCCCCGGGACTCCTCCACCTCCACGTGGCCCAGGTACTTGGTGGGGAGGAGACGGGAGGACAGGAAAGCAGCACAGTAATCAATACCGCCTAGTGTTTCCCGAGCAGCTGCCACGTGTCACCCAATGTCCCCTAGCCCATCACACACATTAACTCACTCGCGGTGCCGCCACTCTGCGAGGTGGGTCCTCTGTTCCCATCCCAGATACACAGATGAGGACACTGAGGCTAGCGAGGAGTTCTGACTCCCATCTTGCCTCTATTCCTGGCCCTAACACGTTACTTCCCGTCCTTCTAGGGGCCAGAGTCTGCGTCTCCGGGCCTCAGCACCGGCCTGCCAACGACCCATGGGAGCTGGGGTGCGCTCACCCCAGCCTCCTTACCCCGTTGGGGGGATGGCTCTATTTCCCAGCATTTTCCCGATGACATCGAGTCATCGAGTGCCCACAACTGCAGGTTAGTGACACAACCTTTATTCGCTTTCTTTCCTTCCCAGCGTTTCTCACACTTCCAAATGGACCCGCCCACCCCCACCCACTCCATGCCTACTTCCGGGGGGGAAGGGAAAAGAAAACGGAAGGTTTACGACAATCGGCTGTCGTCACCCAGCCAGGCAAGGGACTAAGTTGGGAGTTGAACCTGAATCCTGCTGTCTCCCTCACGGAAGCGCAGTGTGCATTTTGAAGAGTCGTGATGGTCTAACCCAAAAAGCACCTCACAGTAAAGGGCTGTGCAAATACCACAGGCTTTTGTGGCCTTCCGGTGCCTTTTGGAAATTGTGAGCTCCCAGAGGATGGGGTGACTCAAGGAAGAATGTCCCCTGGCTCCCCAGGTAATACCTTCCTGGTACAAGAGAATGCGTGTTGGGTTTTAATCCCAACTTTGAAGGGCCCAGGCTGTGGGGTTCTTTGGGGATGCGTCGTCTCTCGCATTTGGGCCAGGGTCTCAGCCACATCGCCCAGCACCCCGGGGCCCCGGGACCGCATGCACACAGCCCCTGCCCGCGCCCCGCCCACTCACCCTGACTGGGAAGCTGCAAGTGCCCTTGCGCACCGCATCCTCGTCCGCCTGCCACTGGTGGGGGCGTGACGCCTCCGGCACGTAGGCTGGTTTCCGCCGCCGCAGGCTCTGCCGTAACTTGTTCATGGTGCCCGCCCCTTCTGGTGACACAGGACAGGGGCGCGGGTCAAGGGCAGGGAGGGTCAGATAACACGGGATCTGGGTTACAGGGTCAGGGGGTCCCTGGGTCAGAGGGCGTGGCACTCAGGGAACATGCAGCGGCAGCGGTCAGGGGCCACTGGAAAACGGGGCAAGGGAAGGCAGGGGCGTGCCAGAGTCAGCGGTGGGGATTCAGAAGAAAAACATAGGGCAAAGGTGCATGGAGGTCTGGGATGGGGGTCAGGAGTCCGCTTTGAGCTGTCTGGAGATTGGGGACGTGGCAGTCCAGAAGCATGAGGATCCAAAGTAATGGGGAGTCGAGACATTGGAGGGCATGGGGGTTAGAAGGCATAGGGCTCAGGGGTCACAAGGCCAGGATTTTAGGGGTAGGAGGTCAGGGGCTGAGACGGTCAGAGGGCACAAGAGCTGGTGTTGCACGGGTCTGATGTGGGGGATGTGGGAGGCCTGGGTTCGATGTTGGGGGGACACAGAAGGTCCAGGGACTGAGGTCCAGAACCCGAGGGTGTGGAGGCTGGGGGCTCATCTCTGTGCCTCTGAGATGCACTCCTCTGACAACTGTTTCTGGTCTAAGGCAGGAGCCCCTGGGGCACCTGTAACCATCAGGGGAAGGGGCAGTAGTGGAGGTGGCCACAACGGAGGTGGGGACAGTCTGTGCTAAGACAGTCTCTCTGACTGATAAGCCATACGGACTGTCCCAGGAGGAACCCGAGGGGACAAGGAGGATAGAACACTGCCAGCAGATGGGGACTGTGTGTGTGTGTATGCGCATAACTGGCGGATTCCTGAACGTTGTCTGGATCTAAGCATGCAGAGATCATCTGTGAGCGTGTATTTCTGAAGGCTGAACATACAGAAGGACACTGGTCTGACAGTGGCTGTCTGAGAAAGTGTGTGTCCGGAAATGCTATCTGTGAGGGGGGGTCTGGGTCCAAGGGTGTGGTTGTTTCTGGAAGAGTAGGTCCCTGAAGGTTGCTGCCGAAGGGGATCGAAGTGCGAGAGTGGTTGTCCGTGTGTGTCTGGGGACCGTGCCTGTGACGATGTGTGCGAGCATGAAGCCGTTGTCTTTCAAAGGCGTGGCCGTGACCGTCATCTTCCAAGCCGTGTGTCTGCCTGAGGGTGTGGCTGTGGTCTTCGATGGCGGTCACCTGTGGCAGTGTGCAGCTGTGAGGCTTGTCCAAGAGACCCTGCCCCTGGCCGAGAGTGCAGCGGTTGAGAACGTGGGGCTGTTGTCTGTGAGAGTGTGTTCACGAGTGGTATTTGTGAGGGTGTGACTGATGGTCACTGAGTGTGCGGGGAAGACATTCGAGGGTGTCCCCTCATGAGTGCGACTGCGCCTCCGCAGCCTTTGCGGTGGGAGCAAAGGGACAGTTCCTCTGGTCGTGCCAGGCTGACCCACCTGCTTGCTCAGCCTTGCCCTGGCCCCAGCTGGTCACTCACCTGGCTCCGTCCTGGAGGTTTCGGGGGGCCCCAGGGCCCCACAGGGGGCTGGGGGCAAACGCTGCTCAGGCCTCTTGGGTCCGCCCTGCCCAAGGAAGGGAGGAGAAGGTGAGACACTGGCTTGGGTTGGGGCTCGGTCCCCTACCTCCCCACCTCTTTGGACAACAGCCAACCCCCCCCCCCTTCCATCTCAGGCTCCCTGGTGAGAGCCCTGGTTGTCATAGCAACCGTTACTCAGGAGATCAGCCACCTGGTAGCAAGGGCCTAGGAATGAGTAGGTGTGTTTCTGGGGGCACGTGTTGGGGATGTCCTGGTCTCAGGAGGCAAGGGGACGGTGTGAGGAGGGAGTGGCCTTGACCTCTAGACACCTGTCCAGGCTACACATAAACATGCGGTCACATGCATGCATGCAACTCATGTCTACAGTCGCCCCAGGCACCTGGTCACAGCTCTCCACGTGTGGTCATACACAGGCACGACCACAGCCACACACACCGCATCACACAGATGCACATAAACAGTCGCAGCCACAATAACCATCTGGTCACAGATCCACGTTCACAGACACGGACGTTGTCCACGCGCATCTCCAGCCCCAGCCTGCCGCGGCACTGCCACAAACATCTGGGCCCATCAGCTACCAAATATGTGGTCACTTCTGTCTTCTCAGCCACATACCAAGAGCTGGGCCCAGGCAGAGGAGCGCACTCCCCACGACAGTCATGACTCCTCAGGCCCTCGCCCAAGACACTCATGTTGCAGACCCACGCACACAGAATCACGGCAGTCAGAGGGCACCCATTCGCCCCAAGTCACACACAGGCACAAGTGCTGTCACATCTGACACACGTTTGGCCACGCACAGCCACATCCAGTCACAGCCACGTGGGTTTAATCATCTACAGGCCCACAGCGGCACACGGGTACCCAGCCCCTCTGGTATCGGTCACACCAACGCACCGTTTTGGTCACGTGCTGTCACAGTCACACACACCCTGTCAGGGGGGCACACATGCGGTCACGGTATGAGCCACACTTACACAGATGGTCTTCCACACCCAATCACACACAGAGACACCGACGGCCATGGCCTACGCCTTCTAGAGACACAGGCACGCACACTCAAGACACGCAGGTAACCAGAGACAACCGTCCCTAAGGATGGCCACACTCAGGGACGGCCAGACAATTTGCCGGTTCAGAGTCACAGCCATACACATTTCAGAAATGGCCACGTGGGCAAAGTCACACGGCATCAGTGTCCACATTACCCAGCCACGTACCCTGGTCTCGATACAGTCACCCCACGTCCCACCGTGTCACCCCATCACAGAGAAACGCACAGTCTCTCTTCAAGCGAACACACAAGTCACAGGGATAAGCATGTGGTCGCATACAATCAGAGCCCCGTGTGGACAGACACACATCTCACACATAGAGACATCAGCACACAATTTCTACTTCACACATCACGAGCACACAGTGATGAAGAAAGAGAACTCAGAAATGCAGTGACCCAGGCAAAGCATTTATAGCTGAGTTGACACAGAAGACATGGTCCCTGAGAGAGCCACGTCCACAGTCAGGACAGTCACCCAGTCACCAAATCACGCAGACTGAAACCCAGGCAGTCCAGCATGCACATGGGGACACACACACACACACACACACACCTATAAATGCACAGAGTCACTTAGCATCAACACACAGAGCTAGATGGAGTCATTTATACAACCCTTGTTACACAGATGTGGCCATGAGCACACATGTGTAAAGTCACAGTGCCATTACACAACCACATACAACGTGACTTCATGTACAATGGCAGACACACACCCAGAATTGCAGGGAGACTTGTGTGTCACACAGACATATGCGTGACCCACATATACAGTCAGTTACGGACACAACTACAGACACTCACAAGTCAGTGGGAGAGTGGCACATGGACATAGAGTCATAGACACAACTCCATGTACACAGTCCCAACTCCACCCACAGCTTGTCAGCCACACAAAACTCGCCCAACCCCACGCCCAACACACACACTGTCACAACACAGTTATAGCTACCAAAGCACACACCCAGGGTCACAAAAGATGTAATCACAGACACAACCACGCAGTCACAACCATGCACACACAAACACACACTAAAAAGTGACAGGGTTCTGCACAAGGAGCAGCTGTCAAACACACATAGTCGCACAAATGCTGGGGTCACAAACAGACACAAACGTGCGCACTATGAGACACAACCACAAGCACAACACACAGACACACATATAGGATTCCTCACAGTCACCAGCTCCAGCACACGCGCGCGCACGCACACACGCGCGCACACACACACACACACCACAGTAACACAAACACCGGGTCACACTCTTAGCCACCTCCCGTCGCTTGCTTCCCCCCTTCCCCCCAGGTACCACACACAAAGCCACCCGTCACCCGTCACCGTCACCGCAGACGCTGCAGACAGACAGGGCTGTGCTGGGTCCCTGGGGAGCCACCCCCCACCCCCAGCCTGAATCCTGAAGCCTGGGGGCCCATACCCAGGAGGGGGAGGCGGCGCATTGTCTGCGGGTGGGGCCACTCCCAGGCAGCTGGGCAGCCCCAGGGACCCTTGACCAAGCCTTTAGGGGTTACCTAAAATTTCCCTATTTTATTCAGGCTAGGTGGGGGGTGGAGTCCCAGACCCAGGGACCTTGTTTTGAGAAGGGTCTATTCCTGGGACGCCGCCCAAGGATTGGGGGGGGATGCTGTGCCCAGGGTGTCTCTGAGGCCTGGGTACAGACTGTGCCTGGGATGCCCCCTAGGCCTTGGCTTGGTGGGGAAGCCATTCCCAGGGACCCCAGCCTCAAGACCTTGCCTAGAGGGTTGTTGTGCTCAGAGACCACCTCAGGGAGGGAGGGTAGGGATTGCGTCTGGTCTGGAATGGCCTCCTGGAGGCCTTGGCTTGATGTGGGGGTTGTGTCCTGGACCCCATCCCCAAAACCTTGCCCAGGGAGTTGTACCTAGAATCTGTCCCCCTGTCCTTGGTTTCTTTGAGGGGCAGGTCTACGTCCAAGATCCCTATCTTCAGGGCCTTGGCAAGAGAGGGCCTGTGCCCCAGACCCCCTGTCTCTCAAGCTTTGGCTTGGTGGGGGCCTGTTCTGGACCCCCCACCCAGGCCCACCCTCCCCAGTCTTGGCACCCTCTCTCCATCCGGGCGCCGCGGCCGCCTCCCACCCTCCGCCACATCAGCAGCGGCGCCGCCCCCCACCCGAGTCCCCCCTCTCCCGCCCTTCTCACGCTGGCCGCCGCGCTGCGGGACATCCAGGGCCCGGGCGCCCCCGCCTCCCGCGGCCCCGGCTGGGCCCGGATCCCCGAGCGCTGCTGCTGCTGTGGCGGCGGCGGCGGCGGCGGCGGCGGCAGCGCGGTCTGACGCGGGCCGGGGCCGGGGGCCGGGGGATGGTGCGGGATGCACGCGAGCGAGCCTGCTCCGCTCCCCGGAGGATTCCGTTCCGGGGGCGGGGGAGCGCCCCTCCTGCCTCGGCTCCCCGCCCCAGCCCCGCCCATTGGCCCGCCGCCTGCGGGATATGCAAAAAGAACCCCGCCCCGGCCCGGCGCCTGGCCGGCTCAAGCCCCACCCCCTGGCCGGCAGGCCACGCCCATACGCAGATATGGCCCCGCCTACTCCAGCGCGGCCACCGCCCCGCCACGCCCATTGGCCAGTCCCCGGTTGAGGCAGCATGTGAGCCTCGCAGAGACCTTCCCCCCAGGCCCATCCTGGCGTGGGCTCTCTTCCCCTCTGTGACCCTTGACCTCCGGTCCCCTTCTGTTCCACGTCCGCAAAAGAGTTGCTTCGGGAAGCTCTTTGCCGCCCCACATACCCAAATCTTCCAGCTAACCCCACGGTTCTTCCAGCCTAGCGGGGGCGGGCAGGAGCGGTGACGAGGCACTTTTTGCAAGGAAGGGGAGGGGGAATGAACAGACCCCGGCATCCTGGTGCGGGAGCCCTTCAGCTTTGGGGGCGGGGGCGCGAGGCTGGGACCTGGGCGCGGTTCTGGCCGCCACTGCACCCCAGCTCCCACTCAATCCTGTGGGTTTGGCAAAGCAGCTGGCAGGGGCATTACGGCCCATTAGCAAAGGCGAGGTTGCTGGGAGCCGAGGGGAGGGAGCGAGGGGCCTGGGAGGTGGCCGGGGCGGGGGGGGGGGGGGGAGGGGGGGGACGGGGACGGGGAGGGCTGGCCTTCTCAGCTGCCATGGCCTTTTCGAGCAGGTGGTCAGCACGTGCGGGAGGGGGGGGCGGGCAAGTGGGAGGGAATGGGTAGAAGGAGGTTCCCGGCAACAGATGGCCCAGGCAGGGCTGGGGCTTTCAGACCAGAGGATGGGAGGGGGTTGGCCATCTGCACCTGGAGGCTGGCTGAGAGCTCCTCCCCACCCCCACCGCCACCCAGCGCAGAGAAAAGAGCCGGGAAGGGGAGAGCCACTTTTATTCTGACTGAAGTTTCAAACACCCTCCCTTACCCCCTCCCCAGCACACAGAAAGGATGGAGCCCGGGAGAACACAGCTGGTGGAGGGGTGAGGGCAGCAAAGGTGAGGGCTGCCTCCACCAGCCACCGCTCCTCCCCTTTCACTGGCCAGATCCGTGAGAGACCTGACCCAGAGGTGTGGGGCTCCCCATCTAGATGAGTCTGGATCTGCATGACTGGGTGCAGAGGGCCTAAGGCTCTTAAACGTTGGCAAAAATAAATTAATCCCTGGCGTAGAGTTCCTGGGTGCCCACACGGGAGTGGGAAGATCAGGATATGGGGGTGTGAAGTTGGGAGTTCCCTAGCTGGAGGTTTCCCCAGCCCCGAGGAAGGGGGCTAGGCAAGAACCAGGAAATCAGACCGGGTGGTCCCCAGGCCTGCAGGGGAATGGAAAGGAGGCATCACAGCAGTGGATGGCCTGCTTTGGGGCCAGAATCACAGGATGGAGGCCATCTAAAGGGTCCGACCCCAAGTCCCTTCTGGTCAGGAGGCTGCAGGCAGAGGCTAGGCCTGGCGACTGGCCCAATAGCGGTGGTAGGTGTCCTGGAAGAGGTCCCGGCAGGCGATGTGGGCGCGGAGGCGGGCGCAGGCCAGGAAGGCCCCTGCCAGCTTGCGGTGCAGGGCATAGGTCTCCTCCGGCGGTGGGCGCAGCCGGTGCCGCAGCAGCACAGGGATGAGGCCCTGCACTCGGCGGGCAGTGTCACCTGCCCCAAAGTCGTAGGGGCCCTGGGTGGCGAAGGGCTCCCCCAGGATCATCACTGCCTCCACGTGGGCATCCGAGAATGCCTATGGACGGGGAGAGCAAGAGACCCGCAGTGTGGCATACAGCCCCCACTTAACCCATCTCCCTCATAGTCTCAAGTATAAACACAAGCCCCCTACTCCCTGAGGAGTGTTAAGTATCTGCCACTCCTTCCAGAACCTCTAGGCCTCCCCCAAATGGCTCTCTACTTCCTCTCAGAGCCTCCAATAGAAAAGTAGCCCTCAGTCCCTAGAACAGAGAAACAGCCTCCATTTCCCCACCCCCAGTACCCACTAGCAGTCCCCCACTCCCTCCTTCTAGAATAGATAAATGGGGCCCATTTCCCCAGGGTTTCTGTGTAGCCAAGTAGCCCTCATTCCCCCACTCCTCCCCAGAGCCCCCCAGTACAGATAAGCAGCTCCCTACCCACCCCCGCCCCCCAAGTGTTTCCCAACCTTGGTTTCAAAGCCTGTGAGGAATTTGAGGTCCCGGGATTTCTGCAGGACCCGGTCTCTGTCTCCATTGGCTGCTGCCATCACCACCTGGGAAATGGGTGTTCATCAGAAAGTCAAAGGCCAAGGGAGTGGAGTTCAAGGAGGGCTCTTGAAAACTGGAGATGAACCAGCTAGAAGCCTGGCCCTCCCTGTACCCACCTGCATTCTTGTCTACTTAAGCCCTCTCCCCTAGAAGCTGCTCCCTCCTCACCTTGCCCCTATCTATATCTCCCTCAAGACTGTTCCAGAACCTGGGGGTGGGGGTGGTCAGGGGTTCTACCCACCTGGCCTGGAACACAGTGCCTGCCTGGAAATTACCACAGTGAAACAGCCAGAGGGAAGTAAATGTCAAGTCTATTTGTGGGTCCACACACTCAACTGGACAAGGATGTGACCATGACCCAGACCTGCATGTGAGGCTGCCATGGGGCCATCTCTGTCATTGCCTGGGTGTCTGTCTCCTACAGGGGCTTGGAGCCCCAAGAGAACAGGGATCCCGGTTGTGCTTAGTCCCATGTGGCACAAGTTCTGGCATTCAGGAGGTCCTTGGTGAACCTTTGTTTGGCAAATTAGTGTGCGGAGCTAGGCACCTTGCCAGACGTGAGTGCACGTGGGGAGAGCAGGAGTTGAGGGCGCGGACAGACAGAATCCAGAGCCAGCCTGCTTGGGCTCCATCCCAGCTACTTGCTGGCTGAGAGACTCTGGGCAAGTCGCTTTGCTCTGGGGCCTCCACTTTCTCATCTGTGAAGTGGGGATGATGAAAGTGTCTTCCTCATGGGTGGCCGCAGGGACAAAGGAGGTGGGATCTGTGGGGTGCTTAGCACTGAGCCTGCCTGTAGAAAGAGCCATAACCATGATGAGCTACCATTATTAAGAGGTGCACGTGAAGGTCCCTACTTCACAGAAAAGGACAAAGGCTGACTGGGGGAATAGCAAGGCGGGGACTGGAAATCTGAACCACTTTCTCGGGAGGAAGGGGAATACGGAATTAAATGTGGCAGTTCTAGTCTGTCCCAGTCCCCCCTGCGCGAGCCTGTCTGGCCATCTGTCAGGCCTGTGGTCCTCAGGGACTGGTGTGACAGGGCTTTTTTAAACTGGAAAAGGCTGGAGAGACTGGAGGAGAGCCTTGCCAATAGCCCTGGGGGAGAACGGGGGGACACACAAGATGTCCCAACTACACAGAGAGAGGCCTCAGCTTTGTGCCTCCAGTGGCCTTGAGAGAGGGCCCAAGGGGCCTGTGTTATGTGTGTGTGTGTGGGGGGGATTACCAGCCCCTCCTTCCTGTCCTTATGTCACCAGTGGCCCCATCATCCTCTAGTCCCCAAGCCAGAGCCCTGGGTCTTGTCCTTTCTTCCCTGTCCTGGGCTCCCAGCCCCCAGTCTCCCAGGCTACCTGCTATTCTGAGGGAGTTTTCTAATTCTCTGTGCTTCCCTGCTCAAATCCCTTCCATGGGTCCCCATGGTACCTGGATTAAAGTTCAAGCTGCAAAGCATGGCTTTTCAGACCCAGAGTGATTTGGCCTCAGAGCTGGCTCCTACTCTGTCCTAACCTGCTGGCCCAGTCAGAAATGAACTTCCTTTTGGTCCTCTAGGACTTCCTATTGAAAGTGTGGTCCTGTACCAGTAAGCTTTGACATCACCTGGGAGTGTGTTAGAAATGCAGCATCTTATGTCTGACTCCAGACCACAATTTGCATTTAATAGGATCATGCTGGTCGTGGGGGCTGTGGGGTTCTCATATACACTAAAGTTTGAGAAGCGCTGCTCTAATGGGAATATCCCTTCTCTCCTCTTGGCCTTTTTATGTTATCAGTCTGGAATACCCTCTTTGCCTCTTCCTGACTGGGCTCCTCATCCTTCAGGTTCCTTCTCTGAGGCCTCCTCCTCCAGGAAGCTCTCCCTGACCCCCTAGGCTGGCCCAGCCTCCCCCTCTGGGGTCCTACAGTCTCCTGTGCTTCCCCATTCCAGCCCTGACCACTCTGGGTCCTTACTGTCTGTTCCCCTCCTGGTCTGTGAGCTCTGTGAAGGTGGACAGTAGGTTGGATTGGTTGCTGTTGTCCCTGGGCCCAGAAGAGGGCTGGGCACAGGGGGAATTGTCAGAGAATATTTGGATTGATGAGTGAATGAATAGAAGACCCAGGTCAAATGGCTAATCACAACAAAAAAATGAGATGCCTTGGAGGCAACGAGACGCCACCAGTAAGTGGGTGGGAAGGACGGGCAGCAGAAGTGAGGAAACGCTTCCTGAGGAGAGCTGTGCCCCCTCCCCGACCACGAGCAGCCTGCCAGAGAGGTATCTGAGTGTAAGGCTGAACACTAAGGCCTGCGACAGCCTGGGGTGTGGGGAGGTGGCAGGATGGCCACTGTGGGCCTCTTAGAAGGGAGCTGGTCAGGGTTTGGGAGCCCGGGCTCTGGACCTAGGCTCCCTGAGTCTGGATCCCTAACTTCTTTGAGCTCCAGTAAGTTCCTCTGTAAAGTGAGACTAAAAATGGTCCTGCCCCCACACACTATGATCAGGTATCACATGTATAGCACCTAAAGCAGTGCCTGACATATTAAGGGCTTGGTATTTGTCAACCGTTACTATTACTTTTGATTTCTTAACTCCAGACATGATACTGCTCCTTCTCCCCCTCACCTCGGTAGTGGGCTTAAGGCTTGGCCCTTCAAAGACCCCAGAGTTGGGGGGACTCACCTCGATGTAATGGTCTGTGAATTCAGTCCCAAATTCCCGGCTTGCACCAAAGTCCAGCAGGGTCACCTGGGAATGGGAGATGGTAAAAGGGATGCTGGGAGTCCACCCCCCACCCCCACTGTCCATGGTGGGGGGTGGGGCACCCGGGTCCATTCCCACATCCTGCCTCTCCTCTCAAGAGTCCCGGTATGGCTGCCTCCCTGGGTTCCTGGCTTTGGGCCCACGCTTCCCATCCACCCCTGCATAAAACCTGAAGGGACATGGCTTTTATATTTCTGGTCCTACTTATTTTTATAATAACAGGTTTTAGGCACAGAAAGAAATCTAAAGAATAAAATACGTAGAAAAGCGAAATGAACACCCACAAATCCCACCACCAGGTTTAAAATATTAAATACCTCCCACGGCCCCCAGCCTGTCTTGTCCCCATCCTCTCCTCCAGGGCCACCACTTTCCTAAAGTTATTATTACTGAATTATTATTTCCTGAAATTCCCATGTGTGAATTTCTATATTCTCTACATATTCGGGCATCTGTGAACAATAAACAGTAATGCTTTGTGTGTTTTAAAACTTCCTTCCTACTGGGGGCACCTGGGTGTCTCAGTCGGTTAAGCGTCCAGCTCTTGGTTTTGGCTCAGGTTATGATCTCACAGTTTGTGAGTTCGAGGCCTGTGTCCAGCTCTGCACTGTCAGTGCAGAGCCTGCTTGGGATTCTCTCTCTTCCTCTCTCTCTCTCTGCCTCTCCCCTTCTCGCTCTTTCTCTCAAAATAAACATTTAAGAAAACTTCATACAAAGGGTATTTATGATAGGTGTCCTGCAGTTTATTCTTTGTGCCCAGCATGGTTTTGCAATGTATCCCCGTTGCTATGTGCAGCTCGAGCTCATTCATTTTTTTTTCACTACTGTGTTAGGACTTCGTTGTGTGAATATATCACAAGGCGTTTAGCTGCCTGGTGGACACCATGGTTACTTCTGGGTTTGGCTATTAAAAACAGTGCCCCGTGGACACATGTGTAAGAGTTTCTTTAGGGCAGCAGGGTTCACACTATTGATCACAACCCACAGTAAGAAATACGGATTATATTGGACACCAGTGCCCATGCACACACAAATATAAGGTCAAACAAAAGCATCCTGAAATACTCTGGATCCCTCCCATCTGCGACACACTGATATTCTCTACTCTATGGCTTTAAAACAAAAAATGCTGTTAGGGGCACCTGGGTGGCTCAGCATCCAATTCTTGATTTCAGCTCAGGTCATGATCTCACAGTTGTAGGATCGAGCCCTATGTTGGGCTCTACACTGGGCGTGGAGCCTGCTTGCAATTTTCTCTTTCCCCCTCTCTCTGCCCCTCCCCCACTTGTTCTCTCTCTCTTCACGCTCTCTCTCTCTCAAAAAAAAAAAAAAAAAAAAGATGTTGAGACCCAGTAAACTGATGTCAGGACTCCTATCACACCCCCTTACCTGCAGTTAGAAAAATACTTCCAAGCAGTTTGAGCCTAGGAGGGATACAGGGTATCTGTGCACTGGGGGGGGAGGAGGTGTCAGGGGACTGAGGCTGGAGACTCAGTGGGGCCACATCACACTCAGCAGAAGGCTCAGACTTGATCTTGAGGCGGCTGGCGAGCTGCAGAAGGGACAGCTTGGCCAGATTTGGTTTTAGAAAGATCCCTCTGGGGACAGAATGGGTACAGACGACTTTGGAAAGCCATCTGGCAGCCAGGCACGCTAAGTCTTTCAGTCCAGACCCTCGGCCACCCTGTGTCCCCTGCTAGGAACACTCTTCGCTGCTCTTCAGGTGGCCCTCCCCTTCTCATCCTTCTGGTGTCAGCCTGAATGGCACTGCCTTTGAGAAGCCTTCCTTGACCTGGCCTACGCCGTGCTGAGTCAGCCACTTTCCCTGGCTTCCCCCAGCCCCCTGTGCTTCCCCATCACTGCCACTCTGGCCCACGTTTCGCCATCGTGGTACTGACTACTCAGTCAATCACTGTCTGGTCACGGGTCCCTCCGCTGTTCTGGGAACTCTGAGAAGGGCAAGGATCAGAGTTGTCTTGGCATCACTGTCAAGAGGCAGTGGGCGCTTGGCGCGTTCTAAGTGAATGACAAGCGCGGCAGTGATGATGAACAGCCTTCCGTAAGCGGTGCCACTGGGCAACCACTGCCTCGCAGAGATTCCGTTTCCCAGCAGCCCTTGCACCTAGACAGGCTGTGTGACCAGTTCTTATCAATGGAATGGTATAGGGAATGATGGGCCACATCTGGCCAAAGCAGTTAGGCAGGGCGCTACCCTCTTAGCTTCTCTTTCCCCTTTCACTGGAAGGAGAGCATGGCAAGGCCTAAGGGCATGGCACAATCACAGAAGGGAAGGTGCCTGGGTCCCTGAACCACCGTGCGGAGGACGGCCACTCCGGCCTGTTATGTGGGTAATAACTACTGTTGTGTTGAGCTACTGAAATGATCGGGAACTGTGTGTTACAGCAGCTCATGGACCCTGATACACATCCTAGGGAACCAACCTGGTGGCTGGAGGCATCGTACAGGAAGTTGGCCCAGTTGGGGTCCGTCTGCATGAATCGGAATTCAAACAGCTCCCGCAGACACAGCCTCAGGAGCTGGAAGCAGATCTGGAGTGGGGAGGAGTAACAGACATCACAGAGTCGGCCCCTGTAAAGCTCTTTCTGACCGGAGAGGGAGGACTGCGTGTCTAGCCAGCCCTGCCAGCAATGACCTGGGGCAGTGCCCTCCCTACTGTCCCCTCAAGACCACATACCTGGTTCCGGATGTCCTGGCTTAAGCCCTGGCACTGGTCCAGGGGGACCCCTCCAGCCAGTTCCATGCCCAGCACCCGCGTTGTGCACAGCTCCTCAATCACAGCTGGCACTCGGAAGAAAGGGTCACCTGCCAACAACTGCCTGGGACAGAAGGGAAGGGAAGGGACGGGACTTCATCCTTCAGGCCCCTGGGGCCCAGCTTGAGGCCTCCTCCTCTTCCTCTGAGAGGTGCTCCATGAACAGCTTATGTCTTGCCTTCCCTCCTGCCCTCCTCTTGCCTGTCTGTCCTGAGTGATGGACGAGGTGACGTTCACTCAGATATTTCAGTCGTTCACTCATTCACCAAATACCTCCATAGTGCCTACTCTGTGTCTACCCTTAAGCTGGATGCTGCTGGAGCCCCAGTTACTGCTTCCCTACCGAAAACACCTCTGTGACTTCTGGCTGCCCCAGGATGAGTTCAATGCACTAAGCTTGATGAGCATTACTTCTTCATCAATTTATTAATTAATCCATCCCAAAAGAAGTCGCCGATATACAAATCTCCAAGTCCATAGTGATACTCGTCGGCAAGTCCTTGGGGTCATTACTCTGAGTGCTGGTTAACACTCTGACTCCTTCTTGGTATCTGTCCCTGTGCTGGGCGAGGCTGAGTGCCAGAGGGGTGGATGAGCTCTGGGCCTGCCCCTTGGACACCAGAGACTCTAACAAATATACAAACAGGCCAATAATCGACTGGGGTAAGTGTGTCAACGTAAGATTTGGGAGGCAAAGGTTATGAGCGAGACTCGTGGTTGGGACCAGTGGCAGGGCTAGGCGGGGGGTGGTGCAGGGGGGCAAGGAGGTCGTGAAGGCCAGGGGAACGATGTGGGTTTTATTCTAAGGGTACTGAGAAGGGGGCTTCCAGATCTCACAGACGAATGCTCTTGCCCAGCCTGCTTCATCCTGTCCTCTTCAAGGCCCCGCTTTGACGCTTGTATTTTTGTCCCTGTTATAAAATATTCGGTATTTGAGCCACTCCTGCTGGGCTGATGAAAGCACAATCCCCTTTTTCCTTCACTCCCCTATGAGGAGGATGCTGTCCCAAGCATGCAGATTTCAGCCACCCAGGCTGCTAAGGGCTGACCTGGGACTGAATCCCACATCCGAGTCCAGGGCCCATGCCCCTAGTCACTGTCTTCTACTGCCCCTTCTCTTGCTCCGTATCTACTGACCTTGGCTCAATAAACCCGTGGGCCATGCTGTGGAGGGTCTCACCGAATGTATCTTAACTGCTGCACATCACGATGCTTCTAAGATACCACCACACGGTTCCCCGTAGGTGGTTCATTGATTTTCGCTGCTGTATGATATTCCGCTGATGGATTATGCCTTCATTTATTTATCTACCCTGCTAGATGAACTTGGTAGATTTGGGTTGTGTCCACTTTGGGGCTATTGCTGCTCTGAGCATTCTGGAAAAGGCTGATGGTATACACAAGCCCAAGGGGCCCTGGAGCATTTATTTAGCAAGGAGGGCAATTATGGGGTTGTATGGGAATATTGAGCCTTGATGATGCCAAACTGAATGCTTATCTCAATTTCTCTCCCTGCCCACGGTATGTAAGGGTTGGCCTGGAGCCCTGTCCTCTCTCACTCGCATCACTGTCAGACTGCTTATTCTTTGTCCAGCGGAATGACGGTATCTCGCGGCATGACTAAGTGCCTGTCGACAAGTCCTTCTCCTTCCTCAGACTCCATGTGGTTATGCGTCCCACTCGACAGATGAGAAAAGCGACAGAGAGAGGAAGTGGCGTGCCCAAGCTCCCAGAGGACCCAGGGGGTAAATCAAGGCAGGGGTGAGGGACAGATGGATGAGCAAGTGAAGAGAATAAAGAGTTTGCAGGTCCCACCCCAGGGTTCCAGCTGCCAGCGGCTGGGGGGTGGGATATCCATTTCCCTCTCCTTCTGGGAGGGAAGCAAGGGGTCCCGGGGCTGGGGGGGGAGGCGGGGCAGGGACTCAGGGGGCTCAGCTCACCTGAAGTTCTGGGCACAAGCCGCCTCACGGCGGTAGTCGCACTCCCAGGCCAGCTCCTGCTGCAAGGCCTGCAGGCTTTGCTCAGCAAACAGGCCTGAGGGGGCAGCCGTGTCAGCCAGGGCAGGCCACGGCCTGCCCCCGCCATGACAGCCACCCCCAGGCTTCCACTCAGGGACGTTTTCTCTCGCTGTCCGTTTGTCTCTCGAAGCCCCTCATACCTTCTGCTCCGTGCCTTTTACCACGTCGTCTGCCCACACACCTGCCGTCCGGCCCTCACACGGGCCTCTTCTGAAGTCTCTCCTGGGGCCTCTCCCACAGGCTTGTGTACCAGTCCCCAGGCATCTCTTCTGTGGTCACACACAGCACCTACTCTCTCTTTTTCATAGCCTCTCGCACCGTTCTCACGGCCTCGAAATCTTGTGTCCAGGACTCTCTCTCTCTCTCTCTCTCTCTCTCTCTCTCTCACACACACACACACACACGCACGCGTGCAAGAGGTCCTGCTTACACTCCCTTCCTGCTTCTGTGCCTCTTTTCCAGACCTCCAGTCCCTCTCTGGGCACCCTGTGTGTCTGTTTCTGACTTTCAGCATAGGCTTCTGTCTCTGGTTGTGTCAGAATCTCTAAGTTCGTCTTTTTCTCACACACTCAGGTTCTCTGGGCTCTCCCTGCCTTGGTGTCCCTTCTGTCTCAAACGCGTGGACTTACACATTCGCCCACACTCACACCCTGCCCCGAGCCCCACTCCCTCCCTTCAGGGTGTCCCGGCCGCAGCCAGGGCTGGAGTGCCGCCTCACCCTCGGGCAGGGCCACACTCATCTTCAGCACTGCCAGAAGGTTCTGGATATCACTCTGGATGCTCTGGGCAACGCCTGGGTACTGCGAGCAGGAGCAGGGAGGGACGGAGAGCGGGAGTCACTCCTCCGGGACAGTGGGGTGCCCACCCCCGCCCTGCCTCTCTCCTCACCTGGATCTTCACGGCCACCTCTGTCCCATCCCTCAGCATGCCCTGGTGCACCTGCCCGATAGAGGCAGCAGCAAAGGGCACCTCCTCCAAAGAGGCCACCTTGGCCTGCCAGTCCCTGCCCAGCTCCTCTTCGAGAACTCTCTGGGGACAGTAGCCAAAAGAAACAACCATCATCACTGTTGTGGGCAATGGAGTTCACTCTGTGTTGAGCGCTTTATGTGTTAATAATCCCGTTCACCCCATGCTGGCCTCTGGGCTAAGCTCCTGGCTATTACCCAACTTTACAGATGAGGAAACCAAGGCTAAGTCTTTTGGCAAAGGTGACAAGCCAGGTGCTGGCAGACCGAGAGACCCGGCCTGAACCTGTACTCCTGAGGCCATGTGGACTATTGTGGGGATTGCTATTATGTAAAGTCAAGACTGATAATAATCCTTCACTATACTCCTATATTGTATCATCAACTCAAGGTTAATGTGATAAAGAAGAAGGGGCGCCTGGATGGCTCAGTCGGTTGAGTGTCGGACTTCGGCTCAGGTCATGATCTCATGGCTTGTGAGTTCGAGCCCCATGTTGGGCTGCGTGCCGACAGCTCAGAGCCTGGAGCCTGCTTCAGATTCTGTGTCTTCCTCTCTCTCTGCCCTTCTCCTGCTCGCACTCTGTCTCTCTCAAAGATAAAAGAAAAACATAACGTGACGAAGAACTAAGGGGCACCTGGGTGGCTCAGACGGTTAAGCATCTGACTCTTGGTTTCGGCTCAGATCAGGATCTCATGGTTTTTGAGTTTGAGCCCTGCATAGGAGGCTGTCAGTGCGGAGCCTGCTTGGGATCCTCTCTCTCTCTCTCTCTCTACCCCTCCCCAGCTTGTGCTCTCTTCTCTCTCTCTCTCTCTCTCTCTCTCTCAAAAATAAATAAATAGGGGCGCCTGGGTGGCTCAGTCGGTAAGCGGCCAATTTCGGCTCAGGTCGTGATCCTGCAATTCATGGGTTCGAGCTCTACATCAGGCTCTGTGCTGACAGCTCGATTCTGTGTCTCCCTCTCTCTGCCCCTCTCCCACTCATGCTCTGTCTCTCTCTCAAAAATAAATAAAACCTTAAAGGGGCACCTGGGTGGCTTAGTTGGCTGAGCATCCTACTTCGGATCTTGCAGTTCATGAGTTTCAGCCCTGTGTCAGGCTCTACGGACAGCTCCGAGCCTGGAGCCTGCTTTGGATTCTGTGTCTCCCTCTCTCTCTGCCCTTCCCCTACTCATGCTCTGTCTCTCTCTCTCTCTCTCTCTCTCTCAACAATAAACATTAAAAAATTTTTTTTAATTAAAAAAATGAAAATAATAATAAATAAACTTAAAGAAAAAAAAAAAGAGCTAAAATTTACAGAGGGCTTCCTGTGAGCCGGGTCCTACCCAGAGTGGCTTGGAGAGGGGCAGTAATAACCCAGGGTCATGTGGTGAGTGAGCAGAACAGAGATCAGAAGGAAGGGAGGCAGCTGGATCCAGATTCCACACCCTTAGCCAGTTATTAGAAGAACAGCTCGTGTCTTGGGCACTTACTCAGTGCCAGGCACTGTGCCAACCTATTTACAGACATGATCTCCTTTAATTAAAAAACCAGTACTAATAACAGTTAGAACTGGCATGTCACTTACCGTGTGCCAGGGGCCCTTTCTAAGTGCTTTACCTATACTGATTTATGTAACCCTATGATGTGGGTGTTGCCATCCCCACCGCCATTTCACAGATGAGGTAACTGAGGCACAGAGAGGTCAGGCCCCATGTCTGAGATCACACAGGCGGTACATGGCAGAGCCAGGATTTGAACTCACAAAGTCTGGCCCCCAACCACGGCACATCCCTGCCTCTTTAGGAGCCGTGACAGAGCCCTGAGCCTGCCAGGGACTGGACCAAGCGCCCTGCACCACTCTCTCACTTAGTCACCTCAGCGATCCTCTGAGACGTGTTTTAGTGGTCCCCATTTTACAGACAGAGAAACTGAGGCTCAGAGTCAGTCAGGGAGTAGCGCCATGAAGCCAGGAGGGTCAGGCGGGTGGAGCATGCCTCCCTCACCAGCCCTCCCCGACCGGGCACTCACCAGCATCTGCCAGCGGGGCATGAAGTCGGCGCTCTGGCGGACCCGCTCGAAGATGCGCTGAAGCTGGGGGCTGATGAAGCTGTTGTCTTGGGAGACAGGGGGACAAGGGGAAGCGGTGAGGGAGGAGGCGAGGGAGGGGCCCCCGTGGGAGTAGCTGAAGTTGGTGCTTGTTGGTGTGTGGGGGTGGGGGAGCCGTGAGGTCAAGGGTCAGGAGTTGAGGCTCACGCTGTACCCTGGATGCTGAGCATTTGGCCAACCTTGAGGGCGGCCCCCCGAACTGTACACAAGGTCTGCACGATCCGCTCGGCATTGGCCTCTGACAGGAAGGGACTGGAGCCTGGCCGGGTGCCGCTCTCTGTGGGGCAGAGAATAATCATTTGTGTCACAAGCACAAAAATAATCATTGTAGCACTACCGCATAATCCCCAGAATGGCTAAAATGAAAAAGGCAATGCCAAGTGCTGGCAGGGACGAGGAGCGGCCTAAACACCCACACTGCTGATGAGTGTCGTGGCACGGGCCCTCTGGGAAGTTTCCAGTAGAGCATACACCTATACCTGGTGTAACTTCTCTCCTGGGTATGTACCCAAGACAAATGCATGTGTGCGTCCGGAGAGTCCTAGAAGGTTCCCAAAGAGCACTCCTCAGAACAGTCCCCCACTGGAAACAACCCAAGCGACAGTCCATTGCGTGAGCAAAGGCATGTTGGAAACAGTCACAAAGTGACTGCTACAGCATTGAATGAACAGCCTGCGTCAGCTCACAGTGACACAGAGGCATCCCTCCGACAGAACGTTGAGCCAAAGCAGCCAGACACATGTGAGAATACGTTGTCCGATTCCGTTGGTCTAAAGAGCAAAAACAGTCAAAACTAATCTTGGGGGTCAGAAGCCAAGAGGGTGGCTTCCCCTGGAAGGACAAGTGGCCAAGAGCGGGCAGATAGGAGCTTCCAGAGAATGAGAGGAAGTGATTCTCAAAGTGTGGTTCTAGGAACCCTGAGGGACCCTGAGACGCTTCAAGGAGGCTCTGTGAGATCAAAACTACTTTCATAATAATGTTATTTGCCCCTTTTTATTCTCATTCTCCCATAAGTGTTCGGTGGAATTTTCCAGAACCTCCATGACCTGTGATGATGCCATTTTTTTTTTTTTGTAATTTTTTTTTTTAACATTTATTTATTTTTGAGACAGAGAGAGAGACAGCATGAACAGGGGAGGGTCAGAGAAAGAGGGAGACACGGAATCTGAAACAGGCTCCAGGCTCTGAGCTGTCAGCCCAGAGCCCGATGCAGGGCTTGAACTCACGGACTGTGAGATCATGACCTGAGCTGGATCATGACTGAGCCACCCAGGCGCCCCGATGCCATTTTTTTTTTAAGAGAGAGAGAGAGCACAAGCAGGAGAGAGGGGCAGAGGGAGGGAGGGAGGGAGGGAGAGAGAGAGAGAGAGAGAGAGAGAGAGAGAGAGAATCTCAAGGAGGCTCCACACTATGTGTGGACGCGTGTGGAGCCTGACGCGGGGCTCAATCTCACGACTGTGAGATCATGACCTGAGCTGAAATCAAGAGCTGGACGCTTAATTTACTGAGCCACCCAGGAGCACCAATGCCATTGTTCTGACAGCTGATGGAATGTGTGTGTGTATTCTTGTGTTTTAAAATGTTCTGTTTTAATCTCTAATGCAGTAAATACCCATAAATACAACGCAAAAATATAATCCATAAAAGGGTCTTTGGGGTCCTCATTCTATTTTTTAACAGATTGAGATATAATTCGCCAACCGTGCAATTCACCTCTTTAAGGTATACAGTTCAATGGCTTCTAATATATTCAGGGCTGTACAACTATTACCACAAGCAATTTTGGAACATTTTCACACTCCAAAGAGAAACCCCATACCTATTAGCAGTCACACCCCCCCCCCCCGCATTTCTCCCAACCGCCTCCCTCTGAGCCCCTGGAAACCATCAATTTGCTGTCTCTATGGATTTACTTATTCTGTACATTTCATATGGATGGGCTCACACAATATGTGATCTGTTGTGTCTGGCTTCTTTCACTTAAGATAGTTTTAAGATTCATTCACATCGTAGCATGGATCAGTACTTCATTCCTTTTTACAGTCGAGTCATATCCCATTGTATGAATATAACACATTTTGTTTATCTATTCCTAAACTGTAAGGGTGTGCAGACTCCTGAGACCAAAAAGTTTGAGAACTGCTGCCTTAGGGTTTCTTGCTCTGCGGAAGCAGATGTATCCACTTTGTGAAAATGAACCAAGCTTCGCGCTTAGGATACGTGCACAGCTCCACATATAAATTATACGATTACTCAATAAAGCATTTATTTATTCATTTTTTAAAATTAATGTTTATTTATTTTGAAGGAGAGAGAGACAGACCATGAGCAGGGGAGGGGCAGAGAGACAGGGAGACACAGAATCTGAAGCAGGCTCCGGGCTCTGAGCTGTCAACACAAAGCCCGAGGCAGGGCTTGAACTCACAAGCCGTGAGATCATAGCTTAAGCTGAAGCCAGACGCTCAACCAACTGAGCCACCCAGGCACCCCAATAAAGCATATATTAAGCTTTTATTTATTTGATAAAAAATGTACTGAGCTCTTTCCCTAGCTAGGGCTTGCCCTGTGCCAGGCAGAATTCCAAGTGTGTCTGTGGATTCTTTGGCTCAGTCCCCACAATCAGCTCAGGAAGTAAGAACTACCAATGCCTTGGGGCGCCTGGGTGGCTCAGTCAGTTAAGCGTCCAACCTCAGCTCAGGTCATGATCTTATGGTTCATGGGTTCAAGCCCTGCATCAGGCTCTGTGCTGACAGCTTAGAGCCTGGAGCCTGCTTTGGATTCTCTGACTCCCTCTCTCTCTCTCTCTGCCCCTTCCCCACTCTTGCATGCTCTCTCTCTTTCTCTCCCCCCCCCCCCCCCACAAATGAAAAATACACATTAAGGAAAAAAAAAAAAACCAGACAACTACCAGTGCCTTAACTTTCAAGGTGAGGAAGCAAGACATTCAGAGAGGTACAGTGCCTGGCCCTGGGTCACACAGCACAGAAGTGGCAGAACAGCGTGTAGACTCAGTATGGCCTTACCTAAACCCTAATCCTCCACTTATACACGACTTTTTATTTTGAAAAAAATCCAAACGAACAGAAAAGTTGCACACACAGTATAATGGACACCTGCACACCCAATTCAAACTTTTCACGTTCTGCCTCACCTGCATAATTTATCTGTGTGTGTGTGTGTGTGTGTGTGTGTGCGCGCCCAAACACTCACCGTCAGTTTTTGCAGACCATTTACATGTAGCTGCACTCAACCTGTGCTAAAAGTAAGGATGTTCCCCTACACAATCACAGTGTCATAATCACACCTAAGAAAATGAACACTAATTCTCTAATATCTCTAATACCCCTATTCAGATTTTCCCATTTGTCCCCAAAAGTCTTCGATAGTAACTTTTCTCAAACTGACATGCAATTATGGGTCACACATTTCATTTGTCAGTTCTTGTGGCCTTAGTCCCTTTTTAATCCAGAATATCTACCCCCATTTTTGTTTCCAGACATTGATTTGTTGGTGGAATCTTAGCCACCAGTGCTAATTTCAACACCTCTCTTTCTATCTCTGTTGACCACAGGCCCCCTGACACTCCTATTTTTCTCACATGATATACTTCTCCCCATCATGACCCTGAAAGCATCTTCACAATGACCCGAAGAGGTGGGTACATCATCATCACTGACATCATCCATTGTCCAGAGGAGGAAACTGGGGCTCAGAGAGGTGAAGCCACTTGTGCCAGGTCACACAGCAAGGTCAAGGTCTGAACCAGGCAGTTGGCTCACTCACCTGATGGTAGATGTCCTCCTGGCAGGGACTTCTTGGCCACCTCAGCCAGCACTCCCAATCCCAGGCCGACAGCCAGTCCTGGGGAGTAAGAGAGAAGGCTGGGTACCTGCTTGCCCCGGGCTTCTCCCCCGACCCCCTGTCTGTGCTCAGCCTCTCCCTAAGCAAGCTGTCTCCCAGCTTTCTGTTGGCAACTCTTTGTCTGTCTTTGTCCCCAATTCAGTCTCTTACCCACTCTCTCCCTGCCTGGGGTTCCCTTCAAGGTACAGCTGCCTCTTTCCCTACCCCTCTCTCCAAGTCTATCTACAGGGTCAGCAGTTCTCACCCCTGGCTGCACATCCCAGTCACGTGAGGAGCTTTGGCAAATACAATGCCCATTATCATGGCCTGAGATGATCCTTGGAATTCATGTATGTGTGTGTGTGTGTGTGTGTGTGTGTGTGTGTGTGTGTGTGTATACACACATATATAGTTTAAAAATGTTTTATTTATTTTTGAGAGAGGCAGAGACACAGAGTGCAAGTGGAGGAGGGGCAAAAAGAGGGAGACAGAGAATCCAAAGCAGGCTCCAGGTTCCCAGCTGTCAGCTCAGAGCCTGACGCGGGGCTCAAACTCACAAACCATGCGATCGTGACCTGAGCCGAACACCTGAGCTGACACCTAACTGACTGAGCCACCCAGGTGTCCTCATATATATTTTTTAAGCATCCTGGATGATTCTAGTGTGCAGCCAAGAGTAAGAAGGCCCCCAAACGATCCCCCTGAGTCTCTCTGTCTTCCTATGACTCCCGTTTCTCTGTCCACACTTCATCTTCTTCGTGCCTCTCCTTGTCTAAGTTGGTTTTTCTCCATCTCTCCCCCTCCACATGTACCTCCACATGGTACATTTGTTTTGGCCTCTTTGTC
Organism: Felis catus; assembly: GCF_018350175.1. Lineage (NCBI taxonomy): Eukaryota > Metazoa > Chordata > Mammalia > Carnivora > Felidae > Felis > Felis catus. The sequence continues at coordinate 13,958,414 of NC_058382.1, read as the reverse complement.
TCTGTCCCTTCTTTTGATGTTATCTCTCAGCCTTTGATTTCCTCTGCCTCCTCTGTCTCCTTGTCCCTAAAGGTATCTTGAGTCTATCTGCCTCTTGCACTATCCCCATTTCTGTAAATAATTGAACTGGCATTTTCTGAGCACTTGCTACCTGCCAGGAACCATTCCTAGCACCTTCTATGCATTGCCTCATCTTGTCCTCACACCTGCGTGAGATAAGTTTCACAGAAAAACTTCCATTTTACAGAAAAGGAAATCGAGTCTCAGAGAAGTGAAGTAACCCGTCCAGAGTCACAAAGCGAGGATGTAGCAGAATCAACCCCTTGAACCTAGAGCCAGGGATCAAAGCTCTAACCAGTGCATTTGACTCCCTCTTTAGACTGTGAATCAGTATCTTTAAAACTTGAACCATCATCCATACTAAAGAAGACACCTGCATTATAACAGTGGGTATGTATACATACATACATATATATGGTATGTATATAAATATATGATACATATGTAATATAATATAAATGTATGTTATATATACAATATGTGTAATGTTTCATGAAACGAAAATTTCCTTTACATGTGCACCCACATATTCCATTCTATTCTTTTGGATGCTGGCTGCAATCCATTGAATTATTTCATGCAGATCGTGACCTGAAGTTTGAACAATCCTGCTGTATAACATAGGGTCAAGTCACTTCTCTTCCCTTAGCCTCCATTTCCTCATCTACAGAATGGAAACTAACACTCATCACTTCTGTGCAGAGATCGAGTGCACATGGGGCCTTGCACATTCAAGCTCTCAATAAATGTTACTTTCCTATTTCTCTTAGTTTTGCAAGCGTTTGCCTTCCTTCCCTTTCCATCTCTTACTCCTCTTCCTGTCTCTGATTCACCCTCTCCCTTACTTCATTCTATAAATGTGGCCTCCTCTGTTCTAGGTCACAATTTCCCACAGTCACACCTACCCCCAAAGTTGGCCAAGCGGCTGATGCGGGAAGCGGGCACCTTGCGTTCTCGAGAGCGGTCGCTCAGCTGGGAAATGGGGAGAAAGTCTAAGGGTGGGAAGGTGCCCAGGGAGTCCAACCAACCTGCCGCCATACCCTTCCCCAAGCTTGGGAGGCCAGCTGCCTTCAAGGGGTGTTGCTGGGTAGGTGGGAGACAATGATACCTGGGGCCGGGGTGTCTTCCTGATCCGAGTCTCCCGTGCCCTGCGAATGTCCTCCTCACCCAGGCCTCTGCTAGGCCCACCCTTATGGAACATTTGGGCCCAAGAACCCCCACATGGCCCCTGCAAGAAAAGTGGATATTGGTAAGGAGTGGAGGACACGGGATCTGCCTGGCCCTTTTGGACCCCTCCCTGTTATTTTACCCCCTAAGGCCTCCCTCAGCCTCTTCCGCCTAGGAGCAACCCCCCCCCCGCCCCCAGTCTCTTACCCACCAGTGGGGCCCAGGCCCCAGGGCCCCACAAGGCAGACCAACAGTCCGGCCCAGTTGTCCACAAGTCCCCCGAAGTAAGCCCCCCACCTCCAGCCACATCGCCTGGGGGAGAACAGGAGGGATTATTCGGGTAGGAGTTGGCACTGCCCTCCTTGCTTTGCCTTGTCCTTGCCAAGCCCTCACATTCCTCTGTGTCCACCCTAATAGTCCCACCCACCAAAGATTTCCTCTCCTGTCAATAATTCCCCGAATTTCTCCTGGTTCCCTCTCTGGTTGCTAGGAACCCATAGCTCTTCCTGCGCACCTCCGAAAACCCACTTTCGCCCTGTCCCACTCCCCGCCGTTGCTAGGGTCCTCCCCGGTTGCTAGACACCCACAGACCTTCCAGGGCTACCTCTCCACTCCTCTGAGCCCCCCTCTTGCTAGGCACCGCCTTCCTCTCTGTTGCTAGGCACTCACAATTCCTGCCCCCCACCCCCGTCCATTACTGGGCACCTCCCCCCGTTGCTAAGCACCCACTGTTCCTTGGATCCGGGTCCACTACGCGCCGGGGCCTCTGGCGCTTCCGGGAATCTCCGCACGCCCGCCCACTCCGGCCAGCTAGCCAATGGAGGAGCAGCAACTCACTGACTGGCACGTAGAACACCCCGCTGTGCGTGAGGGGCGGGGCCTAAGGGTGGGCGTTGGGGCCTGCTGGGGATTGTCGCTGTACCGCAGGAAGGCGCACGTGCCATTTCGTGCTCTTCCGCTCACCTGAGTGCTGTGTGCTTGGCCAACCTTTCTCTTCCCCACACCGTCTTTTTTGCAAACATCCTTTACAAACTCCGCATCCCTGCTCTGCACGAACGTCTTGCCAATGTCCCTTATTTTTGCCCCTAGCAGGCTGGATGTCTCCTTTGAACACGTCCTCCCAGCAAACATTTCCCTTGCCCTGGGAGCCCCTCCACTTTGCCTCTGCTTCAAACACCCACAACCTGGCACCCAGCCTCTTCCCTTGCACAGATAAACCCCATGCCTTGCTTGCCAACTGTCTCTCTCTCATACTCTCAACTCTCCTGTGTACATAAACCCCCTCATGCTCAGCCCCTTGCACACTGGGCCCCTGTTCTCTCATACACCCTGCTCTCTCCACTCCCCGCCCACCTGCGGGATGGTGTGAGTGGGGGCCCTCTGTTTCCTGTAGGCCTGACATTTCCCAGAACACACTCAGCCAAGATTCCCAGTGCTGAGTCAGGAGCCCTGGCATCCCAGAAAACGAGCTTCCAGTCCATCTGGGTGTGTGTTGGGGGGTGGGGATGGGGATACAGGCAGGCTTAAAGCCTGCCCCCCACCCCCCCAACAGGCTGACTCACCCCTCCTCACAGTCTGGAATAGAAGCAGCTGGCTGGGGCATCTCTCCCACGGCTGGGAGAAGGAGCGATGTGACTCTTCCCTCACAGAACCCTCCCCTCCCACTCTCTAACCCCTGTTGTCGGGAATCAGACCTCCCTGTCTCTGTGCCTGTGCTATGTGAGCCCTCTTTCTGGACTTCATCTTCCCAGCCTATATGATTTGTTAGGGGGATCCTGCTATGATTTTTCACTGGTCTGTGAAGAGATGACTCATTTTAGAGCCCTGGGCCTGTGCCCGATGCCCCACCCCCAGATGACTCATTTTCAAGACAAAACACCCCCATCACCTTCCGGACGTAAGGGTCTGACTCAGGAGCTGGGTGACAGCTCACCCTTGGGGGCAAAAATACATAAAAAGCACCTATGACAATAACTAACCCCACAGGACCGTGGCTGATAGTGTGAAGCCCGGTGCCACATGGTTCACATTTATGGGGTCATATCAAATAGCCTGGCGGTGACCAGCAAAGACTAGCTAGAGGCTGGCCGATTTCTCAGCCTCAGGGTTCCATCTGTAAAACGGGGCCGTAGCATCCTCTCTTGCTCCGTGTTAGTGAGAGAAAGAGATGCAGTGAAATAGCGTCTGTAATGAGGTTGGCACAGGACCTGGTACGGAACAAAAGCTCTATACATGAGAGAAACTTCTTATGGAAAAGTCATTCTTTCCAAAATTTCTATTAAACACTTATCATGTACTTTTCTAGGGGCCACAAAAGGAAGAGTCCAGGAAAAACTATTTGCCCTCTGGGTCCAATGAGGGGGACAATAAACAAAATAAATAAGTATATTTAGTAAGGTGATACGTGTTAAGGAGAAAAATAAACCAGGGAAGGGAGGCAGGGAGTAGAGAGAAAATTTTGAAGTCAAACAGGGTGGTCAGGGAAGACCTCGCTGAGGAGGTAGCTGAGGAGGTAACATTTGAACAGAGACCTGAAAGAGGTGTGGGAGGGAGCTATCGGAATATGTGAGGGAAGAACATTCCAGGAAGAGAGAACAACCAGTGCAAAGGCCCTGTGGTGGAAAATATCTCAGGGAAACAGCAAAGAGGCTGATGGGCATAGTGAGTGAGGGGGGAAAGACAGAGGAGAGCCGGTCTGGGATGTAACCAGAGCCGGGTCACTTAGGGCATCGTGAGGCACAGTAAAGACTACAGCTTTTACCCTAAGTGGGATAGGAACCATGGAGGGTTCTGAGCAGAGGAGGATATGATCTGATTTAGAGGAAATACTCAACTTCTGGCTCTTTCTCCAACACCCACAGCCTTAAACAAGTTATATTGCCCTGTAGGCAACCGAAGTCCAGGCTTTAGGTTAAGTAGGCCTGAATTCAAATCTACACAACTTAGATGTGTGATCTTGGACTCACTGCTTTGTCTTTCTGTGCCTCTGTTCTCCTGTTTGTGCAAGGGAAAATGATGATCCCTACCTCACAGGAGTTGGGGTATAAACTGGCAGGTACAGCACCCGGCACAAAGGAAGCGCACAAATGTAAATGTTGTTATAAATAAGTAAAAATCCCCGTAACAGTCTTGCGAGAAAACTATTAACGCTAACCTTTTTACGGATGAGAAAAACTGAGGCTCTGAGGAGACAAGACTGTGGGGAAAGATCATCCCAAAAGTGAGTGTTGGAGCCAGGATTTGAAAACAGGCATCCTCACTTTGCCTTTAGATAAATTCTTTCGCTGCTCTGCGCCTTAATTTCCCTGTTGTTCAAAAATGCTTGGCTCTTGTGGCATTGAACACACGTTTTCGAGAACAATACAATGGTATTATGTGTCCTCATTTTACAGGTGAGAAAATGAGCCTGGGGCTGGGGCAGGAGCGGGGAAACATAAGTCACACACTCAAGGTAACACTGCTAGGAAGTGGCAGAGGCGGGTCTCGAACCCAGGTCACTAGAATTTCCGTCTTTCAAAGTCAGTCCTTGCCCCCTTTGAAGAATGGGCGCGCTGCTAGATTCGTCCCCAAAGGTTCCAGGGAGGCTGAACTGGATATTCGAGGGTGTAGGAAGATCGGATTCGTTGCAGGGGTCTAGGAGGGGAATCCCACCGGCCAGCAACCAGGACGCCGGAACGCAGTACACAACCTGGACGAGGATCTAGCGCTCGGAGCCCACCCCGCTTCAACCCGAGGGGGCGGGGCCAGGCAACGCCCGTCCCCCTTTCGTCACGTCCGGTGGGGCGGGGCTTCGGGGCTTTCCCGGGGCGCGGGGGAGGGAGTATCGGTTAACCCCTGGGTGGCCGTGCGAGCTGGAGCTCCGCGGGCCGGAACCCGGGAGTTGGGGCTCCCCAGCCACACCCCTCGCGGGATTTAAAGGGGCAGGAGGGGCCGGGTCGGGTCGAAGCCCGAACCTAGGGAGCGGGCATGAGGCGCTGCCCGTGCCGGGGGAGCCTAAGCGAGGCAGAGGCCGGGGAGCTGCCGGGGGCGGCCCGCATGGGGCTAGAGGCGCCGCGAGGGGGGCGGCGGCGGCAGCCGGGGCAGCAGCGACCTGGGCCAGGCGCAGGGGGCCCGGCGGGGCGGCCGGACGGGGGCGGGCCCCGGACCAGCCCCGAGGGGTCCAGCCTCTACAGCGAGCCCGAGAGGGTCGGCCTCGGGCCTGAGCCGAGGACAGACGGACAGGTTGAGCCTGAAGCAGCTGGCCTCGGAGCGGAGACTGAGCGGCCCGGCCCCAAAACGGAGACAGACGTATCTAGCCTCCGGACACATCCAGAAAGGAGCAGCCACTGCTCAGAGCTGGAGACAGCCGGTCCCTGGACGGAAACTGGGACAGATGGCTTTTTGACTGATTCACACTGGTCTGACCTCCAGCCTCAGCCAGAGAAGGCCAGCCTCTGGACACAGCCCGTCGTTGATGGGCCCTGGACAGAGATAGAAATACATGGGTCACAGACCCAACCAGAGAGGGCCAAGACCTGGGCTGATAACCTCTGGACCCATAGGAACAGGTCCAGCCTCCGGACTGAGCCAGAGGGGGCCTGTCCCTCAACAGAGCCAAGTGCCGATGGCTCCTGGAAAGAATTGTACACTGATGGCTCCCAGATACAACAGGATACTAAAACAGCCTGGAAGCAGGTTGGCACTGATGGTTTCCCAACACAGCAAGATTCTGTTGGCTCCTGGACTCGGCCTGGCACTGATGGTCCCCAGACACAAGATACTCATGGACCCCAGACAGAACCTGGGACAGACTGTCTTTTGGGGGAATCCAAGCAGGATGGCCTGTTAGAGGAACCAGAACCCAGGGACTTGGGGGCTCACCTGTACTCTCGCCTGGAGTGTAGCCCCTTGACCCCTGTGCCCCGCCTCATCATCACTCCTGAAACACCTGAGCCTGATGCTCAGCCAGTGGGACCCCCCTCCCGGGCTGAGGGGGGCAGTGGCGGCTTCTCCTCTGCCTCCTCTTTCGACGAGTCTGAGGATGATGTGGTGGCCGGGGGCGGAGGTGCCAGCGACCCCGAGGACAGGTCTGGGGTGAGTGGGAACCGTTCTGCCCTTAGGCCACATCTCCCCAGACCCCTTATCCCCCTGCCTTTGCTTTGAGAAGTTTTCCAGCACCCACGAGCAATTTTATCTCCAGGTACCTCTTCTATCTGTCGACCTCCTCCCTCTGACAGCCAGGTTACCGACCCACTCCAGGCATCCTCCTGATCCTTTCCCTTTCTCCTCACCCACTGCCTCCGGTCCTGGGGTCTAAAATGGACAGCCACTGGCTGACTTAATGGTGCCCAGGGACTCCTGAAATTGTGTGATCGTGGGAGTCTGTGTGTGTTTACACACATATTTTTGAAGCAACTGTGTATGGTTTCTGTCGGATCCTCTAGAAGAGCACAAGTAAAGGAGGACAGAAAGGGTACACTTTTTAACCTAAGTTTTTAAAACATATTTTTATTTATTTTGAGAGAGAGAGAGCGCGCGCGCGTGAGCTCACCTGCAGGGGAGAGGCAGGGAGGAAGGGAGAGAATCCCAAGCAGGTTCAGCACCGTGAGATGATGACCTGGGCTGAAATCAAGAGTCAGACACTTAAACGACTGAGCCACCCAGGTGCCCCTTTACTCTAAATTTTTAAGGCACTGTGGCTGCCTTAAGGGGTCATGAACCTTTGCCACCCTTTAGCCATTTGCTTTTGTAGGGAGTGAGCCCCCCCCCCTTTTATCAGCTTCTCAGAGGGCTGTGTGAGCCCCAAACGCTGAGGACCCCCAGCTTAGCCAGGGACCATCTGGTTTTACCATTGCCTTCCAGCTCCCCAGGGGGCCCCTTGCACACTCTTGTTTACATCCTCCACCCTCACCGCCACCCCACCCCACCCCCATGCCCCCCACCTTGGGTGCGGTTCTCTCCTGGTGAATCAGGAGGGCTGGCAGGGCAGGTTCAGGGAAGGTCAGCTGGGAGGCAGGTGTGACAGACTCAAGTAGGTTGGCCTGCTGGGCCCTCCCATTGTCTGGGGCCCCTGGCCAGAGTCTGCCCTGAGCCCCCCTCACCCCACGGGGGCTCCCTTAGGAATGTGCTCACACGTGTGGCCACAGGTAGAGACAGACCTGCCTCAACCTGCCTGTGCCAGAGCACAGGAGTTGACCCTCTGGTCTTTCTGCCTTAGCTGTTCCCTCCACCTACTCTCTCACGTTCTTGGCATCTCCAAACAGCTGATCTGGGAGTGGATGGGAAAAAAAAAAAATAGCAACTAGTACTCACGCCCAGCTCTGTACTAAGCTCCTTGCTCGTATTAACTTTTTTAATCCTTACAGTAGCCCTATGAGGGAGATACTGTTATTATCCCCATTTTACAGATGAGGTCAATGACACTTGTCCAAGGTCACACACTTTGGAAGACACAGAGCGGGGATTCAAACCCTTCGCATACCAGGCACTTTTCTAAGGGTTGTGTACGTGTTAACCCTTATAACAGCACAATCACATTGGGACTATTATTGTCTCCATTTTATAGATGAGGGAACAGGTGTGCAGAGGTGAGGTCACTTGCTTAGGGCTGGCCAAGCCTGGTCGGAGCCAGGATTCTAACTCAGTCCTGGCTGAGTTGAAAACCCAGTTATTTCAAGCTCTGGGGTGTATGGGTGGATCCGTCCCTAACTTGCTTTCTTCCCACGCCTCCGTGTCTCCAGTTTTTCTTCATCCTTCCAGAATCTGCTTCCAAGACCCACCTCTGGTCAACTCTTGAACTCTCCCTGCTTTTCATCACCCTCCGTGGCTCCCCAGGGCCCTCCAGATAGCGATCAGGAGTTCAACCCTGTGTTTAGAGCTTCCTGTCTCCAGGCCTGCTTCCCGCATTCAGCTGCCCTTCTCCCTTCCTAACCCCCCTCCACTGCAAGGAGGCCAAAGTGCACACTGTTCCTCGAACGCCCTGCCACCATCCTGCCTCCACTCGTGAGCTGTTGCTCACTCATTTCCCACCGCCCAGAAAACAAACCCTTGCTTCCTTCTGGCTTAATTTTGAAATCCCATCTGACCTTAGAAGTCCCACAACTTTCTTCCTTTCCTCCCCGCGTCCTTCCTTCACACATCCATCCTGTGCTCCTAATCAGACCACTGACAGTCTCGGAGCCTCTGGTGTGTGTCCAGCCCTGCGTTGGTTTTGCTAGGGACACAGCAGTGACTGAGACATTACCCTCATGGAGCTCCCAGGCCAGTGGAGAAGACAGGCCCATCACCATACAGAGTGGTCAGGGGGCTGGGATGGGGGACGCCTAGTGTCGTGGAAGACTGCAGGAGGTGATTGGCCACACCTGAGGTATCAGAGAGGACTTCCTGGAGGAGGGGACATGGGAGATGAGACCATCATGAAATCATCTGAGAAAGCGCAGATTAACCATCAGGTCCAAGAAAGAGACAAGATATGAACTGCTTATGATTAAAAAGAAAAAAAAAGATAGTTACAACTAACCTCCCTCAATCCAAGCAATGCTTTTGGAACAGCTGTTGTGTGCTAGGTCATGGGCTGGGGACACAGTCATAACCATGACAACCCCAATCCCTGCCTTCAGAGTTTATAGCCCAGCAGGGCTGTAGTGTGTAAGCCCAGGGCAGTGCGTTCAGAGTTAGAACCCCAGCACTGTGCTGTGTGATTTAGGCAAGTGACTTCATCCCCCTGAGCCTCTGTTTCCTCTGTAACACAGTGTCAACAATCCTCCTGGGGTTGTGTTTTTAGGATTAAGTAGGTTATGGCTCACCGAGTCTTTGTCATTGTGCCTGGAATGTTCCAGGTACTTAGTAAACAGGAACCTTTATTAATCACCTCCCCTTCATGGCTGGCAGCTGGAGGGTGGAAGGAATAGCCCTTCCTGAATCTCGTAGTCCAACACCCTGCCTCTGCCTGACCTTCCCACTGTCAATTAGATGTCTGCTAGGTAGCTGGGCTCTGAGTAGGCGGGAGAGAACATGGCCTTGACCCCAAGGTAGTGGGGGAATGAGCCACACAGATTCCTTCTCTGGAGAGGACCCATTCTCCTAATACTTGTCTAAGGGACTGCCATATGCCTGGAGCAGAGAATGTATTCATGTGTCTGCACGCGTGCTCATACATGTGAATCAGACTCTAAGCCAGTCTCAAGAACCTCTTGATTGAGTCAACGTGATACAATGAAATCTTTGTTTTCGGTTTGCTTTACTGGTTTTCTCTTGCTGTTCTCTCTCTTTCTTTGCTTCCATTTATTTTTTTCTTTCCCGTCATCACTTGGTATGCGTGTCTCCCTTTCTGTCTTTCTAGATTTCTCTCTTTGTCTTTTGGTAACCTGTCACTGTATTAGTCAGGCTAGGTCAGGATTTGCTGTGGTAACAGGCAACCCCCGAACTTAGTGACTTGGAACCACGAAGGATTATTATCGTTGACACTGCACATGCACCATGGGCCACTGGTGGGTGACGTCTTCACTCAAGGCCCAGACCGAGGAAGCTTCTATTTCTCTTTCCTCACTCCCCACCCACTTCCACAGCAGGGAAAGGAACATGGAGAATCACGTACTGGCTCTAACGCTTAGGCATTTCACTTGCCAAAGCAAGCCAGTAGCCGAAGTTCAAGGTAGCAGGGATGTCCCTAGAAGGGAGGATGGGCTGGAGCTGTTTGGTGAGCAGCTCTCCTGACTGCCCCAGTGTCCATCTCTGTCCCTCTCTGTCTCTGTCGTCACCTTGCCATCTGTTTCTAATTGTGTCTTTCTCTGTGGTTCAGCCTCCATTCATCAAGTCCTGCCTCTATCATTTTCTCCAGAAGGTCTGACTTGGTTTCAGGACAGAAGTGAGGTTTCCAAGTTTTTGGTGTGTGACCTGGCCTATTTTTACTCATTCGAAAAGGACAGAAAGACAAGGGTCTAAAGAAAACGATGACGAGGACAGAGAGAAATGGACAGACTCTTCCCCACCTTTGCTGAGGCCTATGGGGAATCTCAAGACTGCTGAACTAGTGGGCTTCGCTCACCCCAATGAGCTAGGGAGCAGCACTCCCAGGAAGCCCCCTGGTCCACCCGCTTCCCCTCCGTGCTGCATCCCATCCCCCGCCCTCCCCAGCCTCGGCAGTGACCCCACCCTGCTGTGCCTCACAACAGAACAAACCGTGGAAGAAGCTGAAGACAGTTCTGAGATATTCGCCCTTCGTGGTCTCCTTCCGAAAACACTACCCTTGGGTCCAGCTGTCGGGACACGCTGGTGAGAGCAGGGGTGCAGGGGACGGCCGGGTGGGGGGGCGGGCAGACAGGCTGGGCAGAGACAGCTGAGCTGGGGAAAGAAAGCTACAGGGCCGTTCTCTGTAGTTCAAGTCTCCCCGTCTGTCAAATGGGCTTGAGGACAGTCTCCACCTCTTGAGGCTGTTACGGGAAGTGCTTAGGCCTGGGCAGGGGCTGAGGGCCGTTCCCAGTGCCAGGGGGACGGGGAGCAAATCCTCAACCCTGGGGGAAAAATGGTCCTGGGCGCAAACCCTAATTCTGCACTTATTTACAGGTGATCCTGGGTAAGTTACTTCCTCTCACCGGGCCTCCTCACTTGTAATATGGAGCTAATCCTACCTCCTTTGCAGGGTTCACTGGAGAGTTACCATCAAAATATATATATATGAAGATTGAGACACAGGCCCCTCCTAAGTAGAAATAATCATTCCTCAGCCCCTCCGTGTCCAGAATATAGTAGGTGCTCAATAAATAGCAGCTCTAATGGTTTCTCCCAGCACCTAGTGTGATGTCTCCGGCGCATAGCGGCACAATGCCTAGGACATAACATATTTTGTAAAGGGCTAGATGATAAACGTCCTGGGTTTTGTGAGCCATACGGTCTCTGTCACAACCGCACAATTCTGTTGTTTTAGCACGAAAGCAGCCAGAGATGACACATCAACACATGACTGTGTCTGTGTTGTAATAAAACTTTATTCACAAAAATGCGTACCGGTGGGGACAAGACAGATGGGGCCCACCAGCAAAGGAAGATAAGAAGGGAGCTTACCTACCTAGTGTATCCTTAGATCTGAGTCATCGAAAAGGCCAGCCCCCACCCCCACACCCCCGACACTGTAAACCCGGGGCTGCCGTCGCCATGTTTTCCAGTTACTGAGTTAAAATACCAAAGAAACCTCAAAAGTTAGTGGTGGTTAAAAGAAAACTTAGTGGGATAAAACAACTATTTTATTGCACTCCTGGGTTTGGGGTCAGGAGTCCAGACCGGGCATGGCAGGGATGGCTTGTTGCTACTCCATGGAGTCTGGGGTAGGACAACTTGGAACTGCAAGGTGGAAACTTTTGAGGTTCATTCACTCACGTGCCTCACAACCGATTGTTGGCTGAGTCTCAGCTGGGGCCACTGGCTGGAGAGCTTATATGTGGCTTCTCTGTGGAGCAGCCTGGGCTTCCTTACAGTACGGTGGCCTCAGAGGAGTCAGCTTTTTTAAATATTTTTTTAAATTTTTAAATGTTTATTTATTTTTGAGAGAGGGGGGAGAGAGAGAGAGAGAGAGAGAGAGAGAGAGAGAGAGAGAGAGAGAGAAAGAGACAGGGAATCTAAAGCAGGCTCCAGGTTCTGAGCTATCAGCACAGAGCCCGATGTGGGCCTCGAACTCATGAACCATGAGACCGTGACCTGAGCCAAAGTTAGACGCTTAACCAACTGAGCCATCCAGGCGCCCCTCATTTTTTTTTTTTTTTAAAGCTTATGTATTTACAGAGAGAGAGTGAGAGAGAATGAGCAGGGGAGCGGCAGAGAGAGAGGGGGACAGTGGATCCGAAGCGGGCCCTGCACTGACAGCAGAGAGCCCGGTGCGGGGCCCGAACTCACAAACCGCGAGATCATGACCTGAGCCACAGTCGGACGCTTAACCGACTGAGCCACCGGGCGCCACAAGGAGTCTGCTTTCTTACGTGGCATCTCCGGACCGCAAAGGCAGTCGTCTCTGCCAACGAAGTGGAGGTCGCATCCCCTTTTGTGACCTCGAATCTGAAGTCACGGTGTCACTTCTGCCAGAAGCCCTCCCAGATTCAAGGAGAGAAGACTTAGATTCCACTTCTTGGTGGGGAGTGGTGAAGTTCTGGAAGAGCCCGTGAGACAGGAACTGTTGTTGTGGCCATCTTCGGCGGCGCGTACAAGCTGAAAATACGATTTGCCCCAATAAGAGTTTGTAACGCTGATCTACACGGTCTGTGCGGTCCAGGAAATGCCTGAGTTGTCAGTTGACATGAAGTGGGCCCGGGCGCCAGCACGGCGGGACTCCAGGCAGAAGCAGACGCAGAGCTGCTCTGGAGCCGCACGCTCTCGAATCTGATCTCACACAGATTCCCACAGCCCATCATGAGCTCACAACCCGAAATGACAAAACAAGTGAGGCCCCTACATGCTGTGGACAGGACTCTGTTGAAATGAGGCGCAGCAGTAGGCCCTTCCCTTGCCACATGTTGGCTGCGACTTTGAGAGGTGCAGGGAAGGAGAGAAAGCCTTCTGGAAGGGGTCAGGCAAGATGAGGGCAGCCAGGATCTGACGTTCGCGGGAGATGAGGGGAGGCTCCGGCTGATCCAGCTTCTGACCCTCTCGTCGGCTGTGCTCCCCTAGGGAACTTCCAGGCAGGAGAGGATGGTCGGATCCTGAAGCGTTTCTGTCAGTGTGAGCAGCGCAGCCTGGAGCAGCTGATGAGTGACCCCCTGCGACCCTTCGTGCCCACCTACTATGGCATGGTGCAGCGGGATGGCCAGGCCTTCAACCAGATGGAAGATCTCCTGGCGGATTTTGAGGGCCCCTCCATTATGGACTGCAAGATGGGCAGCAGGTGGGTTTAGCCACAGGGCAGATGCAGAGGGCCAGCGTTGGGCATTTTGGAGATGGTGCCTCTCAGGTCTTCAGAGTGGTAGTACCCGCATGTGCTCCCACCAGCAGTGCGTGAGAGTTCCAGTTGTTTTTATCTTCTCATTGGGTGCTTGGTATTGCTAATTGTAACCATTCTGGTGAGTGTCTCATTAGGATTTTAATTTCTGTTTCTCTGATGACCAAAGAAGTTGAGCATTGGTTGATTGGCCACTTGGAGATCTTCTTGTGAAAAGTGCCTCTTTGAATATTTTGCCCAATTTTCTTTTCTTTTCTTTTCTTTCTTTCTTCTTTCTTTCTTTCTTTCTTTCTTTCTTTCTTTCTTTCTTTCTTTCTTTCTTTCTTTCTTTCTTTCTTTCTTTCTTCTCTTTCTTTCCTTTTGAGTTTATTTATTTTGAGAGAGAGAGTGAGCAGGGAGGGGGAGAGAGAGAGAGGGGGAGATGGAGAGAATCCTAAGCAGGATCCGCACTGCCAGCACGGGGCCCAGTGTGGGGCTCGAACTCAGGAACCATGAGATCATGACCTGAGCCAAAAGTAGTCGGACGCTTAACCAACTGAGTCACCCAGGTGCCCCTGCCCATTTTTCTGTTGGGCTGTCATTTTCTTTTGGATTTGTAATTCTTTATATATTCTGAATACAATTCCTTTGTTGGAGACTCACATACATACATACGCACACATTGTCCAGCTTTCCCATTTCACTCTCTTAATAGTAGCTTTTGATAAACAGAAGCACTTTTGATTTAGGCCAGTTTGTCATTTTTTGTCATCATGATTAGTAGCTTTGTGTTTAAGAAATCCACCTACTCCAAGTTCATGAAGATCTCCTATGTTTTCTTCTACAAGCTTTATTGTTTTAACTTTCACATATAAATTTGCAATCCATCTAGAATTAATTTTTATATATGGTGTGAGGTAGGGATTGAGGTTCTTTACCCTGCCCGCCCCCTCCCCTCCATATGGCTATTCTCTTGACCTGGCACTGTTTATTGAAAAAATTTCCCCTTTCCACCAAATTGCTGGGTCTTCTGTGTCATAATTTGGGCGAATGTACACGTGTGTCTGTTTTTAGACTCTGTTCTGGTCCATTGATCTGTTTGTCTGTTCTTGTGCCATGCTGTGGTTTTATAACTTGCCTTGATATCAGGGAGTATGTCCTCCATCTTTGTTCCTCACAGTTTCCTTTGCCACGTCCTCTTTGTCCCAGGACCTACCTGGAGGAGGAGCTGGTGAAGGCACGAGAACGACCCCGGCCCCGGAAGGACATGTATGAGAAGATGGTGGCTGTGGACCCTGGGGCCCCCACCCCTGAGGAACACGCCCAGGGTGCCATTACCAAGCCCCGTTACATGCAGTGGAGGGAGACCGTGAGCTCGACCTCCACCCTGGGCTTCCGGATTGAGGGCATCAAGGTGAGGCCAGGAGCTGCTAGCCTGTCACCAGAGTGCTGGGAGCTAGATCTGAGGCCAGGCTTCTTGGGGAGCATGGGCATCAGGGAAGGCTGGAAAGAAGCAGGATGTGGAGAAAAAGCAGGAGACTGTAGAAGATGAATAGACGGGGGCTCTGGGAAGCCCTGTTTCTCTCTCACCCCCATCACTGACCAAGTTTTGTTTATCTGTCTCCTTGAGCAGCTCCAGATTCTGTCTCCACCCCTCCCCCCAGCCCCTGGTCCAGCCCATCTCTCCTGCCCTAACCTCCCTGGTCTCTCCCTCCCTAGCCTTCCTGGGCTCCTGGGTTGTGGTCTCACCCCCTCTGATCCTCATCCAACACAGCAGCTTGAAGAATCCTTTTCCCCCCTTATGGGGAGAGATTTTCTTTTTTCTGTCCTTCCTTCTTTCTCTCCTTTTTTGTAAATTACACCTAATTATTTGAAGAGGTATTCACACAGTTCAAAAATCAAAATAACATACTGGGATATACAGGGGAAATCTCTCTCCTAGCTCTGCTGATGTCCTTCCCGTTCTGTCCCTCCACCCCCGACCTGCTCATGGGGAACCACTTTATCAATTTCTTCTATTTTTTCCTGCAAATACAAATGCAATTGCATATCCTAACATTTCCTCCTCCCAGTCTTACACAAACGGTGGCAGAAACCTGGACAGCTTTTCATTCCATAGCAAGTCTTCCTTCCTTCCTTCCTTCCTTCCTTCCTTCCTTCCTTCCTTCCTTCCTTCCTTCCTTCCTTCCTTCTTTCCTCCCTCCCTTCCTTCCTTCTTTCCTTCCTTCCTTCCTTCCTTCCTTCCTTCCTTCCCTTCCTCTCTTCCTTCCTCAGTTATATAATAGCTCTCTGTGGATGTGACACAGTCCCCTACAGATGGCCACCTGCGTTTCCACTTTTTGCCATTACAGACAGTGCCTCAGTGAATCACTTTGTACATGAGATACTTTGCAAGTGTATAGGTTTAACTGTAGACTAGATTCCCAGAAGGAGGAAGACGGGGTCAGAGATGAAATGCGCTGGGAATTTTGCCAGAGATTGCCAAACTCCTTTCACAAGAGTAGAATCATTGTGCACCCCGCCTGTTTCCCCACGGCCTCGCCTGAGGCACCTTTCCAAGTTGTACAACCTACTGTCATTCTCCTATTCAAAACCCTTCTATGGCTCCCTAGTCCCCTCGGGAGAAGTTCTCTGGCCTAGAGGGCCCTCCAGGGTCTAGCCTCATCCCTCCTCTCTCCCTCCCTCTTTGTCTACCTTCAAGCCACAGTGCTTTCATTTCCTTGAAAGAGTTTTCTTTTCCTGCCACAGGACCTCTGCACATGCTCTTCCCCCTACTGTTCCCTCTGATTGATACCCGGTCATTTTCCTGTCTCCTTTCAAATTTTGCTTCCTCCAAGAAGCCCACCTTAATTTCCATCCTGCTCAATCAGGGCCCTCTCTTTACCTCCTCATGGCTCCCTATATTCTATTATTGTGTTCTCTCCCTTTGTGATGATTTTAGTGTTCTATACCTGCCTCCTTCACCTGACTGTGTCTGTCCTATTACCTCCATGTTATCAGCACCCACACAGCACCTGGCACAGTGTGGCAGAAAGACTCAGGTGGCTTCTCTGTGCCCCCCTCAGACATAAAAATTATTAGTCTCATTTATGGAGTGCTTACTTAATTGTGTGCCAGGCACTGTGCTTTGCATCCTACATATCCAGTCTCCTTTAATCCTTATACCAGCTTTAGGCAGCCAATAGCAACGCAGTCCCCATTTTCCAGGTGAGGAAACTGAGGCTGAGGGCGGTGAGGTGGCTTGTTTGGGGCTGCCCAGCTAGGAAGTAGCAGAGTCACGGTTCAAAGCCAGATCTACCCTTCTCCAAAGCCCACTTGGCTAAACCGGCTCAACCAGGGGGTTCAAGGTTGGACTCAGAAGGACTGGTTGCTCTGGAGTGTGATTTGGGGCTGGGTTGAACTGGGCTGAGCAGGTGGGCTGGCTCCC
The DNA here is from genome assembly GCF_018350175.1 of Felis catus. Taxonomy (NCBI): domain Eukaryota; kingdom Metazoa; phylum Chordata; class Mammalia; order Carnivora; family Felidae; genus Felis; species Felis catus. The sequence continues at coordinate 13,941,879 of NC_058382.1, read as the reverse complement.
CCTGAATAACCAGCAAGTGTGAGGGGCAGGCAGGGGGTCTCAGGAAATGCCTGAGGCTGCTTGGTGTCGGGCGTGAGAAGGAAAAGGTGATACTGGGCCTTCACCCCTTGCCCTGCAGAAAGCCAACGGGACCTGCAACACCAATTTCAAGAAGACACGGGAGCTGGAGCAGGTGACAAAGGTGTTAGAGGACTTTGTGGACGGGAACCGTGGAATCCTGGTGAGCGGGACACCGGGCCCTGTATTTAGCAGCTCAAGCCCCCCGCCATCATCGCTGCTTGTAAGGCAACGGTCTTCTGCTTTAGGCCGAGGATGGCCAATACTGGCTGGCGTTGCTCACCATCTGCGGTCAGCTGGTGGCTTGGCTAGCGCTGGCTGGTCTAGGAGGGCCCTGCTCCTATGTCTGGTGATTGGCTCACGACTTGGCCGCTTGTCTCTCATGATGCAGCAAGCTAGCCTGGGCTCGTTCTCAGCCTAGAAACAGGTGGCCCCGAGAACAAGTGGAATTGTCAAGTGTCTTGATTGGCTAGGCTCAGAATGGCCACCATTATTTCCACCATGTTTTATTGGCCAAAGCAAATCTTCTGACCCAACCGAAATTAAAGGGACTCGACTCCACTCTTGGCGGGAGGAGCTGCTAGGAATTATGAGTATCCACATATTCTCCCAGCCACACTCTTGCCTGTGTTACCCCAGGGCATCCAAGCCCCCACCCACCACCCATTTTCCCCGTGGCTCCTTTGATCCCCTCCTGGCTGTGGTCTGCTCGCTTCTTTGAGGGTATAGGATGAGGTCAGGCCTCAAGGCGGGTAAGGACCCACAAAGTCCCTGTGCTGACCGTGAAACGCTCCCTCTCACACAGAGAAAGTACGTGGCGCGCCTGGAAGAACTTCGTGAGGCTCTGGAGAATTCCCCCTTCTTCAAGACCCATGAGGTGCGAGCCCCCGCTGCCATGGGGAGCAGAAGGCCACGTGTGTGAGGGTGGTGGGAGGTGGGGGGTTGGGGGTTCAGTGCGGGGGGGGGGGGTCAGCGCCTGGCAAACAGCTGACAGATTACCGGGCAAGGCTATTAAAAGGAACCCCCAAGGTTTGGGGTTTGCTTTTCGATGGTAGGCAGCAAAGGGGATTTCAGGGGCTCAAGACAGGTGGCCTGGAATGAAGGCTGTTCCACGCTGGGTACGGGACTTACTTTCTAAGGCCTCAGTTTCCTCCTAACACGAAGAACAATGGTGCCTTCCTCGCAGGGCTGCTGAGGTGTGAGACCAGCAACTGTCGAGTGCCCTTTGGAGCATGGAAGTACATTTAACTCCTTGCTCTTAAAATTATTTTGTAATCATAATTATTTCCAGCTATCCGTGGCTGCATTCCTATTTGGTGGCTCCCCCCCTCCCCCATCCCTCCCTTCTGCAGCCCGTGTGTCTCTGGAAGTCTGGGGCCGTCTCAGCAGGTCTATGAGGTGGGGATGTCGCAGCGTGTGTCCTTTCCCTCTCCCTCCTCTCTCCAAGCTCTTCCACCTCCCCTGTCAGGTCCCCCTCACTTCTTTTTCCTGGCGACTCCTGAAAGATCCTTGATCTGGGAGTCGGGCTGCCTGGGTTCGAATCCTGCTCTACACACCTCAGCCACCTGCGCCTGGGAGTGTTTCTGCAGACCCGTCTCCTTGACAGGCAGGACGGGCTAACAGAGCACCTGCCCCGTGGGCGTGGGGAGGACGAAGCAGGTTTATATACATGGGAGCATGGCCCACAGTAAACCCTCGGCATGTGCCAGCTGTTACCGTCATGTTCATTATCATCAGATGTCATCCTCGTTGCCGTCCCCATCACTGCCCTTGGGCTTTACACACAAGTCACAAAGAGGAGGCCTGGGGACCTCGTCCCTTATGTGCTCATGTTCGGTTTCACCCACCTGGTGACTTAGCATTTTAAAAAATAAGCTGCCAACATCTAAAACGTGAGACTTCCGGTTTACCTGGCACTTTGGGAGACGTGGCAGCACCGGGCTGCTCACCATATGCCAGCAGGCCAGAGTGGGGTGGAGGCTGCCTCCTCTGCCAGCCGCCTGCTCACCTGCCCCGTCACCTGGGTTCTCTGGGAGCAGTGGAGTTTGAAACCCGACTGGAAAAGGGGAGGGGCTTGCCCACCTGGAGTCACATGGAGGCAACGAAAGTACTGTTTCTAAAAAACAAAGCCAAAAAAACCCAAAAAAAACCCCAAACCAGCATCTACCGAGGGCGGTGTGTCGAGCACTGCAAAGTGCTTCATGGAATGCTGCAATGACCTTAGCATCACCATTCGACAGATGGGGAAACTGAGGTCTAGAGAATGGAAGCCCCGTGCCCTAGGGTCACCAGCAGCCCTCTGCTGGGTCTGAGCAGTTCTCCAAGGGGAAGACATTATCCGCTTCTCCCGTGCAAGATTCTGCAGGTGTTTGTTTGTACCCCAGCTTGGAAAAGGGTAGTGGTTAACATTGTCGTCTGTTTGCTATACTGGCAACTGTTCTAAGAACTTATACGGATGAATTCCCACATGTAACGTGCAGGGTAGCCTTTGAGTAAATGGTACGGTTATTCCCTTATTCCCACTTTGTATGTGAGCAAGCGGAAGTACAGACAGGTTAAGTCACCTGCCTAAGGCCACCGAGCCAGTTAAGTGGCCGAGCCAGGATTTGAACCCAGACAGCCTGAGTTCAGGCTCCAGAGTTCAGCACCCTGCTCAGCTGCCTGTTGGGGAGGGGACCCAAGCCAGTGCCTGCCCCTCCCCCTAACCTCCCGCCTCTGTCCCTGCAGGTGGTGGGCAGCTCCCTCCTCTTCGTGCATGACCACACTGGCCTGGCCAGGGTCTGGATGATCGACTTTGGCAAGACGGTAGCCCTGCCTGACCACCAGACGCTCAGCCACCGACTGCCCTGGGCTGAGGGCAACCGTGAGGATGGGTACCTCTGGGGTCTGGACAACCTGATCCGCCTCCTTCAGGGGCTGGCCCAGGGTTGACCCACTTGCCCACTGCCGGGGTGACTTACTGGATGGTGCCCATCTGGCTGGCGGTGCCCCGAGATTGGCCGTGGGGGTTGACCTCGGGGTTAGGAGAGGTTGCATTGTTCACCATGCAAGACATGAGTGGAAGGCCCGGAGGGCCCTGGAGCCCCGCCCCTTTCATGATACAGAGGTTTTGAAGACTGGAGAGGGGACGTGCCATGGCTGCATCCCACCTTGTATCAGAACCAGACTGGGCCCTCTGACCAGCCAGGAAGGTTTCTGAGGGGCGACGTGCCTCTCGCCATAGGGATGACTGTAATCACCGTCTCCTTGTCAGTCCTCTCCCGGCTGCAGGCTGGCTCCCGGAGGCCTGGGAAGGGTGAATTTCCTCTCTGGCGCCTGGGGGAACCAGACCTCACCTGTGAACAAATGCAGGAGCCACCTGTCTGCCCGGGAGAGTCACAACCCCATCTGTTCGTCTGGGGCCATTCCAGCGCTGACAGAGGTTCAGGAGGGTGTGACACCACAAGGTCTGAGAGCTGCTGCTGTTGGGCGGGGACCCAGTTCTCTCTGTCCTGCCCTCCCCTGACCCCATGGGATCCTCCCCACTCCTGAGAGAACTCTGCTGACCCCCTGCCGACCCAGGCCACAGCCACGTCCTGTGCCAGCACTGACTAGCACAGCCTCGTTCCTCGGGCACCAGCCTCAGCCTTGGGACCCCCTCCTCCCACCCCTGACCCCCTTTCCCTTGCTTCTAGCCGACTGGTGGCAGGAAGGGCTTTCAGACCTAGAAGAGGAGGCTTGGGAATCAGAGCTGCCTTCCTCTAGAGATGCAGGGTAGGTGGCTGTGACCGAGGGCTTGCCACCTGGTCCAAACCAAAGACCCCAGCACCTTCTCAGGTGTGGGTGATGCCCCTCCGTCCCCCTCCTCCTGCACCCGTACCTTGGGCTTCCTAGTCTAGGAGGCTGGGAACCAGGCACCTCCCTCTTCCCCAAGCTGAAGCTCTAATGTGTCTTCCAGGCCTGAGGAGGCGTGCTCCTTTTTCTACAAACTGTCTTTATACTTATTTATATGAGAGGTAGTCGTTAGCTGGGGCAGCGCTGGGGAACAGGAGGCAAAATCGCTTCATGTGCTTTCCCCCTGTGACGACGCCCCAATAAATCACATTCAGCGTCAACTTTGTGGATTTTTTCTTTCGCATCTGGGGCGTGTGGGCTCAAAGCTCATAATTTCACCATTAGCGCTGGGCGGGGTAATGGGGTGATGACCCGTTCAGGAGAGATTCGGGCGCAGAGCAGGCTGGTTCACTCATTCAGCATTTACCAAGCTGCTACTCAGGTGCCTGGCTCTGTGTCGGACAATGTGGGGGACATACTAGTGACCAAGACAGCTCCAGGCTGTGCCCTCGGGGGGCTCCCAGGACAGTGCACTGGACAGCGCCAACCGGGGTGTCCGGGCTGGTGCAGAGTGGCCAGGGCGGGGACACCCCTCTCCTGATTAGAAACACCGCACCTTTGGGGCGCCTGGGTGGCGCAGTCGGTTAAGCGTCTGACTTCAGCCAGGTCATGATCTCGCGGTCCGTGGGTTCGAGCCCCGCATCGGGCTCTGGACTGATGGCTCGGAGCCTGGAGCCTGTTTCCGATTCTGTGTCTCCCTCTCTCTCTGCCCCTCCCCTGTTCATGCTCTGTCTCTCTCTGCCTCAAAAATAAATAAACGTTAAAAAAAAAAAAAAAAAGAAACACCGCACCTTTGCTGGGCACTGGGCTACACGAGTGACCAAGGCAAACCTGTTCCTCCCCTTCCAGAATGCAGGCAACAGGTATTCGTTCAGTGAATAACCTTTCTCCACGTCTTCTAGGCACTAACTGCGGGGTTGGAATCCTGGTGCTGCCGCTTGGGAGCCAGGATGTGACCTTAGGCCAGTGGCTGCTCCTCTCCAGGTCCCTGTGTCTTCATCTGTAAAACGGGGGAGGATCTACTACCTTCCTAACTTGAAGAATTTGATAAATTAGCACTTACAGTCCAGTTGCTCAATCAGAACACCAAGGTCAGGGAGGGGCCTCGCCTGGGGCTAGGGAGTCTTCCCTGAGAAAGAGAGGCCAAAATAGAGAATGGAGTTCTCCTCAGCAGAGGGGCAGGGGCAGGCGAGTGACACTCGAGGGACCTGAAAGGCCAGTAAGGCTAGTGGCCTGAAGTGTGAGGAAGAACAGTCAGAGATCAGGAGAGATGAGCTGGGGCTGGGAGACTCCCTCCCACGAGCAACAAGTTGCTGCTGGAAAGCTCTGGAGGCAAGGGTTGAGACCTGGTCTGCATTTTAATGCTACTTATTTTTGAGAGAGGGAGGGAGCAGAGAGAGAGAGACACACACACGGAATCCCAAGCAGGCTCCAGGCTCTGAGCTGTGAGCACAGAGCCCAATGTGGGGCTTGAACCCACGCACCGTGAGATCATGATGGTGCTGAGCTGAAGTGGAATATTCAATGGACTGAGCCACCCAGGCGCCCCGCCTGGTTTGCATTTAAAATTTTTTTTAATGTTTTTATTTACTTTTTGAGACAGAGACAGGGCATGGGCAGGGGAGGGGCAGAGAGGGAGACACAGAATCCCAAGCAGGCTCAGAGCCTGATGCAGGGCTTGAACTCGCGAACTGTGAGATCATGACCTGAGCTAAAGTCCGACGCTCAACCGACTGAGCTACCCAGGCGCCCCTGGTTTGCATTTTAAAAAGCAAGGCTTCCTAGGCTCCATGGGAACAGACTGGGGGGCAGCAAAGGGTCTAGTGAGAAGGCTCCAGTCCAGAAAGAGGAGGATGGTCACCAGTGAAAAATGGCTGGATGCAACCTTCAGGTGGGACAGACGGGATCTGCGGGTTGACCTGTGGTCAGTGTCTTTCCTGGACAGGGAGCTTGTCTAGCTGCTCCTGGCTTTGCCCCCAGCCACACAGTAGGGGCTTACTACCGGGGGCGAGTGTGGGAGAAGGAGACATACGGGGAGCGGGAGGGGGCCTCTGCATGGAGGATCTCTGGCTGGAGGTCCTCAGGAACAGAGCCCACTCCCACGGCTGTTGGAAAAAGGACACTGGGGCACTCTTCAAATGGTGACAGAGCTGAGCTGTGGCCGGGGGCCCTGTCACCTGGCTCAGGGATGCAGCAGGCTAGCAGCTGGAGTCCTTCGGGCTGAGGAGCAGGGCCTGGCCACAGAGGCCGGCCCGCACCCCTCCAGCGGGCACCACGTATGCCCGGCCATCAGCGGCCCGCGAGGGCGAGAAGTCTGTCAGCTGCAGGTTGCTATCCCGGACCTGGTCGTAGTCCCACAGCTGGTAATGCCAACTCTTGCCCTGCTTGGAGAGAAGGTAGACGGCTCCTGGGGAACCTTCCTCTGGCAGGGATGGCGGCTGGCGGGCTGTGCTGGGCACCGGGTGGAACAGACCTGGCAGCTCGGGGTCCTCAGAATAGCCGAGGCCTGGCACAGCCTGCGTCCCCAGCAGGACCCCTGGGAGGAGAACAGAGGCTGTGAGCTGGAGTGAGCTCCCCACCGTAGCCCTTCAGGGTAGGTGTGGTACCACCCTCACACCACATTACAGAGAAGTCAGTGGGCCATGGGCACACAGCTGGGCTGGGACTGACCCAGGGTATCTGGCTCCCGGCTCCAGGCTTTTTAAAGTCCCGCCTCCTCCAGCCTGGTAGCACAGGGAGGGGAGGTGGCATTAAACAGAGCAAGCATCAATCACCCGATCCTCTCCTGCTGTCTAGTGAAAAAAACAAAAAACAAAAACAATGCTCAGTGGAGCCCTCGAGGCCACAGACCCCGGCATGGGGGGAGCCTCAATCCAGGCCACCGAACGTGCGAATCAGCCTTCTTGTAGGCAGCTGGGAATGACCAGGCCGATCGCTGTTTACTGACACGAGCAATGTGCCTGCGTCGTTCAGATTTTATGTACTTTGCCCACTGTCATCCTGATTTCCAGACGGAGAAATGGAAGCCCAGAGTCACAGAGCCTGGAAGTGGCTGGACCAGACCTGGAGTCCTGTTTGATTCTGAAGTCAATGCTCTGAGCTTCTGTTTACAGAAACGGTGACTGGCAGATACTGAGTCACCTGCTCCCTGCCAGGTCCCTGCTGAGTACCCTGCTGGGACAGGGACAGCCCAGCCCCAGTCCCTGCCTCAAGTATGAGTGAAATGCCAGCATAAGGGTGAGAATGTAGGGGTGACGGGGGCTAGGGACATCCAGGGATGCGGGAGGGAAGACCCACCTGTGCTCACTGCCCAGTGGGCCTTGTAGCCCTTCCTCTGACACGGCTCGTGGTTGAAGTCCTCGTCGTAGCTGCCACCGGGGTTAAGGCCAAAGCTGCGGTGTGGTCCTGGGAACGACCCTTCCCCATCCCCACCCAGCTCCCTTCTAGGACCTGGGATACGGGATGAGCAAGGGATGTCCGGAGACGAGGTGCCGCAGGACACGGTCTCTGTTGGGACCACCCAGGCCACCGCAGAGCAGCTCAGCCTGGCAGCCCAGTGCCTCCTGGGCCAGCTTGCCCATGTTGGCCACTGCAGGACGACACAGACAGAAGGATCACCATGTGCCTGGCTCCAAGCCACGGGCTAACTGAGGATCGGTGCCTTTAATTGTCACCACAACCACCACCTCTTTGTACAAATGCAGAAAATGAGGCACAGAGACGGCAAGCTGCGTGTCCACAGCCACTTGGCAGGAGGTGGCAGAGCTGGGCGGGGGAATGAAGACATCCTGTCTCCAGAGTCCAACTCATAACACTCTACTGGGTGGGGAGAAGGGCCTGAAGAACGGAACGGGGTCTCCTTGCACGCCTGGCTTGTGACCCTTCTGCACCCAACTCACCGGAGAACATCTCTCCCTGGGCCGTGTAGCCTCTGTCCACGGCCATCTGCACAAGTCTCTCCAGGGGGATGCCGCTGGGCGGTGCCAGGAGCGTGCCTGCCATCCACAAGGCCACCAGCCCACACCTGGAGAGAGACAAGCCCAGTCCCTGAACCCCTAAGTCGGGTCTTTACTGGGCCCTCTCTGTCCCGGAAGCTGGAGTGTGGGGAAGAGGTCTACTGCACTGGGGGTTTCCCTCCTTCTCCCAGGCCCGGTGGGGAGACCTCACTTCCCCCTTCCTAGGGGAGAGGGAGACCATGGCCTGTGGCCAGGGCTGGAGGGCTGCAGGGACAATGGGAGGGTGGGGAAGGTCACCTGAGCTTTCAGGAGGAGGAGGTGCGGAAGAAGCGGAGTCAGAGATGAAGACCATTTGCTTGCTTACTTGCTCATCCATTCCAGCAGTTTACTCCGCATGCGCCCTGGACCCCTGCCCCCTCAAGTTCCCCCTTTCCCACCCCTCCTCCTTGCCTCATGCGGGCTGAGATGAACCCACGCCCCCCACCCTACAGATAGGTTCTCTGGAAGCACAGCAAAGGCAGACAGGGGTTGGGGTCCCAGATCAGGGCACGTACTGAGGGCCTTCCTGGATGAGGGAGGGCAGGTCGGCACAGAAGAGGATCCACTGCAAGTCACTTCTGAAACTGAATAAGAGCCGTACTCAGGTCACAGGGGAACCAGCTCCTCGGTCCCCCCTTGAGGTCTGCCTGTCAACAGTATGATTGGAAAAAAATAGGATAAAACAGGCAGAGAGGGAAAGGATTAGGGCCTGAGGTCCCTGGGTGGGGAGAGAGATATTTTGGCACAATGCTGGGAGTGTCTGACCACAGCAAACCCCCCCCCTCCCAGGGGTAAGGCTCCTCTTAAGAATGTTAACAGACACTACCTACTCCCTCAGGAATTTGACAAAAGACCCGACTAAATATCAGACCCTAAAATCTTACAACCCACAAGGAACGGTGGGGCTATAGACCACCCTTCTTACAGTGGAAACGAGCCAATCAGGAGTGGACAACCCAGCACCTAGAGTTGTCCAGCCAATAACCTGAGAAGGAACAAGGCGGAAGGGGGGGGGGAGGGCGACCAGGACCTTAGAAAACAAGGACCCTTGCCTATAGTCCTTGGGCGTTCACTTTCAAAGGTCCCCTCTGCAAAGAGCACTTTCGTACTATTCTTACTTTCTCATCTTATACTCCAGTAAACTTTTGCCTGCTGCTCATTATGCGTCCACCTCTTCACTCTTCGAAGCTGCGAGACAATAAACCCCGGGTATTGTGGCAAAAAATCCTGCAACAGTGGTGTTGAGGGGTGGTGAAAGGCGCCCGGCCGGGCTGTCCTAAAGCCTGAGGGCAGCTCCAGGCTCTGATGAAGACTTCCTTCTCCCCTGAGGAGACACCTCTCCCTTCCCGGGCCTCAGTGTTCCTCATCTGCTCAGTGGGAACCCTTCTTCCACCTTCTGCTCCCTCCCTGCTCCTTCTCTCAGTTATTGAAGGAGCAAAGGACAGACGTGTAAAAGCTTTGCAACTAGGAGCCAGAAAAATGGACTAATTAGAGAACATTTCTCAAAGAGGTGTCTCTATACCTAAACGCTTCCTGCGATTTTTTCCCCCTTCCCGTGCCTGTCAAAATAGGGATGAAGATTCCTCAACTCAGCCTCGAGTAGAAACAGGTAACAACATGCTCACGGCCTAAGAGATCACCCTGCTAATGAGCCCTTGCAGGCCTGCCCAGCCCCACCCTTGGGGGGGGGGGCCACTCCGAAAATTTTGATCCCGATCCTGCCCCAGGGCTCAGGAGGGGAAGGGCAACTTGCTTACACAGTACTTCTGTTCCAAGTGCAAGACTGGGGTGGGGGGGGAACCTAAAGCTCCTGGTTCCCAGTTTGGGGCACCCTCCGGAGGAAAGGTGTTATCACAGCACAGTGGTTAAAAGCCGCCTGAATGCAAATTGGGCTCTCCCTCTTCTAAGCTCTTTGGCTAAGTGACTTCACCTTCTTGAGCCTCCCGTTTCTTTATCTGGAAAATGACATCATAGTTCCTATCTCATAGAATCACTGAGAGGATAAAGTACCTACCTAAGAACACTCAGCACAGGGCCTGATAAACGGCAGACCTGGAATAACGGGTGATTGTTACTTGCCTCCCTTTGGTTAGGGCATTTAGAACAGATTATAAACTTATCTAGAGAGCTGGGGGTTTCTTCCACGGGTCTGAGTAACTCATTGTATCGGCTCACCCACCACAGCCCCAAGGCCAGGTCTAGCCTCCTCCTGCCTGGGTCTCTTGGGCCCCCTGACTGTCTTACCACCCCTACTCCCCTCAGGTAGCCTCCCTTTCTGTGCAAAGCCCTTCAATGGCTCCCCGGTGCCCTCAGGACAGTCCACCTTCCTCCACGTGGCGCCCGTGCTCTGTGTGATCTGGCTCCGGTCCACCTGTGGAACCCCATGTTTACTACCTGCCCCCCACCATCCTGTTAAAGAAATATTTGCAGGGGCGCCTGGGTGGCGCAGTCGGTTAAGCGTCCGACTTCAGCCAGGTCACGATCTCACGGTCCGTGAGTTTGAGCCCCGCGTCGGGCTCTGGGCTGCTGGCTCAGAGCCTGGAGCCTGTTTCCGAGTCTGTGTCTCCCTCTCTCTCTGCCCCTCGCCCGTTCATGCTCTGTCTCTCTCTGCCCCAAAAATAAATAAACGTTGAAAAAAAAAATTTTAAAAAAAAGAAATATTTGCAGATGCCTGAAAAGAACACCTCTCCATTTCAGCCCGCACCTCTGAACAGTTTGTTTACTCCCCTCATCGCATACCCCTGCACCTACAGGATAGCTCTCAGGGGTCCCCTTCTCCAGGCAGGCCCCACTAACACCTCCCCCGCCAGCCTTGGCCTTGTGGTCCCTCAGGACTCCCTCATTACAGCTCTGTCACTGGTGAGGGAGGGATCTGTCTCTGCTGCTGGACTAGGTGCCTGTGAGGGCAGGATCTCTCTTCTTTGGCGAAGGCACACCGCTGAACAGGTCTAAGTAGGGGGCTGAAGCACTCAGGCTGTTTGACCTTGAGGAAATGGGAAACCCCAAGAGATGGCAGAAGTGATCCGCGGATGGGTGGTTCGGTGAGACCCTACCGGTCCTTCTGCAACTTCAGGAGCCTCTTCACGTCATCTCTGCTCCTGGGGACCGGGCCGGCCTTCTCTAAAGCCTCCTTCAGGAGCTGGCTCTTCTCTAGACCGAAGACATGAGGGGGAGCCGGCCCCCCAACGGCGGGTGGAGGCGGCAACGGGGGTGGTGGGGGAATAGGGGCCTGGAGACTGGAGGCAGGGGGCAGCAAAGCTAAATTGGGCAGGTTTGGGGGTAGAGAAAGAAGTGGAGTGATGGGCCCTTGGGGGACAGGGATTCCTGGAGAAGGGGCTGGGGGCTCTAGGGGAGGAGAGCGTGGAGAACTCATTTTTGGGTCTCCCACAGCATGCATAGCCTGGAAGATTTGAGGATGGGAGAGGGATGGATCCTCTAAAATGAGTTAATCGCAGGGATGTAAGTTCTGAAGGTTTTACAGCGGAGTTCCAGAACTTGGGTGCTGAGCAGTGGGATTAAAAGGATCAGGACTGACATGTGGAACTAGGGGAGCAGGGGTTAGGCTGACCCGTATCATCAGAGATCTAACAGTTAACAGGGAGTGGTCTTTTATCCGGGAATAGATTTGTGGTTTGGGGTTGCTTTGCCAGGCTCAAGGAGGGTAATTTAGTAAAAGTTACGGTATCATCCCGGGCCAGGTCTGGAAACTCGGGAGTCAGTTTCGGGAAAATGAAGGATAGGACTTGGGGCGAGGCCCTACGGGGTGGGACTTCGGGGCCCAGGGCTAGAGACTAGGGAATTTAGGCTCTGTAACCCCTCACATTCCAGGCCCGAGTTCGGAACCTTCAAGCTGACCTTTGAATCAGAGGTCAAGAGATCAAAAGGACACCCGGCAGGGAGAATGGCTTAGTCGTAGAGAAGGTCCTGGAATCAGAGCGCAAAAGGAAAAGTCCCGTGGCCTGGGGAAGGTTCAGGGATCGGAGGACGTTGTGAGCCGCAACACCGCCGGGATAGGTAGTGGAGCCTGAAAATAAAACGCTCCTCCTCTTCCAGCAAAATGGTGGCCGCAGCACACATTTTTTCCCATATCACGTGGTAGTACTCGCGACCCGTGTCCCGCCCAGTGGCGTCACGTGACGAGAGAAGGCAGGGCGGTGGGGGAGAGGAGAAGCTATCAAAGGACTGCCCCCGGAAGAGACTGAAGCGCGAGCGGCTTCTCCATTGGCAAGAAGCGCGTGAGGGGGCCCGGCCTTCACTGATTGGTCCGTGGACCCCCAGGGGAGGGTCCGGTGGGGCGTTTTCGGCCGAGGCGGGAACCCAAATGTCGTTTTGATTGGCAAGTTTGGGGCGAAGGGGCGAGGATTACTCTGATTGGTTAAGCTGCTGAGTTTCGGCACGGGACTGGCTTGCAGAAAGACAAGGGCGGGACCAGGAGAGGAAGCTTTTACAGTCGGCTCTCAGAAACGTAGGAGGCGACACTTGCGTGAGCTGCGCCTCTGTTGGTGAGTAATCTGGGGTGCAGGCGGCCATCTACGCCGGGCGGGCGGAGCGCTTGGCGCCTGGGCTTTCCCGTGCCTCCTGTGGAGAAACTATTTTCCCGCTGCGCGAGGTTAGGGCGCCGCGGAGTCGTCTCTCCTTAACTGGCTCTTACATTCGCACTTTTTCTCCTGGGCCGCCCTTTGAGCTCGTGGGCCTATGGGAGTTGCCACTTAGGACGCTCCGCCTACTGGTTCGCGTAGAGCATCCTGGGACTCGTAGTAAACCTCTCGAGAGTTCCCACGCGGGGAGGCGGAGCCGTGTCCTGCTTTCGCTTTGTTTTCCAATCTCTGCCTCCTTCCCGCCTCTCCTGGCTTCCTCGTGAAAGGAAGATCCCTGAGCAGCCCGTTAAGGCCGCTTTGGGGCAAAGGATTCGGAGAAACCCAGGGCTGAAGTTAACCTTTTTCCTTCTTTCAGCTCTACCTCGGCACCTCTCTCCATGGCAGTTCCCGAGACCCGCCCCAACCACACTATTTATATCAACAACCTCAACGAGAAGATCAAGAAGGATGGTGAGTTCTCAGGATAGTCCAGATTGCAGGTTACCTCGCGCACTCTTCCACCTCCAGCATTCACTTCTCTTCCTTCCCTTTCTCTAGCCAGCCAAACTGTTAGGGTTAATCCTTGAGCCTTTGCCCACGCTGCGTTCTGTGTCTCTAACACTCCTTCAGTTCATCTTATCAGCTTGGCCATCAGCTTGGTCACTGTCCATCCTTCAAGGCTTCAGCTCACAGGACGCCTCCAAGAAGCTTTCCCCATCCTCTTTCCCCTCGGGTGCCTGCCTCTGACTTCCCATAGGCCCTGGACATCTCCCGCTCAAGCCCTGATGGCTCTGGGCTGTTACGTGAGCATGAGGGTAAGCTCTGGGATTGTCTTGGTCACGGTGGTGTTTGTTCTCCCCGATCAGCCCACAATGGATAGGTTTTAATTTCAAAAAGAAAATGAGATCATAGTAACGATGGCTAACACTGTTACCAGGTACTGGTACGTACATCTCTGTTACAGTAAATTTTCAACAACAAACCTTCAGGAAGGAGCTATTACTCCTGTTTCTCAGATGAGGAGACAGGCTCAGGCATGATGTGGTTTGCCCAGGGTCATGCAGCAAGGTAAAGTGGTTGAGACCACCACTCCGGAATTCTGCTTAAGACCTCGATTTTTGGGGCGCCTGGGTGGCTCAGTCGGTTAAGCGTCCGACTTCGGCTCAGGTCATGATCTCGCGGTCCGTGAGTTCGAGCCCCGCGTCGGGCTCTGTGCTGACTGCTCAGAGCCTGGAGCCTGTTTCAGATTCTGTGTCTCCCTCTCTCTGACCCTCCCCCGTTCATGCTCTGTCTCTCTCTGTCTCAAAAATAAATAAACGTTGGGGGCGCCTGGGTGGCTCAGTTGGTTGAGCGGCCGACTTCAGCTCAGGTCATGATCTTGCGGTCTGTGAGTTCGAGCCCCGCGTCGGGCTCTGTGCTGACTGCTCAGAGCCTGGAGCCTGTTTCAGATTCTGTGTCTCCCTCTCTCTGACCCTCCCCCGTTCATGCTCTGTCTCTCTCTGTCTCAAAAATAAATAAACGTTAAAAAAAAAATTAAAAAAAAAAAACCTTGATTTTTGACATTATCACCTTGATTGAACCTTATTTTCTATATTTGAAAATTGAGCAAAGTCCTAATATTTTCTTTGCGTGGATGTTACGTGGATTAAATTAGCTAAACATCCAAACAGTGTTGACTTTTATGGTACCTGGCAGTTAGTATGGGCTGGATGGAACTTAGCTCTTATTATCACCTTAAGAAAATTGTTGGGAGAACCAATGGAGCTTGCTGGGATTAAGTTTTGAGGTTACCAATAAAGTTACTGTTGAAGAAAGAAAAACAAGCCACGTAAATCCCTTATATGCTCCTAGAGTATCATGCTCAGCCAGTTCTCTATGATGCTGGGAAAACACCCGGTGACAGACATTCCCCGTCTTGCCTTCATGGAGCCATATTCCATTGGGAAAGACAGACCTGCTTCCAGACAGTGATACCCCAGAGTCGCCAGGGCCGTGATTGGGAAGCACAACCAGAGTGATCAGGACTGGGTTTGAGCACCTAGGTAGAGGGATTTGTTCCCTTTCGTAGAAGAGGAGATGTCTTGGAAAAGCCTTCCAGGTCGAAGAAACAGTATGTATGATGTGAGGGAGAAGAGCGTCCTGAACCTGGACCAACATATGATGGTGTCTGGGGGCAAAAGAGAGCCCAGGCTATTCTGGAAACTACCAAGTAGTTGTGTGTGACTGAGGCTTGGGACTCAGAACCTTCCAGTGAGCAGTGCGCTGATAGCTCATGGGATCTTGTGGGAGGATGGGCCCATAGACTTTGTTCTGAGGGCATCTGGGAGCCAGGCGAGGGACACGATGTGTGGAGGGTGAACTTGAGCGGGCAGGAGAGAAGGGAAAGAGAGAGGCCCAGAGTCCGGGGGAATGGCTGAGCCTCAAACTGGGTTCATGGGTGTGGCGGATGGAGACCAACACCAGAAAGGTGTCAGCAGAATTTTTGGCTAACTGCGCCAGAACACCTTTTACTTCCCTCTTGACCCCACCCTCTCCTGAATTTTCTTTTCTTGCCTCACCTAGTCTTTCAGCAAGTATCTTCAGCTCGGGTGCCTTTTCTGTATGAGATTTTTTTTCTTTTAACATTTTATTTTTGAGAGAGAGACCGAGCGTGAGCAGGGGAGGGGCAGAGGGAGAGGGAGACAGAATTCAAAGCGGGCTCCAGGTGCCGAGCTGTCAACACAGAGCCTGAAGCGGGGCTCAAACTCAGGAACTCACAAACTGTGGGATCATGACCTGAGCTGAAGTCAGATGCTCAACCGACTGAGTCACCCAGGGGCCCCGGTATTCTATTCTGTTAGGTATGGCAGTTTGTTAGTGAGCTATGGGTTCAGATGGACTTGGGTCCTGGCTCCCATCCCAGCTCTCTAAGGCTCTTCCCGGTACCTTCGGGACACTCCTGTTGAGCCAGTGACAAATCCTCTGAGAGCCTATTTCCACGTTATTAAAAAAGTGAGACCATTACAGTTGCTGCCTCAGGAAGCGGTTGTAAGAATTTAGTGAAGTTCTTTCCGTAAAAAGACGTTTAGTGGTATTGTTATTCATACAACTGTTTTTGGAGAAGCGTGGGTGCTACAGCCTGCACTGAGCATGGGGTTACTGCAGTAAACAGTGGAGAGGCTTGTGGCTCTTCAGGATAGCTAAACGGCAGGTTAGCCAGCGTGACGTCAGGAGGTGGGAAATGCCGTGAGGGAAAAGCAGTTAGGTACAAGGAGTGGAGAGAGTGATGGGAGGTGGCATTTATTTAGACAGGGTGGTCGGGGAAGGTCTCTGTGGTGGGAACACTTTTACTGAGACCTGGGTGACCAGAAGGAGAAAGGTCTTTGCCGTGGAGGCAGCAGCCAGCGCAAAGGTCCTGAGGCCACACGTGTGTACCGGCCTGAGAAAGGGCTGTGAGGCCAGTGTGGCTAGAGATAACGGGAGAGGGGTGGAGTGTGGGGGGATGATATTGGAGATGTTGGCCAGGGCCACGTCACATAGGCCTGGGTCAAGGTGCCGGTGACAAAGAAAAGAATGCTCCCATGTATCGAGCATTTACCGTGTGCCCTTTGTTACGTGTGGCTCCTGTACTTTATGCGACAGCCCCAGGAGGCAGGTACCAGTACTGTCCGTGCACACAGGGGAGCGCACACAACCCATCCCAGTGATTCTTGGCTGCTGCTGGTGTTGCTGCCTCTTGGGGATTCCAGACCTGTGGCAACCGTGGCCTTTGGCTGATGGCGTCCATTCTGGGCCATGCCTGGCTCTGAAAAAGGAACTCAACCCCCAGGACAAGGTACCAAGACCTCCAGTCACCCACGGGTGCTTTCCTTCCTCCCCCTGCAGAGCTGAAGAAGTCCCTGTACGCCATCTTCTCCCAGTTTGGCCAGATCCTGGATATCCTGGTTTCCCGAAGCCTGAAGATGAGGGGCCAGGCCTTTGTCATCTTCAAGGAGGTCAGCAGCGCCACCAACGCCCTGCGCTCCATGCAGGGCTTCCCCTTCTACGACAAGCCCATGGTGAGCGCTGTGGGTGTGGAGGGTGTGCACGCACCGCGGTGCTGTGGTAGACTGGATGGGTCTGGGCCTCCCGTCTCCCGCCGTCCAGTCTCCTGTAGTCGGCAGTCCCTCTTGCTGTTTGTCACCATTCACTGTTCTTTGTACTGGGGTGGGGGTGGAGGACACACAGTGCCCCCAGATGGTGACCTCTTAGAAGTGTCAGGGCTGGGATGGGGGAGGTGCCCAGAGCTTGGAGAGCTTAGAGGAGGCACCTTACCCAGTCCAGGGGTTCAGGGAAGGCTTTCTGGATTTGAGGCTCCAAGGAGAAAGACTAGCTGGGGGAAGCAGGGGAGAAAGCGTTAGATAACCGAGAACGTTAGGAAAGTGGGTCAAGTCTGTTTGGCTGGAGCGAAAGGGTGGGAGTGGGGGCAGAGTATGGCCTGGAGATCAAGTCAGAAGTCAGGCCCAGGGGCCAGAGTTTGTCTTGCAAGTGGACTTGACTCTGCGGGTGGTGGGGAGCCATGGAAGGGTTTAGGGAGTTGCCTCTGGCCGTTGGGAGAATGGATTTGAGGGGGGAGTTTAGGGGAGGCTGGGTCAGCTTCCCAGGTGTGAGGGTTTGGGCCAGGACCAGGGCGGGGGGTCGTGAATGGGGAGAATCGGGTGGGTTGCAGGTGTTCAGGAGACTAAGTGGCCGGCCGGGGGGCTGGGGAGGGGGCTGCCTTCTGGGAGGTGAAGAATGGCTTAAAGTGCCCGTCCTGAACTAGAATTCCTGCCACATCACTGGCAGACATCTTTGGTTCCTGGGGCCTTTCCCCTTGTCCCTCTTAACCAGTGTTTGAGTTACATCTGATTGGAATATGCCTCCCTGAACCTACTCCCTTGGGTAGGGAAAGCAATGCTCAGGTGTCCAGGTCCCAGGCAGGTCGCCTTCTGTGGAAGACAGTGGGCCCTGGGGGCCGTGGGGTAGCCTGGAACCCTCCCCTCCATGTTGGGAGGGGGCACTGATTTGCCTGCTGTTTTCTCTGGGCGTGGGAGCCCAGACTTGGCCACATCTTCTGATGTTTTTCTGGAGCAGCTAGAAATTAGTTTTTGAAGTATAAAGACCACGATCTTACTTGATCCTCCTCCCTGCTCTGCCTCCCAAATCACCCCTTGGACCATATCAAACACTCAAGCACCAGTGAGCTCTGTCGGGGAGCCTGTCAACCCTACCTTCAAAATATCCACCGCTGCCTACTCCTCACCCCTCCCCTGCTGCTGACCTGGTCTCTGCTCTGACCCCTGCTCCCCACAGGCTGTTCTCTGTGCCGCAGCCACAGCGTTTCTTCCAGCACACCAGTGAAGTCTCATCACTCCCTGCTTATGACACTCCATGGCTCCCAGCTTTCTTAGGGAAAAAAAAGCCAAGTTTCACCAAGGTCTCCAGAGTTCCTCCTTTGCTTCTGTGATCTTATCTCCTTCCTCCGAGTCTGCATTGATCTTGCCTTTCCTTGAACACACTGCACACCTTCACTCTGTTGGTCCTTTGCTAGAAGGCTCTTTCCCTAGATCTCCCTCCATTCCTCTGTCTCTACACCAGGGTCACATCATTGAGGCCTTTCCTGGCCACATCTAAAAAAAATTTTTTTTTTAAACATTTATTTATTTTGAGTGAGGGAGCATAAATAAGCACATGTGTACCTACAAGCCTGGGAGGAGCAGAAGGGGAGTGAGAATCCCAAGCAAGTTCTGCAGTCTCCAGAGCCCAATACCAGGCTCGATCTCACGAACTGCATCATGACCTGAGCTGAAATCCAGAGTTGGACATTCAACCAACTGAGCCACTCAGGCGCCCTATGAAATTTTCAATTCTTAATCTTTTTTTTTTTTTTTTAAGTAGGTTTCACACCCTATATGGGACTTGAACTCCTGACCCTGAGATTGAGAGTCCCATGCTCTACAGACTAAGCCCACCAGGCGCCCCTGAAATTTTCAGTTTTTTTCAACACTTCCCATCCACTTCTCCAGTTCACTTTTTTTTTTAATGTTTATTTTTGAGAGAGAGACCGCATGAGCAGGAGAGGTGCGGGGTGGTGGGATACAGAATCAGAAGCAGGCTCCTGGCTCTGAGCTGTCAGCACAGAGCCCTACACGGGGCTCGAACCCATGAACCGTGAGATCATGACCTGAACCGAAGTCAGATGCTTAACCGAGTAAGCCACCCAGGCGCCCCTCCAATTCACTTTTTAATCTTTTTTCATTGTGTCTTCCTCAGTGAATTACAGCATGAGGGCGGGGGCCTTTTGATAGGCTCATTGCTGTACCCACAGAGTCTAGGTTCTCCATAGACTACTGAGGTTGAGATTTATTAGCCTGGGAGTCTAAACTTTGGTGTGACTGGAACCCCCTTGCACAGTGTTCCTGTGTTGCCCTTTTTTTCCTCAGGCTTTCTGCCTTTGGCCCGATGCCCAGGACTGTCCCATTTTCCCTTCAACACCCAGTGACCAAACTACGTGCCAGCTACTCTTCAAAGCACTTCAGCTCATTTAGTCCTTAGACTCATCCTTTCGAATGGGAAATACCACAGTCCCCATTTTACAGATGAGAATGTTGAGGCTGGTGATTTCTGTAACATGGCTCTCAGAGTGACTGGGAAGGTCTGCTCTTGTACCCGGGCCATTTGGCCTTGAAATAAACCTACATTCTTCACCCTTCTGTTCTCTATTTGGCAGCGCATTCAGTATGCCAAGACTGACTCGGATATCATTGCCAAGATGAAGGGCACCTTCGTGGAGCGGGACCGCAAGCGGGAGAAGAGGAAGCCCAAGAGCCAGGAGACCCCAGCTGCTAAGAAGGCCGTGCAGGGTGGGGCAGCCGCCCCCGTGGTGGGGGCTGTCCAGGGGCCTGTCCCGGTAAGCCAGAGCCCAGGGATACTGCTCTTTCCCCCGTCAGGCCTTCCTCATGGCCTGGCTTATGGGCACAGTGTATGTATAGGGGTCTCCCCTTGGGCATTGACACCCCCTCTCCTTCATTTCCTTCTAGAGATTGTGCGCCTGTCTCAGGGATTAAACACCTGTGTAATGGTGTCTGCACTTAGAAATGCCTCCTTGCTTGCCCAGCTTTCTCAGGATCTCTCTCTGTGTCTCAGTCCTTTGTTTTTTTTTTTTTTCCTCCCCTTGACCTTGATCCTGCTCCCTGTGTCTTTTAAGTTAATGCCTGTGCAGAAAATCCAGAGGAAGCCACGCATCAACTTTTTCTGGATTAGCGAATTTAATTTAGCAGGGCCACCAGACATAAGGTCGGTACGGAAGAAGTTTTATTTCCGTGTGCTAGCACCAAAGAAGTAGACTCCAAACTGAAAAAGAGCTCGGGAGTAAATCCAACGGAAGGTGTGTAGAATCCCCCACCAAAACAACAGAATCTCGCTGAGAGAAGTGGGAGATGAATTCAACAAATGGATGCGAGACTCAAGACTTGTTGAGATGTCAGTTCTCCACATTGGTCTAAAACTCAACACAGTTGCAATCAGAATGCTAACAGGAATTTTGGGAAGGCGCTGGCAGTCTGTTTCCAAGTGTCTGTGGAAAGGCAAAGCGAGGCAGGTGAGAATAAAGCTGGCGGACCTGCTGTAGTCATCAAGATGATGTGATGTTGGCCTAAGGGGAGGAAGATGGACCAGGAAGCAGACAGAACACAGTCCAGAAATAGATCTGCACAGGTGTGGTTACTCAGCCTATGAAGTTACCACTGGGGTCCAGTAGTGAAAGGCCTTTTTTTTTTTTTTTTTTTGCTGGTAAATGGTGCTGGGCCCACTGGGTATCTGTAAGGCAAAGAATTAGTTCTACCTCAACTGTATCAGTTAACTTGAGATGAATTGTAGACCTCGGTGTGACAGCTTAGAACAAAAAAGATTCTAGAAGGAAACAGGAAAATCTCTTTGGGACCTTTGTGAGGCCACAGAAAGTAGAGCCGTCCTGTTTTCTAAACAGAATCGAGAAAGCCCCTAGTAGGATAGATGAATTGCATCTACTCCTTATTTCTGAGTCTCCACGTTGGCTTTTCTGACCGGATCACCCTGTATTTGTCCTACTTTTACCCACGCCAGCTCCCCTTTTGTCTGGCATCGGCAACGGTGTGGGAGTCGCTGCCCAGCTTCCCTGTTCTTACTCTCCTCTTCTGCACCCAGCTTTTTGTCCACCTTTTTTTGTCTGCAGCTGTGATTTCAACTCTAGCAGCCCCACCTCCCCGGGGTGCCTTCCCTGGGTATCTCCCCTGGGTGCATGAGTTGTGTGCCCTCAGACTGGCTCCCTTCTCCCCCTTTGCCACCACCTCTCCCGTCTCTTTCTGCATCTGCCCCGACTGTCCCTGTCCACCTCTGCCTTGCACTGTGTTCTTTTTTCTGCAGGTCCCTTTTTTTTGCCTTGAAGTTTATTTTTGGAAGGAAAAGTACAGCTTGCTCATTATAGCATTTCTTTTCACTCCTTTTGTTAACAATTGTCAGCATTTGATTTTTTCCAGGTTTTTTTTTTTTTTTTTTTTTTTTTTTTTTTTTTTTTTCTGCTCCTGTATTGATAAACAAAGTTAGGTCACGTTGACTGGTTTTTTTTTATGTTAGAAAAAAAATTTTTTTTAACTTTCTGGCTTGAGTTTGCCCTTGAAGCTTGGGTCTGGTTTGCTCCATCCATTTCCCTTTGGGTGACCTTTGTCTCTATAGGTCCCTTTTTCACTTCTTTCCAAATCTGGGTCTTTCTCCCTGTTGTCTTTCACACCCAGGGTTTCTTCTGATGACCTCTTCTCTCTGCCTCCTGCTGACCCCAAACCTGCCTCCTGCCTGTCAGCCACCCCCCTCAGTCCTGCCTCCCTCTCTCTGCAGGGCATGCCCCCGATGACTCAGGCACCCCGCATCATGCACCACATGCCGGGCCAGCCTCCGTACATGCCACCGCCTGGCATGATCCCGCCTCCAGGCCTGGCGCCCGGCCAGATCCCACCAGGGGCCATGCCCCCCCAGCAACTTATGCCGGGGCAGATGCCACCTGCCCAGCCTGTAAGTGTCTACTTCTGGGGTCTCATACAAACCGTCAGAACACGGGACTAGAAAGGGATGGGTGGGGGTGCTGTCTTAGGGTGGGTGATCCGGGCAGGCCCCCCGGAGGAGGTGCCGTTAGATGATAAGAATAAGGATATGGCAGTGGGGCCAGGCCCTGGGGTAGAGAGGGATCGGTATGTTTATTGGAAGAGCTTCGGAAAGGCAGGGTGAGGCTAGAGCGGTGGCCAGAGCCTAGATTGATTTGGTGAACTTCTGCTCAGCCCCTGCTAATGGATACAGCAGTGCTCTTTGTGGCTTATCGTCCCATGGGGGCAGGGCAGTGTCGACAGGCAACATCAGGTGTGTCAGGCGAAGGACCGGAAGGAACTCCAGTGGGGCAGGGGGTGGGAAATGGGAAGGCGGTAAGTCCCCACTAGACTCACGGGGTCTGTTGACTTCCTTGCAGCTTTCCGAAAATCCACCAAATCACATCTTGTTCCTCACCAACCTGCCCGAGGAGACCAACGAGCTCATGCTGTCCATGCTTTTCAACCAGTAAGTGGGGCCAGTAGCTGGGCAGGGGCCCCATGGGCGATGGCCAGGAGATGGCGCCATGGGGACCAGTCTCGGGGTTGTGCAGGTGGAGCCCTGAGCCTGCTTGGGATTTGCAGGCAGGACAGTGACTGGAGGCAAAAAACGGAGGAAGCAGCAGCTGAGCATGCTGGACCTTCCTCCACTTTTGTGAGGGGTGGGGGAGTCAAGGTTCTGGGCTTCGTCTTTCCAGCCTCTGAGTCAGAAATGCAAGGTGCACAAGAAACAGCCATGAGGTGGCATGGAGCACTGGCTGGATTGGCCATAATTGGCAACTCGAACTGCATTTGCTGGCGGTGGGGATATTTAAAATCTTGCGTGCCGGGGTGTAGGCCACTGTGGCTATCGCACAGGGTAACTGTTCACTGGTTAGTGAAGGAAGGGGAGTGTGTGCTCACCTGGTGGCCCTGCTTATGATCTTACGTTCTAAAGAACTTCTTTTTTTTCTTTAAGTTTATTTTGAGAGGGCGCGTGCACAAGCGGGGAAGGTTGGGGGGGGGCACAGAATCTGAAGCAGGCTTCAGGATCCGAGCTGTCAGCACAGAGCCCCAGGCGGGGCCCAAACTCACAAATCGTGAGATCATGACCTGAGTCGCAATCAAGAGTTGGGCGCTTAACCAACTGAGCCACCCAGGCGCCCCAAGCGATAGGTATTTTGTAAGAATAGCGGCAGAAGAAAGGATACCTAGTAAACTTGAAGATGGTTGCCTAATGGGGAAGGAAGGTAGGGCAGAGAAGAGGGAATGGAGAAAAACAGCCGATCAAAAAAGGGTGGTATTTGTTTCTGGAATGGGGTGGGTGGGTTGAGATTGACGAAGGACATGGCGGCAGTGTCCTGTTTCTTGGTTTAGGTTATTTATGATTGCATAGGTGTTCACGTTAAAGTATTTCCTTAAACCATATGCTTATGTTGTGTGTACCTGTTTGTGTTAGGGTTCCTCAATGTAGCGTTTTGCATATTTGGGGCTGGATAGTCCTTTGTTACTGGGAGCATCCTGTGCTTTGTAGGATGCTTAGCAACATCCCTGGCCTCTGCGCTCCAGATACCAAAACGTGGGAAGGAGATGCCAAGTCTGGATACCTGAGGTCTGTTCCCTTCTTTCAGGTTCCCTGGCTTCAAGGAGGTCCGACTGGTCCCCGGGCGGCATGATATAGCATTCGTGGAGTTTGACAATGAGGTACAGGCAGGGGCTGCTCGCGATGCCCTGCAGGGCTTCAAGATCACCCAGAACAATGCCATGAAGATCTCCTTTGCCAAGAAGTAGCACCTTTTTCCCCTGCCTGCCCCTGCCCCCTGTTCTGGGGCCACCCCTTCCCCCCTTGGCTCAGCCCCCTGAAGGTAAGTCCCCCCTCGGGGGCTTTCTCAGAGCCGTGTGTGAGTGAGTGGTCGCCACACAGCATTGTACCCAGAGTCTGTCCCCAGACATTGCACCTGGTGCTGTTAGGTCGGAATTAAAGTGGTTTTTTTTTGAGGTTTGGTTTTTCACAACCATTTGTCGTTTTTATTTTCTTGTTCTCTGTGCCTCCCTTTCTCACACATCAGAATATTCTGGGTGTTTGGACCTCTCAGGGTATTGGGGTTTGCAACCTTGGGAAAACACAGAATAGGGTATAACTTTGTCTAAGTTTCAGTTACCTTTACTACTTTGGGAAAATTTCTATTTTGTCTCCATCAGCATTCAGAGCAGGAAATTGAAACCCAGGCTGCCATGTACAGTTGGGCAGGTTGTGTACTGCACAAGGATGCTACCTTTAAGGATACCCTATTCATTTTATAGATTTATATGTTTTTTCTAACATGATAGAGTGTTAAGAGGTTTTTCTTTCTTGTTTTTTAATGTTTATTTTTGAGAGAGAGAGAGACAGAGTGCAAACAGGGGAGGCAGAGAGAGAAGATGACACAGAATCTAAAGCAGGCTCCAGGCTCCAAGCTGTCAGCACAGAGCCTGATGCAGAGCTCGAACTCACGAACCACGAGATCATAACCTCAGCTGAAGTTGGTCGCTTAACCGACTGAGCCACCCAGGTGCCCCAAGAAAGAGGTTTTCCTTCACCTTTTTCAAATCTTCACAAAAATGCTTTCTGTCATAGCAGCAGTCCCCCAAAAACCATGCTAGATACTTCAGGAAGAAAAGGATGGGAACAGGGTACTCAGGAACTCATTGGAAGAATAGCAGGAGTGGCAGCCTGGGTTGGGGACACTTGAGTTCAGGTTTGCAACCTGTGACTGAGCTGCAGTCTGGAGTCCAGGAAGGTGCCACTGCAGCTGATGGAACTGCCCCATCCCACACGGGGAGCTACTAACCAGGCACAAGGGGTGTGGCCCCGTCAAACACTGGTGATCTTCCCTCCCGGCTACCCTCCAGCCAGGAGCCTGGGGCAGGTGACTAATCCAGCTCTGGCTCCAGTGCCCTGGCGGCAGGGGAAGGTCTAGGAAATGTAGTTACCGGTTGGACAGTCGTGTAATCTAACTGAAACTATGAATGGAAGGGAGATCGAATGGGGACCTTCCTTAGTCCCTCACACCCTTGATCTGGAATTTTGTTTTACTTTTGAGAGAGAGAGCACGGGAAGGGCAGAGGGGCAGAGGGAGAGGAAGAGAGAATCTTTTTTTTTTTTTTTTTTTTTTTTAATGTTTGTTTACTTTTGAGAGAGCATGGTGGGGAGGGGCAGACAGAGAGGGGGACAGAGGATCCAAAACTGGCTCCGTGCTGACAACAGAGAGCCCAATGCGGGGCTTGAACTCACGAACCATGAGACTGTCACCTGCGCTGAAGTCGGACGCTTAACTGACTGAGCCACCCAGGTGTCCCAAGGGGGAGAGAGAATCGCAAGCAGTCTCCACACCCAGCATGGAGCCTGTTGGCAGGGCTCAATCTCACAACCATGAGATCATGACCTGAACCAGAATCAAGACTTGGAAACATAATGGACTGAGCCACCCAGGTGCCCTGATCTGGAAAATTTTTAAAAGTATGTATGTATGTATGTATGTGTGTGTGTGTATAAACACATACACATACATACATACATACATACATATAAAACGTGTGTGAGTACGGGAAGGGCAAAGGGGCAGGGGGGCGGGGGAAGGATCCGAAGTGGCCTCTGCGCTGACAGCATCGAGCCTGATTGAGGGCTCTAACTCATGAATCATGAGATCATGACTTGAGCCAAAGTGGGACATTTAACCAACAGCCACCCAGGCACCCAACTCCTGGAAACTTTTTTTTTAATGTTTTACTATTTATTTTTGAGAGAGTGCGAGCAGGGGAGGGCAGAGAGAGAGGGAGACACAGAATCCAAGCAGGCTCCAGGCTCTGAGCTGTCCACACAGAGCCCGATGCGGGGCTCGAACTGACAAACGATGAGATCATGACCTGAGCCTGAGCCACCCAGATGCCCACCCTCCCCCCCCCAGAAATTTGTAATTGACTAAAAAAACATACATAAATCGCTTAAGACCCTTCTTCATGCCATATAGATAGAAAAATGAGATCCTTTGCCAGAAGTAGAAAATTGACCACAAAAATAAATACAGGAAGACGATGTTCTGTTTGGATATCTTCTGCAAAGGCTCTAAGCCCAAGCCTGCTTCTGCTCTGCTCTTTTTAAATTTTCACTTATTTATCTGTTTATTTATCTTGAGAGAGAGAGGGAGAGCATCCCAAGCAGGCTCTGTGCTGTCAGCACAGAGGCCCAATACAGTCTTTGAGCTCACAAACCATGAGATCATGACCTGAGCCAAACTCAAGAGTCAGATGCTCAACCGACTGAGCTTCCCCCAGGTACCTCTCTGCTCTTTCTATTAAAGAGGAACATCAGCATTTGCAGTGAAGACTTCACAGCACCAAATACAGTCTTTGTGCTCGTAGGATCTGAAAGGGGAAGGGGATTGTCTTCACTAAGAGGCAAATATTGTAGACAAATGCAAACACCTCGCCCACCACACTGGTGACCACGGATTCTGTGATCAGCGGGTCCTGGTTTCTGTCGTCTGCCTGGTGGACTCCTTAGCTGCTCCCTTGTGTCGTTGATGTCCCCACTCTAAGGTTCATTTTCTTCCTGTGTGAGGGGAGAATTCCTGTAGGTTAATACTGTGGTATTGTCGGTACTCGCCACTGCCCCCAACACGCACACCCACTGCCAGGCACTTAGTAAACACCATAAATTCAGCACATGCTTGCTGAGTACCTGGCATGTGCTAGATACTGTTCTTGGGACAGGACATGCAGTGGTGAGTGAAACAGATGAGCTAACTGCAAACACTTTTGGTACAAACGACGGGGGTGGTGGGCCAGAAGGGCTGGGGAACGGTCCTGGGTGATCAAAGAAAGCCAGTCATTTGAGGGGACATTTGAGCACAGTGGTTTCTCCCACGGTTGTGGTGATGGGTATTGGGTGCATAGAGATGGTTTCAGTCCAGGCTTTGCACCACGTGGATTCTTCCCCATCCCCATGCCCATATGCGCCCAATCTACTTCCCCCTCATGAAAGTTTGGACTTGAGGCCAAAGGTGAGAATGCCTGAGGACAGAGATGGCCACTCAGGAGAATGATCTTGGTACGTGGATCTATTTGAAGGGCAGTTTTAGAGGTTGAGACCTGAGATCAAATCTCCCACCGCTTTCTCTTGACAACTGACCACTCCACGCTGAGTAAGTGACGGGTATGGGCCTGGACCCCAATCTGGCCCCTCC
The DNA here is from genome assembly GCF_018350175.1 of Felis catus. Classification (NCBI taxonomy): domain Eukaryota; kingdom Metazoa; phylum Chordata; class Mammalia; order Carnivora; family Felidae; genus Felis; species Felis catus. The sequence continues at coordinate 13,915,063 of NC_058382.1, read as the reverse complement.
GCTTGCTGGCCAGTTTCTTAAGGCTCCTCACTGCCATTTCCACGTTGAGTGGGGTTATAACAGCCCTCTTGAGGTGACGGAGAGTGTCCATTTGAGTTAATAAAGATGTATGTGGGTGAGTGCTCTTTAAAGGACCGCTAGCTTTCATTGTCTCTATTTTACAGAGGAGAAAAGCGAGGAGAAATAGCTGAGCCCAGGTCACCCATTCGGGAAGTGGCTTGTGAGGATAAATAGTGGTTATGGTAGAGCATTGCCTAGCCTAAGTAAGGCCTGGCACGTAAAACTTGGTCCTTCGGAGTGGGGGCTGTTCCTGGGAATCAAAGGGCTGCCTTGTTCTGTCCTTTACAGGAAATTCCAAGGTAGTTTTCCGTACCGGCTCCCTGTTTCTGTTCCCGGAGGGGCCCAGGTACCCAAGTGGACTCTAGATGGAATCGAATATCTCAACCTGCCTGTCCGGGCCTCTGGTTGTCGGGGGGGTGGCTGGCACCTGGAGTGGCCTGGGCTGCTTTGGGCCTATTTGGGTATTTCCTTGGGGGGGCAGCCCTCACCCTGTCCTTGAAATGGTTCTGGCTGGGTAGCAGCCTCTAGGTGGTGTGGATGAAATTTGGGACTGGTTAAGGGCGGAGACGAGACCAAGAACACAAGTTTCCTTGTGCTGCTGGGGAGAGGGAGGGCAGGAGGAAACTGGAGACCCCATTTCCACCCTGGCCACTCTCTTGCTCACAGTTCACAATGGCTGGGTCGCCAGTGTTCCTCGGTGTCATCATTTTGCTGTCTGCCTTCTCAGGGCCTAGTGTCGGGGGTCGCGCCATGCCCAAGCTGGCTGACCGCAAGCTGTGTGCTGATGAGGAATGCAGCTGTAAGAGTTGGGGGGTGGGGGGGTGGGGGACTGGGGGCTTGGATTGCCAGCCTGTGTGGAGGGTGCTGTCATTCTCTTCTATTCCTCCCCCAGACCCCATCTCCATGGCTGTGGCCCTGCAAGACTACGTGGCCCCCGACTGCCGTTTCCTGACCATACACAGGGGCCAAGTTGTGTACGTCTTCTCCAAGCTGAAGGGCCGAGGGCGGCTCTTCTGGGGAGGCAGCGTGAGTCTTGGGAGAACAGAAGAGGAAAGGGTAGGGGGCTGGGGTGGGAGTACACCCTAATTTTCCACCTAAAGGGAAAATTTGAAGCGGTGGACTGAAATAGTTTGGCAGGGGGAGGGGGTATTGTGATCTTGATTTTTAATTTGTTGAGCAATTATAGGGCACGAACTAACTATATGGTGCTAGTCTTACGGTCACTGAAGAAAGAACAGCGAATGATCCCTTTAATTCTAATGGAAAGGGACAAGCCATCAAAAAACATCAGCAAATATATATCCTTTGAGGATTAGTACAGACTGGGTGACTACATCAGGTGGTCAGGGAGGGCATCCACACAGTGCCTCGAGGCTGAGATCTGAGTGACAAGGATGGAGCCAGCCACCTGGAGACCAGGAAGAAAAAATGTACAAAGGTCTTCAGCAGGAATAAGTTTGCCATCTTTCCGGACCCTGGCTTTTAATTCTTCCTCCCCAGGTTCAGGGAGATTACTATGGAGATTTAGCTGCTCGCCTGGGCTATTTCCCCAGTAGTGTCGTACGTGAAGACCAGACCCTGAAACCTGGCAAAATTGATGTGAAGACAGATGTGAGTCTCTTGGGGGCTGGCAGGGATCTGGAGGGCGGACTCTTGGGTTGTGATGATGGGCAATGATTCTCCGACCCTTGGCTCCCCGGCTGCCTAGCTGTGTGCCTCGGTTTTCTCATCTGTAAAATGCAGAGGGATTTCTAAGTCTGTGTCAGGTTGAGCGGTGCAGATTAGAGGGCTCCGGGCTAATTTGCATAGCATGTGTTTGGCCAAACCTGGCCCCTGCGGCTACAGCTTTTGCTAAAACCGCTAGATCCTTTGTGGTGTGACCGCTGGTTTTCTCCCCACTGTTTTCCCTTTCTCTTTTTCAGAAATGGGATTTCTACTGCCAGTGAGCTCAGCCTACCACTGTCCCTGCTGGGTTTTTTTCCTTCCCGGCTTTATGCAAATATATCAGCCAAGTGCAAACTGCGGGTCTCTGTGGTCTTTATGTGGGGGCGGCGGGGGGTGGGGGGGTGGGCTGGGGGGGTGGGTAACAAAGGAAATGTTTCCCCAGGTTTCTGAATTTGGCCAGTCAACCCACTGACTGTGGTAACGTCAGTGGTTGCTAGGCAGAGTTCCACTCACTAAAAGCTCTTTGCTCCAAGCTGGGTACTGGAGGTGGGCACCTAAGCTTAGATATCACACACAAGCAAATGAGAAGGTGGAATAACCTGAACATCCCGGTTGCGGGTTGTAGTGTCCTCTCTAGACCAATGGAAGGGAGTTGAACTACTGGGAATGAGCCAATCGGACTATGAGGAAGACATAAATCGCAGAATAGAGGTTTTCATGGAAGATCATCTGAAAAGGGAGGTGGGAGGTTAGCCTGCGCGTATTCCCGCAGTTTTCATCCTTGCCTTTGAGGTCAGAAAGAGCCTTTGCCCGCTCATTACCCGCTCTTCTTCAGGGTCTTTCTGTCAATTCTGCCCATGCCCCTTCTTTGCAGCTGTGTCCCCGCCCCCAGGTCCGCTCCTACCCAATCTGGAGTCTCGACTCTGCACCCATACTCCTGACCAAATTCGTTTCTCAGCTCGGCTAAGCACCTCTGTACGGTACCTTCCCACTTGCTCAGCCAATCGCTCGTCTTAGTCCCGCCTCCCTCGGCACGTCCCCCTCTCACGCCGCCAATCCGTGCTTTTTGTCCCGCCTCCTGGCCGTCGAGTTCGCCAATCCCTGCCTTTGGGCAGCGTGGCCTGGTATCCCGCAGCCCTAGCGGGTCGCGCCGTAGGGGGGTGGAGGCGGAAGTGGCGGCGCCGGCCCCGGGAGTAGGAAGGAGCCGGGGCTGCAGCCGGAGTGGAGCGGCTGCCAGCCGAGGAGCAGGCGCGGCCGCGGCGCCATATTGCGGCCCCAAGCGGCCGCGACCGAGTCATGGCCGAGACCTACGGTGAGGGTGGTGTGCCGAAGCCGGAGTCTGGGGTCTGGGCCCAGAGAGGATGCGGCCTTTGGGGAATGGGGCGGAGCCTTATGTGCCAGGGGGCGGGGTCTGGTATGGGGCAGGGCCTGGTGGATACTGGGAGGGGTTTAGTGGGTCTGAGGCTGAGCTCCATCTATTTGGGCGGAGCCTGAGGGTCTGGTGTGTGGGTTAAATAGATCTGGGGCGGGATTTGAGGTAGCCAGTCCTGGTGGATCTGCGCAGGCCTTGAGAGAAAGGGTGGGCCTTAATGTGTCAGGGCGGAGCCTGAGTGGATCGGGTGGGGCTGATGGGAATGGCAGGGGTCGAGCCGGGTGGGCTAGGAGAATCCTGAGGGGATGCTGTGGACCCTGGGACTGCTCTGGCTTGAGAGGTCTGGAATGGGGTTGGGGATGAGTTGTCCTTGAATTAGGAGGTGGGAGGGACTAGTGACAAGGGGTGGGGCTTAAACTTGAGGATGGGGCAGGGCCTTGGGCCTGGGAAGGAGGGGCTGAGAATTGGAAAATCTGGATGAAGGGATGAATTGGAGGTGGGAGGACAGGGTGCGATAGAAAGAACACTGTTTTAAGAGTCAGAAGGAGCTACATTCCTTCAACAAATAAAGGAAAAGCATTGGGATCAAGTGCAAAGATCCTGAGGTGGGAACCCACTTGCCATTTTTAGGGAATAGACTGAAGGCCAGAGGCTAGAGCAGAGTGAATGAGAGAGTGGTAGGAGGTGAAATTGTGAAGGGTAGGATTTCAAGATGGCTTTCAAGAGGTGTTCACAACATAGTAGGTAAGATTTTGAACTCTGGAGTCAGTTGACCTGGGTTCGAATCCTTGATCTTTTTTTTTTTTTTTCAACGTTTATTTATTTTTGGGAGAGAGAGAGACAGAGCATGAACGGGGGAGGGGCAGAGAGAGAGGGAGACACAGAATCGGAAACAGGCTCCAGGCTCTGAGCCATCAGTCCAGAGCCTGACGCGGGGCTCGAACTCCTGGACCGCGAGATCGTGACCTGACTGAAGTCGGACGCTTAACCGACTGCGCCACCCAGGCGCCCCATCGAATCCCTGTTCTGCCTGGCTGTGGGATCGTGGGCAAGCCAGTTAACTTTTCTGGCCTCAGTTTCCTCATCTGGAAGATGGGGATGATTGTTAGTATACTTCCCTCATAGAGTTTTTTCTGAGAATGAGGCAAGCTGTTGATGTAAGTAAAGAACTTTAAAACTGTGCCTGGTATGTAGTAAGCTGTATATAAAAGTTGTCTGTTACCCATTACTCTGATTCTGCCTGTGTCTGTTTGTCTCCTTATAACTGTGATGGTCTCTTGGTTTCCATCTTTTGCCCTGTATCATTCTCTCCATATGGGTTTTCCTGATTTTGACTCCACCTGCTCAGACTTCCTCTTCAAATTCCTGGTGATTGGCAGCGCAGGAACTGGAAAATCATGTCTCCTTCATCAGTTCATTGAGAATAAGTGTGAGTTTCTGGGAATGGTCCCCGGATCACTGAACTGTGGGCATGGGCATGGTGTGGGCAGGGGCAGGGCTGGCCAGAGGTACAGTTCCAGTGCTGGCTGCCTGGTCCTTGCCTTGGTATGTATTCTTTGCTAGACCCTCCCTGAGCCTCAATCACCCCTGCAATGAGAATGGTTTTGTACAGGCTGAGGAGGCCTTGGAGGACAGGGAGTCTTCTGAGCCCCTGCACTGCCTCTTCTCTCCCTCCCACTCCCAGTCAAACAGGACTCCAACCACACAATCGGCGTGGAGTTTGGATCTCGCGTGGTCAACGTGGGTGGAAAGACTGTGAAGCTACAGATTTGGGACACAGCCGGCCAGGAGCGGTTTCGGTAGGTGGCCTGGGCTCCCAAGGGAGGGGGCGGGCAGAGGACAGAGGAAAGAAAATGGGGGCGGGGGAGGGGGGGTTGTGTGTGCAGAATCACTTGGAGATATGACAGGAGCCAGGAGACATTGAGAGGGCAGGCAAGGTCGAGGGAGAGAGACAGAGACTGCTTACAGTTACCTCTAGCCAGAGAGAGCAGGAGTCCTGGAGAGAGAGCAGAGACAGTGAGAGAGAAAATGACATTGAGAAAGAAGCCTAGTGAAGGGAGAGACCAACAGACCCTAGAGCGACAGCGATAGATAGACCCATATGGCTGGAGGGATGGACACTGGCACCCCAGGAGAGGTGCTTAGGTTGGGGGCAAGGGGTAGAGATGGAAAAAAGAGAGATTGAAAGAGAAAGGGAAACTGGAAAGAGATGTACACACTCCAAAAGGGACAGAGAAAGAGAGACAGAGACTGAGCAGAAGAGCAAGATAAGGGTGATAAAGAGACACAAAGAGAAGCAGGTCAGAGCCAGAGACAGGGAGGGTGGGACAGGCAGAGCCAGAGAGACAGAGAAATGGATGTGTTTTGGGGCGGGGGGGCGGGGGGGAGAGAAAGGTATAGGGCTCAGTGCACAGTATGTCTTCAGGAAATGGCTGCAGAAAAGGTGGGAGATGCATAGAAACCCTGAATCTGAGATACAGAGACAGAGGAGACACATGAGGGAACCCAATCCATGGGGAAGTGTGGTCCCAGGCCAGCAAGTCGTCGCTGCTACGTTAATATTGGCGTGTAGATCCACTGTGTGGGAGACACAGAGAAGGCGAAGGGTGTGCAGCTTGAGCTGGGTTTGCAGTAAGTGCTCAGTGTACGCTCACGGAATGATTGCCTGAGTTCCAGAGGGACCCAGACAGGTGACTGGGAGATGCATACAGTCGGCCACAGTGGGAGAGGGACGAGCGGATGTAGTTGCAGAGCACGTGGCCAGGGCTGGGCAAAGGGGAGGTGAATGAATGAACGCATGAGAAATCAAGAGCGAGGGTGAGAGAACCAGGGCCACAGAGACAGACAGAGATAGAGAGACACAGAATGAGAGACATACACACGCAAGAGAGATGGACAGGAAGACACAGACCAGTGAGGACATACAGAAAGACACAGACAGACAGACAGACAGCTAAAGGAGACAGAGATTGAGGGAGACAAAGAAAGAAATTGTGGCGAGACCAGACCACTGCCAGCTTTTGGGGGATGGGCCAGCAGTGAAGGGGGGCCTCCGAACCACCAGTCTCTCTCCGCAGAGGGGGGCAGTCTCAGGGCAGACCCCAGCCTCGGGGGTGACTGGGTCCCCCTGGCCCCACAGGTCGGTGACACGGAGTTATTACCGAGGCGCGGCTGGAGCTCTGCTGGTGTATGACATCACCAGGTGGGTACAGGGAGAGGAGAGGGTGGGGCAGGGCCTGGGCAGAGCCCCTGTCCTGTGCCTGCCTCCCTCCTGTCTCCCTTCTCCATAGCCGGGAGACCTACAACTCGCTGGCTGCCTGGCTGACGGATGCCCGCACGCTGGCCAGCCCCAACATCGTGGTCATCCTCTGTGGCAACAAAAAGGACCTGGACCCGGAGCGTGAGGTCACTTTCCTGGAGGCCTCCCGCTTTGCCCAGGAGAACGGTGAGGGTCCTGTGGTGGGCCAGTGGCGGGGGGACGGGGGGTGCTCAGCAGAGGAGCAGGGGCAGTCCCTGCAGGCCTGCAGGCCTCCCGGCCATCTGCGGCTATGCCCAGCAAGAGAATGTGGAGATTTAGAGGTCTGGGTTCAAATTCAAGTGTTGCCACATGTGAGCTGTGCCACCACTCTGGTCCCGTTTCCTCATCTGACAAGTGGGAGTCACGGCCTTTCTGTCTCAACATAGTACGTGATGGATGGCTCAAGGGATTTGGTCCATGGAGAGCCCACCGCACTGCCCGGATGTGGCAGCGGCCTCTTGAGGAACATTGGCTGCTAAGAAGGTTTTGGCCAGTGCAGGGTATTGGTATAATGTGGGGGTTGCAAACTTTGATGGCCCGAGGGGCCAGGCCTGTTTTGTGAATAAGAGATAGGACAGGGCAGACCCCAGGTTAGCAGGCACCAGTGTTAGGGGCGTGGACAGGACCAACGGCCACAGCAAAAGGTGTGCAAGTATAAACTCACTTGAAAACTTCGTGTGGGCCAAACATGTACTGGCTCAGGGTCTGTCTCCATGTTTCCCAATTTGTAACTTCCAGGTTTAGAGGATGTCTTGCCATGAGAAAGATGTGGGTTTGAGTCCTGGCTCTTACTTTCTGTGTGGCCTTGTCATGTGGCTGAAGGGTAGACTGTGGTGGGCCTGGGCCTGTCCTAGATGGTGCTGGGGACAGAGTGTGAAAGACGCCCTGGGCCCAGTTGTCGTGGGCTCACCGTTAGTGGGTGGGGAAAGGGGACACCACCCTCTGCAGATAATGACAGCCCAGAGAGGTCAGGGCTGGGATAGGGGAGACACAGAGGGGCCCTGGGAGCCCAGGGTGGGGCACCTGGTCCTGCTGGAAGGTCAGAGAGAACTTTCTGGGGGAAGAGGTGTGTAGGCGGGAACCTGGGGAGGTGGCCCTTCACAGCAGGACAACAGAGGCCTGGAGTGAGGGCAGAATGAGAGGTGGCAGGTCAGAGTCAAGGGGAGGCTGGGGACTGACCCAGGCCCTGCCCCCTAGAGCTAATGTTCCTGGAGACTAGTGCCCTCACGGGTGAGAACGTGGAGGAGGCTTTCCTGAAGTGTGCCCGCACCATCCTGAACAAGATCGACTCAGGTGAGGCCCCTGACTGCCCAGAGTGGGAGTGGGAGTAGGAGGCAGGGCCCAGAGGTCTCTGGGGGACAAGTCCTGACCTCTCCCCTGCCCCCCAGGTGAGCTCGACCCCGAGAGGATGGGCTCAGGCATTCAGTATGGGGACGCATCCCTCCGCCAGCTGCGGCAGCCTCGGAGTGCCCAGGCCGTGGCCCCTCAGCCCTGTGGCTGCTGAGACGTCCGGAGCCAGGTGGGAGCCCAGGGCCTGGGGACGGCAGGGGTGGTGTCCTGGCAAGGGGGGGATACGGAGCGGAGACGGAGACACAGAAAAGGAGAGGTGACAAGAAAAACAGAGTGAGAAAAGAGAGACGCAAAAGCGGTTTAGTGAAAGGAGCCATCATCCTGGCCTCAGGGATGTCCTCTCCATCTCACCACCACCTCGCTGCCCTGGATCTCCGACCCACCCATTTGGCAAATATTTATCGAGTGTCCCCTGTGTGCCAGGTCCTGTTTGAGCAGTGGTATAGAGAATTCCTGCCCTCGCAGGGCCAACATGCTCTGGGGAGGAGACAGACAATAATCAAGACACATAAGAAAATGATATTGTAGTTAAGGAGATAAGAGCTATGGAGAAAAATAAAGCAAGGAAGTTGGGGTGGGGAGGTAAGGAGTGGAGTTTTATGATGATGCGGGAAAGCCCTTACCGAGGAGGTGACATTTGAGCAAAGACCTGAAGGAGGAGAAGGACAGGGTCATATGGGTCCCTGGGGGAAGAGTGTTCTAGGCAGAGAGAACAGCCAGTGCAGAGGCCCTGAGGTAAGTCATGCCTGGCCTGGATGAGGAAGTCCACGGAGGCCGGTGTGGCTGGAGTGGAGTATGTGTGTGTATTGAGGGCTGGGAGCGGTAAACAGGAGATGAAGTCAGGGATCAGGGGAAGCAGATCATCAGGTAGGGCCTGGCTGTCCTTGAGGTGGCTCTGGGTTATACCCTGGGTGGGATGGGAGCCACAGGAGGGCTCCGAGCAAAGAAGGGACAGGACCTGATTCAGGTCTTCCCAGGGTCCCTCTGGCTGCATATAGAGGAGAGAAGGGGGTGGGCGGGGGTGGTTGTTGAGAGACCAGTGAGGAGGCTACTGCAAAGTCAAGCTGAGAGAAGATGGGGGACAGGACCAGGGTTGGGGGGGAGGAGGGACTGAGACGTGGATAGCTCTGTATCCTCCCTGGTCTCTGTCTCCAGTCTTGTACCCTCTTGATGGAGCCACTGGGTCTTTCTAAAGCACAAATCTGATCCCGTCCCTCCCCTGTTTAAAACCGCCCGTGGCTCCCAGGGTTCATGGGACCAAGCTGAAGCTCCCAGCCTGGTGTTTGCCTCCGCCAGCTTCTCCTGCCTCAGCTCACGCCTCTCCCCAGCACTCAGGCCACCGCAGCCACACCGAAGTTCTTTCCGTTTCTCTGGCTCTTTGCTCATGCTGTTCCCTCTGCCAGGAACACCATCTCTGACCGCCTCCCCCTCCTCCGGCAAGCCTCACTTCCCCTGTGGTTGGTCCAGACTCCTTGCTGGGCTTGCAGGATCCTACAGGATCAGGTCCCATCCCCACTTCTTTGGGAGGGTGTCTGTCTTGCCAATTATCCCCTCTGTTTCACCCCCCCCCCCCTCCTGCTATTGGCAGCTCCAGAGTGGCTGAGGGGGGGAAGTGCTCGACCTTGGGTATACTTTAAAGGCAGAGCCAACATCATTTCCTGATGAACGGATATGGCATTTGAAAGAGAGGAGTCAAGGGTGAGTGTTTAGGGCAGAAAATTCTTTTCCTTCCATGCCTCTGCCTCTGCTGTGCCTGGGTTAGGTGTGCCTGTCTGTCCTCCAGCCTCCTTTCTTAGGCCAGATGCCACTCATCATCTGCTCTCTGCTAAAACGATTCTTGCTGCAGGACACCTTTATCAGCTTCCCAGATGGGGTCACTGCCTCTAGCCGAGTGGTCTCACAACTGCCCCCTATTTTTTAAAGCATTCAGTCTGAATACTTGATCAGTATTGTTTGTGTTTGTCTTCCCCATCTGAGAAGGAGGGAGGTGACAGATCAGAGATTCCCCCAGCCAGGTTGCCTGTGTTTAAACTGACTCTGTCACTTGCTACCTGTGTGACACTGGGCAAATTATTTAACATCTCTGGGCCTTGGTTGCCTCACCTTCCAATTGGGGCTAATAATAGCACCTACCTCACGTAGGTTTTGTGAAGATTAATTACATTAATCCATGTAAAGTCCTTAGAACAGGGCCTGACACTTAGTGGAGACTCGGTAAATGAGGGCTGTGAATTATTTTTCTTTTTACTATCCATTTTAAAGGGTCGGGCTGTGTAGAAATGGATGGGTGCGTATTCTTCACCCTTGGGCTTAGTATAGCATCCATTTCAGTGTTTACCCTCAGTGAATCAAATGTAATAAGACAGTGCTTTTTCAGATGTTACTGACTGCAGTCTGCAGGAGGAAATCAATTGTATACTTTGATCTAATACAGTCACACACACATAAAAGACTGAAACACTTTCCTAGCACTAATGTTTTTTGATTGAGGTGAAATTCACATGACCTAAACTTAGCCCTTTTAAGGTGCACCATTCAGTGGCACTTAGTCCATTCACAAAATTGTGCAACCACCACCTCTGTCTTGTTCCAAAACATTTTCATTACCCTAAGGAAACCCTGTGCTCATTAGGCAGTCATTCCCCGATCCCCCCAGCCTCTGACACCCAGCAATCTGTTTGCTGTCGCTGTGGACCAATATTCCTATTACATGTGATGCACTCTGATATTCTCTACTCTTTTTTTTATTTTTAATTTTTTTTAACGTTTATTTATTTTTGAGACAGAGAGAGACAGAGCATGAACGGGGGAGGGTCAGAGAGAGGGAGACACAGAATCCGAAGCAGGCTCCAGGCTCTGAGCTGTCAGCACAGAGCCTGACGCGGGGCTCGAACTCACGGACCGCGAGATCATGCCCTGAGCCGAAGTCGGCCGCTTAACCGACTGAGCCACCCAGGTGCCCCCTGATATTCTCTATTCTATTTTATTCATTCATTGACAAATTGGCCAAGGCCCACCAAACTGATTTCCCAGCCCACTCATGCAGTGCCGCACACTGAAATCACCTGGAGAGCTTTAAAAGCTACTGATGTCTGGGCCTCACCCCAGAGACTCTGAAGTGATTTCCGGATTTCTAGAAGCTCCCAGGTAATGCTATCTGTAGCTGAAGCAACAACCACTAACCAAATGCGGCTCTTCAGTTTGGAAAACACTGGAATGAGCCACGGTGATCCAGGAACACAGAGATAACAAAGGTGGGATGCGAAATTTAGATATTGAGATACTCGTCTATAGACTCCAGGGGTCAGCTCTCTGAGACAGATAAATAGGGAGATACAAGTACCCTCAAAGAGATAGCTCCAAATTGCCTGCAGAAAATCAGACGGCAAATGTAGGAACTTTGGGAGAAAAAGAAAGGTATGGGCAGACAGACACAGATAGGAGGGCAGGAAGCTACCCAGAAATGAGGCAGAGATACCGGCTGGACAGACTGAGGATCCCTGTAGTTCACCACACACTTTTCTTTCAGCTCACCTGTTCTCCAGGACCAGCCCTGCCCTCTGGCTGGGGCCTAGCCCCAGGCCCTGGGAGGCAGAGCCCCTCACCTGTCCTGGCCCCAGAGAAGCTGCCCCGCCACCTATCCCCCTTCCCTGGCCTGGTGGGGCCTGGCTGAGGGGCAAGACTGAGCCACGGGGGAAGGGGGAATCTGTACCTGCTGCTGCTTCCTCTGTCTTGGCTAACCCCTGTCCCCCCTGAAACCCTAACCATACTCTTAAGAGTTCCCAAAGCCTGAGACCAGGGCAATTGGCCCCAGCTCCCCGCCTGGCCCTGCCATTGCGAGTATGTGTTATTTATTGCCTGGAGGCCTGTTCAGTCCCTACTCCACCTCCATAAAGCATTGTTTACACCTGCGTCTTGGCCTCCGTTATTTTGGGGTGATGGGGAGGGAGGGGAGACAGAAGAGGTCCCTGATGGAAGAACCACGTGTTTGGGGGGTCATGTTTGTGGTTTGGATATGATGTGGGGGTACACCTTGACTCAGATGTTTGCTGTGGAGGGGGGTTTCTCACTGCACTTGTGACAAGGCATGCTGGAGGCCCACCTGTGTAGCGCTGATGTCCTTGTGTTTGTGATGTGTGTGATGGATGTGTGATGGCATCTGTAGGAATGTGTGCTGATGGTGTGTGACACTGTTGCTTGTGACTGCTTTGTGTCCTCAGTGATTGTATCCATGAGGCTGGTGGTGTTTGGCACCAATGCCGGGGAATGAAAATTCAGGTTTGTAGGTGAAACCTACGTGTGTTTGATGCTTGAAAGTTCCAGGGAGTGTCTGACTATTGCGTGTGTGACTGTGTATGTATGCCCCTGAGGTGTGTTTGTCTTAGTGTGAATTTGGCATCTTTGATACACCTGTGTGTGACCATGAACCCTGAGTATGCCCCTGAAGGCTTTGTGGGCCTTTGTGCAACCCTGACCCTTGCATACTTGAGACTGGTGTGTATCTCTCTGCGTCCTGGTGAACTGACAAAACCAGGGACAGGTGCAGCCCCCTGAGACCCTCCCAATTTCTCTGCCATCCCCAGGTCAGCACTAACCCACTCAGAGAGGGTAGGCCTGAGCCCCTAAACCCCCGTCTGCCCTGGCGATGGTGGAGGGGGCAGGGTATTTAAATGACCTTATCTGCATAGTCGTTCCAGGCAGGGTCGCCCAAAATGTTCATAGACCCAAGACTGTTAGACAAATGTCTTCTCTGCGTAGCCCTCCTAGGTTGCCCACAATTGTCCCGAAGAGGCAGGATGAAGCGGATCATATTTTGGCACACATCCCTTCCAGTCCGCTCTCTCTTCTCTCAGGGGCGTTCTGCACTTCTTTCCCTCCGTTATAGAAGGTACTTAAGTAGATTACTAATGTGTGCATTTACATACATTTCCCAACTAACTGTGCAGACATTTATCACATCTCTATTCTTGGGCGGTGAGAAGGCGGGGCTGCCCATGTAAATAACCTCATTTGCATGCCACTGTCCGACCCGGCTACACGTCATTCTCCGGCGCTCTGGGCTCTGAGAGGGTGGGCAGGCCTATGTAAACAACCTTATTTGCATGCCACTCCCACATCGCCTGGCCTACCGCAGAACCCTCCCCCCTTTCCCTGATCCAGCTCTTTTAACCCCCTTCCTCCTCCTGGGCAAAAGGGGCGGAGTGCAGTACGCAAATGAGCCTCGCGTTGGCGGCCGACCCATTTCCCCTTCCTCCAGGAGGGTGTTCTGAACTTCCTTGCTCCGCCCCGCGCGGCTCACGCCTGCGCACGCACGGCCTCCTCAGCGGGTGAGGTCACGTGCCCAGCGGGCGAGGCAGGGGCGGAGCGTCGCGGGAGGTGGGGGCGGGGTATGGCGCGCTGTGCGGCGCTGGGCGGCTGGCACAAACGACGGCGCCGAGGCCGGAGGAAAAAGCTCGGTGAGGAGAGAGCTAGGAAGGGAGTGGGGCGGAGAGGGCGCGCGAGCCTGGGCGCGGGCGCGAGCCGAGCGAGGGGTGGGGGCGCCTGCCGGCCCGGCGTGGCGGAGCGCTGCGACCCCGGGAAGGGAAGGGTGGGGGTAGGGCGTGGGGGAGGGAACGCGCCGGGCGCGTTGAGTGCCGGCCGTTGAGGGCGGGGGAGCGGAGAGCGCGCGCCGGCCGACGGCGGTGGTCGGGGGGAGGGAATCCGGGGTCCGAGCGGTCCACGGGCCGGGCCTCCGTCGCCTGCGGCGCCCCGAGCTGGGAGGCCCGCACCGAAGGAGGTTGGGAGGGGCCGCCCTCTCTTGTCCTGTCCCCTCCCCCGCCCTTCCCCCTGTCGTTGTGGACCCTCCTCCCGCGGCTGCCTTCCGTCTGTCTGTCTGTCTTAGGCCCTCCCTTCCGTCTGGGTGTGTGTCAGCCGCCGGCTGGCTTCCTCTCGTTGGGCTTAGGTTGACCCCTCCGCCCCGTTCAGTCCGGCCGTCTCAGGCTCGCCCTCCCAGCTTCTCTCCGGTCGGCTTTTCCGTCTCTGGATCCCCCCATTCTCTTTGTCTCTGGACTCCCCGGTTTGCTCTGTCTGTGGAGCCTTACGTTCCCGCCGTGTGTCCCTGGAATCCCCAGGCAGAGTCCCCCCCACCTTGTGGATTTGTTTCCAACTCTCGCGCTCCCTGCTGCCCCAGTATTCCTTTTCTGCTCCAGGCCCCCTCTCTCCTTGCTGTTCAGTTTCTGTGTCTGAGCCCCCACCGTAGTCCTGTGCCTTTGGGTCATCTCCCCAGTCTCACTCCTCTCCGGCTGCCTCCCTCACTGCCTTCTCTCTCCGTGATTCCCCCCTCCGGCCCGAAATTCCCATGATCTTCTCCCCGACTTGGCTTGGCGTTTGGGGGGGGCCTCCGTAGCCAAGTCTGCCTTCCTCCCCACTGCCCCTGCCACTCCTCACCGCTACCCCCGCCGGACTGCCTCTAGCTCTTCTCACATTCCGTTTTTTCTCTCTCCCCCTTCAGCCACCCTGACGGGTCCTTTCCCAAGCCCCTAGGGGCGGCAGAGGACTTGGGGACCAGCGAGCACCCCCAGGGCACGAGAAGAGCCTCTGCTGCCTGCCCTGCCTCATCCTGCCCCACGCCAGGCTCAGCCGTTCCGGCCCCCGGCTGCATCAAGTGGAGGAGGCGGAGGCGGAGGAGGGTGGCACCATGGGCCCGGGCCGTGCCCTCCATGCCCGGGGGATGAAGACGCTGCTGCCATGGACAGCCCGTGCCAGCCGCAGCCCTTGAGTCAGGCTCTCCCTCAGTTGCCGGGTTCTGTGTCAGAGCCCTTGGAGCCTGGCCGGGCCAGGATGGGGGTGGAGAGTTACCTGCCCTGTCCCCTGCTACCCTCCTACCACCGACCAGGAGCACCTGGTGAGGCCTCGGCGGGGAGCGGGACCCCCAGGGTCACAGCCACTTCCACCACAGCCAGCCCCCTGCGGGAGGGCTTAGGCGGGCAGGATGGTGGTGAGCTGCGGCCCCTGCAGAGTGAGGGCGCTGCAGCACTGGTCACCAAGGGGTGCCAGCGACTGGCGGCCCAGGGCGCCCGGCCTGAGGCCCCCAAACGGAAGTGGGCAGAGGATGGCGGGGATGCCCCTGCACCCAGCAAGCGGTCCTGGGCCAGGCAGGAGAACCGGGAGGCAGAGGCCGAAGGGGAGGGCGGGATGGGCTGCAGCAGTGACAGTGGCGAGGCCAGCGCAGGGCTGAGGGAGGAGGTGCTGCCCGCCACGCCCGAACGCCTGGCCCTGGACTATATTGTGCCCTGCATGCGGTACTATGGCATCTGTGTCAAGGACAGCTTCCTGGGGGCAGCACTGGGTGGCTGTGTGCTGGCCGAGGTGGAGGCCCTGAAGCGGAGTGGGCGCCTGCGTGACGGGCAGCTGGTGAGCCAGCGGGCTATCCCGCCACGCAGCATTCGCGGGGACCAGATTGCCTGGGTGGAAGGCCACGAACCGGGCTGCCGAAGCATCGGGGTCCTCATGGCCCACGTGGATGCTGTAATCCGCCACTGTGCTGGGCGCCTGGGTGGCTACGTCATCAACGGGCGCACCAAGGTAAGGCTGCAAGGGCCTTGTTGGAGGGGGATGGGGCAGCGCTTCTCTATCGGGTACCTGTGCGCTTGGAGACCGGCTTCTGGGGTCACAGAAGGGTTTAGGCAGCTCCAGTGGGGGGAGTGCTGGTGTTGGAGTTTGCTTTGGGCTCTGCCTCCGTGTGGGGACTTTGGGGGTCTGTGCACTTTCTCTTTCCTTGTTTCTCTATCTTTCATCCATCCCTGTCTCCTGGTCTGTCTAGTCCCTCCTGTTGTCTGTCTCTGGTCCGTCTGTTCTGTCTTCCAGGCAGGAGAACGAGGAGACAGAGTGGGGAGGGTGGCAGCGGTGAAGCCAGTGCCAGGCTGAGGGAGGAGGTGCTGCCCGCTGCGCCTGGCTGGCGCTGGACTCCATTGTACCCCTGTGCCATGCTGTGGCATCTGCAGCAAGGACAGCTTCCTGAGGGTGGCGCTGGCTGCTTGTGTGCTGGCCTGGGAGATGGGGGTCCTGTCCTCCACCTTTCCTGTGCTTCCCCATCCTAGACTCTCCCCTCATCCTTTCTGTCTCGTTTATCCATCACTTCGTTCCTGTCGGTCCTAATCTGTTTTCTTGATTTTTCTATTTTGTGTCTTTTGGTACCTTTTTCTTGTTTTAGAGTAGTTGTTGTTAATCCTTTTTTTTTTTTTTTTTTGGACACCTGGGCTTTTTTGACAATCTGTCAGAACCACAAACCCTTTTTTAAGAAAAATGCTCTTTTGTGGAGTTTATGGGCAGTCATCAGTGTCTCCAGCTGCCCGTTCAGGAACTTAGGGTCAGGAGCTTTTCAGAAGACCTTGGTCCACAGGGCCTTTCTGGACAAGGCCTCATAGGGAGCGCCTGCTGCACGCCAGTGATGCCTGGCTGGTGGCGGGGCTGCTTGCTTCCCTGCGGGCATGAGGCTGTGCTCCTGATGTCTCCTTCTTCAGTCTGATCCCATCCTGGGTCCTGCCTCTGTACAGCTCTGTCACTGGCTGGAGCTGGCTTAGGGATCCAGGCTCCCACCGGGCTGAAGCCGGCATCCTCCCCACCCAGCTGGAACTTGTCCTGTCCTACTTCCTTCCTCCTCCTCCCTTACCTGATAGCTGGAAAGCCAGAGGAGGCCTTTCCCTAGGCTCTGCTCCTGCAAGGCAGGAGAGATGAGTGGGAGTCTCCCTGGCCACAAGGTCCTCAGCACCTGCACCCCAGGTCACCCACCTTCACAGGAGGGAGTTTGGGCGGGAGACCACGAGAGCTGAGTGGCCCAGAGCAGCATGCTTTCCTGAGCCTCAGTTTGCTCATCTACAGGATACGAAAATCAGTTAAGTCCCCAGCTAGTCTTTGGCAGTTTTAAGAGAGAAGGGGAAAGTAGAGGGAGCCGATTTCTTCTCCTTTGGTGCTTTGGATGTGGTTGGGGACTGGGGGTGTTGGGACTATTTTAGTCTTGGGTGACTTCTGTTGCTCTGGGAGGTAAGAACAAATCAGGCCAACTGAGAATGGAGGGGAGGACCCAACCCAATCACTGGAGTTCCTCTCAGACCCTCCCCTGCCCCAGTGAGATAGCAACTCCAGGCTTTCCTACCTTCAAAGGGCAACATCTGGCCTCCCTCCCCAGGCTCTGGAATAAGAGTGAGCTGACGTGGGTGGCCACAGAGGTGTTGGGGGCACAGATCACCAGTGTGGCTGGCGTCAGAAACAATCTGCCTATTGGTCATTCTTTTTTTTTTTTTTTAATGTTTGTTTATTTTTGAGAGAGAGAAAGAGAGAGTGTGAGCAGGGGAGGGGCAGAGAGAGAGAGGGAGACACAGAACTCGAAGTAGGCTTTAGGGCTCTGAGTGTCCTCACAGAGCCGGACACGGGGGTCAAACTCAGGAACCGCGAGATCATGACCTGAGCCAAAGTTGCACACTTAACCGACTGAGCCACTCAGGCACCCCATCTATTGGTCATTCTTGAGTGGAACTCCTGTGTTTTGTTCTCCCAACTTTCTCTAGTCTCTCTGCTCAGTTGACCTGCAGGTGAGAGAGAGTTGACTCCCACTGGCATGAAGGACTGCCATCGGGGACCATAGGGCGGGCCTGGCTGGCTTGGTTAGTCCCTTTCAGAGCAGCTTGGAGGTGGGACTGTCTCACTCCCCAGTTTCTGACTGTGTGTGTGTGTGTGTGTGTGTGTGTGTGTGTTTGGGTTTGGGTTTTTGGCACGTTGTCACCAATAGCCCTTAAATCTTTAAGTCTCCTGGCTCTGACACAAGCTACCCCTTCCCTGAGATGGGAGGGTGAGGAGCAGACTTCCATGTCACTCTGCTTGTTGTCCTTTTCCCTTGTAGGAGCGGAAGTAGATGCTTCTCTGGGGCCATGGTGTGTATGGGGGTGGGTGGGTGGGTGGGGGGATCGGTGGGAGTTTAAAGGGCCTGTTTCTGTTGCCAGCCTTCATGCACGACTCCCATTCCATGCCAGAATACAGACGCTGTCCCTGCATGCATGGGTGGGAGACCCTGTGTAAGGGTGTGGAGGGCCGGACAGGTTGGAGTCCCTGAGACCCAGAGGAGTGCTTTCAGTCAGCAGCTACTGCCTGGGCGCTAGGGAGACAAGCTCGGCCCCAGAGGCTTCCATGGGCCTGCCTGTCAGGCCAGTACTAGGTAAACAAGTACTTGTGCTGATTTCACGTTGAGAGGGTAGAATGGAAGATCAGCCCAGGTGTATTCAGCTGGATACTCAAGGTGCCCTTGGACCTGAGACATGAACAACAAGGAGGACCAGGGGAAGTGTGTACCAGGCAGGTACAGAGGCCTTGTGGCTGAGCTTGGTCTGGTGAGAGCAATGAGGAGGCCTGAGGTGCTGGAGCAGAGTGATGGGGATGGTAGGTGAGGTTGGTGGCCTTGAAGGCTGAGGCTGTGAAAATACACAATTTATATTTTGTGTTTTCTTGGAATGTGGTGGGGGTCTTGAAGGGATCTGAGCAAGGAAGAGCTGGAGAAAAGGGTCTCTGGCTGCCGTGTGGGGATGGATTGTGGGAAAGAGGCCACAGTCCTGGACTCCCTTCCTCACCCCGTCCTTGTGCAGAACCAGCAAAATCTCTGCTTGGATTCTGTCTGGGGAGGGCTTGATGGCAGGCCACCCGGACGTAGCCACATTCTTCCTCCCAGTGGTGTGGTTGCTCAGAACACTGACCCGTTTGCAGGGAGTGAGTAGTGCAAAGAAGGTTCTCCTGAACCGGGGGTGTGGGGGCCAAGGTCTCGCCCTGGCGCTGCCAGAGAGAAGCATGGCTCTCCACGGCTGGATGGCCTTACCCAGCTGAAGCCCTCCTGGCTGCTCCTCCCCAGGGAGGCGCTGTGCTGTTTCGGGGACACGTGTTTAACGCAGAGCTGTTTACCATTCGTGCTGGGTTGAGCCCTGGGAGTGATGTGTTGGAAGAAGGCTGAGGATTGAGTCGGCCTGGCCTGCCACAGAGTGCTAGGCAAGGCTCCTGTTTTGGCAGCAGATGCCAATCTTCCTGGTCAGGGCTGTCTTTCAGGGCTGTGGCCAACAGGTGTAGCTGAGCGTTAGTGGGGAGCATCAGCAGGTGGTCTGTGGCCTGGCACCAATGTGGGTCAAGGCGTCGAGACAGGTGGTCCAAGGAGCTGGAGGGTCTGCCTGCCATTACTCCCCTTTTGCCTTACACAGTCCTCCCAAGTGGCTTTGGGCAAAGGGTAGGATAGGGACTTTTTTTTTTTTCTTTTTAGTGTCATTTTAGTCTGTGCTTCGGCTCTCCATGTGACAGGCACCTTGCTTGGTGCCTGCCCAAACATCTGTCTTGTTTGCTTCCCACAATACCTGTGAGGTAGTTGATCAGCTCCATTTCATGGATGCGGGACCTAAGACAGGGAAGTGAAGTCTCTCACTTGATGTTACAGCTCGTGTGGCAGCACTGGGACTCGAACCTGGGAGTTAGGTCTGAAGGAATGCCTGGGCCCTTTTCCTTACACCACATCCACTTTTCTGTCAGCTCCCTAATGAGAAACAGGTACCCCGAGTGGACAGGGCCTAGGCCTCCATGTGGTCAAGGCTGGCCAGGGGGATGGCACCCAGCAGGGGGAGGAGGTCAGAACCCTGTGGCTAGACCTGTACACACCGAAGCCAAGAGCTGGAGTGATTTCTCTTAGGTCTGTGGGGGTCAGGAATCCAGGGTTCTGAAGTCAGAGGGCAGTAAACAGAGGAGGTGTTTAGTACAGATGAGGCCATTGAGGCCCATCTAGATGACGGGACTGTCAGGGGCTACCCAGCAGGTCATTCTTGGAGTGGGAGTTGGATTTCAGGTTCTAGTCACACTCAGGGTTTGGGTGCCTCTTCATATGTGTAGGAAACACACAACTTGGGATTCTTTGTAGTCAAGGGCAGCAGTCCTCAGCATTGCTGCACATTAGAATTACCTGGGGGAACCTTTAAAATTTCCAGCCTCCACCTTAGACCAGATATTTCAGAACCTCTGAGATGGGCCTGGGCATCAGCATCCCAGGTGATTCCACTCTGAAGCCAAGGTCAGGAACCGTGGTCTAGAGCAGTAGGCCACATTCTTCCATACCAGAAAACATTTAAATTGGTTTTATTCCACCGAAAGGTCTCAGAGGGGCGGGGGTCAGTTTATCTTTAAGAAGTAAAATCCTCAGTTGCTCATTGAGCCCACCTGGGTGCCAGGCTCTGGGCATGTGTGTACAGGGAGAGGGTTATTCAGGGCCAAGAGCTGAGGTTTCTGGTAGATGGTGGCTTAGCTGGAAAAGAAGAAAGTCTGGGGGCTGGAGCTCTTGGAGGAGTCAGGGGACAGACAAGGGGCACGGAGGGGTGAAAGAGAGGAGGTAATGGCTTCTTCCCCAAATATCGCTGCCTAGCCCCAGTAAACCCACCTCCATCTGTCTCTGCCAGGCCATGGTGGCGTGTTACCCAGGCAACGGGCTGGGGTACGTGAGGCATGTTGACAATCCCCATGGCGATGGCCGCTGCATCACCTGTATCTATTACCTGAATCAGAACTGGGACGTCAAGGTAGGGGGTGAGGGTGAGGCGGCTGCATCCGCTCCATTTTCCGCTCCCAGCTCAGCTTCTGGCATTCTCCCGTTCCTCTTCTCAGTCCACAGCCGGCAGTGCAGTTAGCCTGCTGGCTGGCTTTTCCTGGGAAATGGCACCTCCTCCTCTCCAGCTGACCATGTGGTGGCAGCACATACCCCCCTCCCCCTTTGGTGAATGGTGCTGTCTGCCTCACCCCTGGTCTAAGGAACACTCCCCTCCCCTCCCCCCCACCCCCACCCCTACCCCTACCCCATCCCATTTCCTGTCTTTAGTAGCTTCCTGCCCCGGCTCCATGGTGATGCAGACTCTGGGCTGTCATTCACTTTAAGAACCTGAGTGGTGGGAGGGAATGATATGTGCAGCTGCCACATCCCCTTGGCAGGCTCTGGAGGGCAGGGTAGTGCAAGGCAGAGGGTGGGGGCTGGACCGCCCAGCCTCCTGCCTCATCCTCTGGCCTGCCCTCAGGTGCATGGCGGCCTGCTGCAGATCTTCCCTGAGGGCCGGCCTGTGGTTGCCAACATCGAGCCACTCTTTGATCGGTTGCTCATTTTCTGGTCTGATCGGCGGAACCCCCATGAGGTGAAACCAGCCTATGCCACCAGGTATGACCCATGCTTGTGGGGATGTGCTCAGGTGTCCCGTTCTGTGCCAACAAAGACTTGTCAGACCCCGGGAGTGGCCAGGGAGTGGTGAGGTGCTGAGAGGGGCCTAGATGGGAACAGAACCAGGCTCCGAAGGGTGAACTCTAGTGTCACTGGATACGGTGGCTGGAATTGAAGAAAAGTAATCTCTAACTGCCCTTTGGGGCTGCTCTGGTCCCCAGGTACGCCATCACTGTCTGGTATTTTGATGCCAAGGAGCGGGCAGCAGCCAAAGACAAGTATCAGCTAGGTACCTGCTTCCCGAAGGGCATCCCCTCCCTCAAACCCTTACTATTCCATGTGCCTCCCAAGGCCTCAAGTCCCCTAATTCACCTTGTCAGTCTCTTAACTAAATTTTGTGACTCATTTTTTTCTCCTCTCTGCCCATCTTCTCTAGACAGCCCCACTCTCCCAGCACCCCCCAGCATGAGCCCCATTTCTTCTGGTCCTCTCCTCCATCTTCCCAGGTTTTTCTTGGCTTCTGTGTCCCTTCCCTGATGACTCCCCCTCTCCTCTCCTCTTAACCCCCAGCATCCGGGCAGAAAGGTGTCCCAGTACCTGTCTCACAACCTGCTACGCCCACCTAGTGGCCAGCCCCAGAGCTGCATGGACAGACAGCTTGCCCTGACTTCGGGAGAGCCTTTGGCCCCTGTGCTGCTGGCCCAGCAGCCCACCGGTCTCGGTGCCTGCTCCTTTTCTGCCACCGCTGCTGCTTCTGGCTTTGCCTCTGTCCTGCTTGGTGTGGAGGGCTCCGTCTGACGCTGAGGACCAAGGAGGAGGAGAGACCTCTGCTGCCCTTTGATGCGGGCTGGGGTTGTGACCTGGGCAGGGGCCAGCGTTGGGAACTACCGTCACTGGAGCTGGGGGCCTGCGGCTTGCCCTGTCTGGTCGTGCTCCTCAGACATGGAGAGCTGGAAGGAGGTATTGCTGCCTCCCGCCAGGATGCAGGAATAGGGGTGGGAATGTCATGGCCTAATGCTGGCAAAGGTTTGTTGTGGTGGGGGAGTATCTCCAAGCCCCTCCCCCCCCAACTCCTCCAGCCTGGAATGTGAAGTGACTCCCCAACCCCTATGGCCGTGGCACCTTTTGGACTAGGCTGCCACTACGTGGGCAGGAGAAGAGGTGCTGGGAGGAGCATGGGCGTGAAAAGTCCTGTCAGCCAAGAAATAAAAGTTTACCTCAGAGCTGCAAACTTCTGACTCTTCCTCTCCCTCTTACTGGTAAGGAGACCTGTCTATTTGCAATTCAGGGCCATATTTATTGACCAAGACAGGTAAGGAGGTCTGAGAGCCAGTGAGCAGAGGGCAGCTGAGCCTGGCCTCAGCGGGCCACCAGGTGGAGCTGGAAGGCTGGGGGAATATTTCCCAGGCCTGTGTACTGCGGGGTGAGGTCGATGCTGGTGGGGCTCCCCATGGGGAGCAGACAGAACCGCTGCAGGATGGTGGTGAGGAAGAGGAAGATCTCGGACCGTGCCAGGCCTGCACCCAGACACATTGGCTTGCCTGAGCACACAGGGACGCAGGGTGGGAACCATGTAGCTGCTGGGGGGGGGGGGGGGGGGTGTTGCCCAGGCTTGTCCCCTCCCTTCCTGGCCCATACCTGGGGCAAAGGGCATGAAGGCATCTTTGCTCTGGAACTCGCCCTTGTCGTCCAGGAAGTTGGTGGGATTGAAGCAGTCTGGGTCCTTGAATTGGGTGGGGTCCTGGTGTGAAGACACCAGGAGAGGAATCACAAAGGTGCCCTGGGGAATGCATAAGGATTACCCTGTGGACTTGATTAGCCACGGCCTTTTATCCATCCAAGACCCCTTGTAAAAGCCACTGGGAAGGTGGACCTTCTTTTCTGTTCCCAGGACTTTGTAACTCAGCATCGGACAGGCTCAGGTCTGATGCTTTAGGTTCTAGGAGCTCTGGGGCCCTGCACAGAATCCCCTTGCTCGGTGGGTACCTTGGGCAAAAAGTAGCCACGCAGGTGGGTGTCCCGGGTGAGGGTGCGTGGCAGCCCCAGCGGCAGCACGCTGATGAAGCGCTGGATCTCGTGCAGCATGCGTTGGTGTAGGGCAGGCGCTTGTGGTCCTCCAGCCTCGGGGTGCGTGTCCGACCTACCACTGACTGCACTTTGGCTGGGGTGGGCAGAGGGCGCGAGCTGCGTGTGTCCTGACCCCCAGCCACCCCCAAACCCTAGCCCCTCATCCCAGGCTTTCCAGCTCACAGACCTGCCACCTCAGGGTACTTAGGCAGAATAAGGAGCCCGTAACGCAGAGCGGTGCTTGTGGTCTCAGTGCCGCCAAAGAAAAGGTTGTGTGTGGTCATCACCAACGTCTCCTCCTGGAAGTGGCTCTCTGGGTCTTTCTGTTCCTGCGTACAGAGATGGGCGGCTGCCATGTGCCTGGCACCTCTTGGTGGGCGGCATGGGTAGAATTTAGGGTAACCGGCCTGCACCTTCTCCATCTGATCGAGGAAGCAATCGATGAAATCGCGGGGCTCCCCTGGCTGCTGTGTCTGTTGGTGCTGCGGGATTTGCTCAGAGATGAAGACCTGAAGCTCCGTGAAGTTTTGAAAGATTCGGTGGTGTGGACCCGGGAGCCAGTCAAGGAGGGAGGGGAAAATATTGTACATCTGGGGGAACAAGATGGCAACTGGACCTTGAACAAGACCACTAGGTCCCCTGCAGGGGAAATGACAACCAGGACTTTTTTTTTTTTTTTTAAAGTAGGGCTTTAGTCCCAGCACAGAGTCCAGCCCGGGGCTTGAGCTCATGACCCTGAGATCAAGACCTGAGCTGAGATCAAGAGTTGGACACTTAACAGACCGAGCCACCCAGGTGCCCTTGCACCAGGATTTTAATGTTCTTAGTTCTAGAACTCTTCCCTTCCAAGATTCCAAGACTCTCAATCTAATGATCCAATGTAGGCAAAGTGTATGTACTTAGGGCTTGGCACAGGTTTGACACGGGAGGAAGGGACTGGGGTGGGCCCTCTCACCTCACCCCATCTGGAACTCATGATGCGGAAGTTGTCATTGAAGAGGTCCAGGAGCCTCAGGAACTCTGGGTCCTCATAGCCATAGCGGTTCCCGAAGACCACCGAACAGATAACATTAGATACAGCATTATCTAGTAGCCTCCGGGGGTCAAACGGTGCTCCTGGGGGTAGAAACAGGACGGGATCTTAATGCGGTGGCTTGGCTTACTGACTTTGTTCACTACAAATGTGCCGCACCTCCTGTTTAAGTAATCTCTACACTCAACGCGGTGCTGGAACATCCTGAGATCTAGAGTCCCACGCTCTACCAACTGAGCCAGTCAGGCGCCCCACCAACCCTTTCTTGATCATTAGCTACATCCACAAAAGGTCCCTTTCCTTTCCCGACCAGGCCGCACCAATGGTGGCTTGAAATTCGCCAAGCAGACAATCCGCCTCCTCCAAGATGCGCTCCTCTACGGTCCGCGCTCCCAGCCGGAACTCCTCCAGTGCTCCCAGTGCAAAATTTCGCAGCGTCAGCCAGCGCCGCCGGTTAGAAAACACGATGCCTGGGGGTGGGGCAGAGAAGGGGACGGCCCGGGGAGTTGGCCACGCCCGTCCTGGAAGCGTCCGGTCTTGGAGCCCGCCTCCTCGCCACCCTTCACTCTGCTGCTTTCCAGACCTTTTTGCTGCAAACCCAGCCTTCTCGGTCCTACCTGGCCTCACCTCTACTGGTCTCGATCCCTTACGAGCGCCTGATCTCTTTGGCTTTGACTCTTAGGCTCTTCTCTTCTATTGGCTGCACGAGGAACCGGCACCACCCCCCGCCCCCGCTCCTATTTGGTCCCTTTTAGCTCCGCCCCACCTTCCTGCTGTTTGCCTTCATTGGCCTTTATTCTTATTAGGCACCGCCCCATTGCCCGGGTCCAGCCCTTAAATCGCTCGAACTGGGTGGTCCAGACCAGCACTTCCGCCGCCGCCGGGGACTCACCGTTTCCGCGAGTGAAGCGTTCGAACACAGCCGTGGCCCCACGGCCAGAGAAGGCATCCGCCTGCAGCACTAACGCGTCCCGCAGCGCTGAGTAGCCGCAGAGAACCACTGCAGGGCGCCGGCCCAGCCGCACTGTGAACACCGGGCCCCAGCGGCCAGAAAGCTGCGCAGAGCCGGTGCTCAGCGGGTCCCGGTCGGGACTCTTGACCGCTTCCTCCACCCCAGAGCCCCGCCCCCATCTCTCTCTAACTTCAGACCCAGGAGTCCCCATTTCAGCCCCTCGTTCCTGGCCGAGGCGCTCAGGTCCCCACCTCCTCCTTCATCCACAGGAGTCCAGGACCCCAGCTCCCTCTTCCCTCGAGATCTGGAAGACGAGGTCCCGAGCCCTCTGCACCCTCAGAACCAGGCGTCTGAGCCCTCGGTACTCTCCTCCCCACCCTGAACCAGGAGAGCAGACCTCTCTGCACCCCTTCCCCCCGGATCCCCTATCTGACGTCCCACCCTAGGCTGTTAACTCCCTCAGGACCCAGAAACCGGGGCGGGTAGAGGGAGGCAGGGAGCGGGCGGCACCGGGAGCTCAGGCCCACTGTCCCCCTCCTCCTTCAAACTGATGCCGGGGCTCCCAGCTTCCACCCCTAGTCTCCTCCTTTCCTGGAACCCAGGACTCCAGGCCCCTCAACCTTCCTCAGGGCCCATGGGGTCAGAGCCCTCAGCTGTCTTCATTCAGAGAACCAGGTGTGTTCCAGCCCCCAGTCCCACCTCCACGAGTCCAGAATCCTCCCCCCCATCCCCACCCACTCTCGGGGCTACCTCCATGAGAGTATGGTCCAGCCGTCCAGACTCCAGCTGCAGCAAGTTCCCCAGCAGTGGGAGCGGCCCGGGCCCAGGGGGTAGGACCCCCCGAGGCTGAGTGCCCTGTGCACCCCAACCCCGCCTGGCTAGCGCCAGCAGCAGTAACAGCGCTGTGACACCCGTGGACATCATGCTCTGTGTCCTCCATGCCTGCCCCCCTTTGCCTTTATGTGATTCCCTTTGGGTCTTGGGTGGAGCAGGGGCGCATACCGGGAGTGGGAGAGGTGGGCGTCTCCAGACCACTCATTCTGCAGATTCCCCATCCGAGGTCTCCACCCAGCCCCCCAGCTCTAGCTCTCTGTTGTGCCAGGCCCAGCGTGTCCTATTTGGCAACTTCCATGTCAATGCACCTGTTTGCATCTTTCACATCAATACACCTGGCCAACAGGTGCACCCTACTGAGCCTTTGGGTCCTTCAGGTCCATCTTACTTGGCCTGTAGATGTGCATTTCTGAATGCCCTGGCCACCTTTGGGCCTGAGACCCCCTGAATGCTGTACTCTATACTTCTGATTCCTAAATACGTTCTTGACTCCTAAAAACACCCCTGGTGACATACCCTTTAGCCTGGCACTCCTGTGCCCTGTGCTTGTGATTGCTAGGGACTCGCACCTGAGCCCTTGTCACTTCCATTCCCTTGCTCTTGGAACCTGGTATTCTGTACCTATCTACCAGATGCTCCCTCAAATCCCCTAGCCTCCTGGCACCCATCAGCCTGGCACTTCTGTGCCTAGCCTTATGACTCTTGGGTGCCTTCCCACATGCTGACCGCCTTGTGCCTTACCCTGAACCCCTCACCACCTCTGTTCCCAATGCTCTAGTTCCCAGATGTCCCTGAATGTCCTATGCCCATGCTGCTGCACCCCATGTCTCCAGTTTCCCATGAGTCTCACTGGGCACCCCCACCTGAGGCCAGGTCTTGATGGCCACGCCTGGGGGTGTGGGCCAGAGGGCACAAGGTGCCCAGGGGTAGGGTTGGGGATGGGGCTGAGTCAGAGCTCAAAACACTGTTCAGGAATGAGGCCCACCCTCCCACCAGCACCTGCCTCACCTGGCCGTGCCTCACCAGATCTAGGCTTCTGACAGGTGCCTGGCACAGGGCCCAGAGGTGGGGAGAGGGTGGGGGCTGTGCACTGTCTGGAACTGGGCTTGTTTCCAGGAATGTCTCTCAGTATCTCTGTCTCTATCTTTGTTTCATCTCTCACTCTCAATTTCTGTTTCTTTCTTCATCTCTCTCTCTTTCTGTTTTACTCTCAGTACCTGCTTCTGTTCATATCTGTATCCCTCCCAGTTTATCTTACCCTTAATCTCCCTCTTCCCTGTCTCCCTGCCTCTATCTCTGCCATGGATCTCCTTCCCTGTCAGCCTTTCTGTCCAGGAACCCAATGACTGGCAAGGAGTGTGGGCAGGCCCCCTGCCCCCCGCCACCCTACCCCCCCCTCCCCGGTTACAGGGGCTGACTCCAGAGACAGCAGGGGTGCTGCGGGGTGTGCCCTCCCCTGACCTGGCCCCATCCCACTGTGTCAGGCTTTCAGATGAACTGCTTTCTCTGGGTCTCCTCAAGAGCTGGCATTTGTTGTTCACTTCTGTATCCCCAGCACTAAAATACACAGTGGGGGATCAGTAAATGTTGAACCAATGCGTGACTCTCTGTATCCCGAATTCTGTCTGTTTCTATCTCTAACTTAGACTCTATTTTTTTCAGTTTCTGTCTTGCTGAATCCTTGTGACTGTCTCTCTTCTTGTGTCTCTGTCTCATCTTGTGTGTGTGTGTGTGTGTTTATTTATTTTGAGAGAGAGAGAGAGAGAGAGAGAGAGCGAGCATGAGTAGGGGAGGGGCAGAGAGAGGGAGAGAGAGAATCCCAAGCAGGCTCTGCGCTGTCAGTGTAGAACCTGACTCAGGGTGCGATCTCATGAACCTCAAGATCATGCCCTGAGCCGAAGTCGGGTGCTTCACTGACTCAGCCACCCAGGCGCCCCTCTATCTCTGTTTTAGCATCTCCTGTCTTCCTTCTCTCTGAGCATCTGTCCACTGTCTCTCTGTGTCACTCCTGGTCTTTGGTTTTCATGATCTCTCCCATCTGTCTCTGCATCTCTTGGTCTCTCCTGTCTCTCTCCAACTCTTTTTCAGTATTTCCATGTGTTTCTCTTTGCTGTTGTCTCCCCATCTTTCTTTCTCGGGACCTCTGAGTCTCTCCCTCTCTCTCTCCATCTCTGCGACCCTGCCTGGGCCCTTGGGGCAGACTCTTGTTGGCCTGTGGTGGGAACAGCATGGGGATTAAGGAGCCGACGCCTGTGGGTGTGGGGACCGCCTATAAGTCTCAGCAGAATGTGTTGTGTCCTAGCTTCTGGATGGCCTTGGGGAGGCCCCATTTAGGGTACGGTCACCTAAGCCACCTCCGCCCATGGCTGGGGGGCCACCGCCCCTCTGACTCTGGCTCCTTGGAGCTTAAGATGCCTGCCCACTCATTGAGAAAAGCTTCTGTCAGCAGGATGTCAGGCTAACAAGCCCAGTCTCAGGTTGGGAGGCCCCATGCCTGGGACTGCTATCCCTACCCCAAAGGGATACATTGCAAGACAAGGGAATGGTCTTTCAGGCTTCCTGGTGCCTCCCTTCCCCTCTTCATTGCCCTTCTTCCCTGGCCATTTCTGTTTCTTTCTTTGTCTCTCTCTCTCCTCTCTGTCTCCCCATTTCTCCGTCCCTGTACCCCTCTGCATTGCTCTGTGTCTCTGACTTGTGAGGTGGAGGGGACCAGCGTTGGAGTCTGCATCCTGATCCCAGCTCCGTCGCCCTCCGGCCGTGTGATCTTGGCCAAGGCATTTCATCTCTCTGAGTCTCTAAAAGTGTAACATGCTGCTTTGCCTCACAGGGAGATTTAAACGGGGCCTTAGAGTGAATAGGAAGCACTGTGTAAGTTTGAGTAACTGTTATTTCTCAGTCTCTGTGTGTCTATCGCTCAGTCTCTCATGTTCTCCCTGCTTATATCTCCACCTTTGTACTGCATCTCTGGGCCGACCGCATCCTTATGTCTCTAGACTGCTGTCTTTTTCTCTGCCTGGGTTGCTCTGCCTCTCTGTCGTCAGGCCTCACAGCCGTTATTACCCTGGGAAACAATTTCTCCCAGTTTTTGGCCACTCTAAGGGTGACGGTAGAACCGGTCAGTTTGGTGTCTCCTTTCTCTGCAGCCAGACATTCCTTCCCCCCATCCTGGGGGACCGTCCTCTCTATAATTCAGCCCAGGCACTTGGAATCTTTTACAATTTACTAGAAAATGATTCAACAAACGGCCCCCAAGAGGGCGCGCAATAGGAACGAGGCAAGCACTTCCCCTTCCCTTTGCGCTTCTCTGCTTCTGGGGGGCGCCGACCAGGTCGAGATGGGGGCGCGGACGGACCGGTAGGCGGCAGGCTCAGGTGCGGGGAAGCGAGCGTGACAGCGAGAGGGATCACGGGCACAGTTGGAACGAGAAGAGGACGGCGCCAGCCCCACGGCGGGCCTCCCGGCCCCCTGGCGGATCTGGAAGGGCCGCGGCGTCAGCGCGCGCGCAGGCACACCTGGAAAGGCCGCGGTAAGTTGCCGAGCCCGGAGCTGAGCGGCGTCAGGTCGATGTCCTCGGGCGCCCCCAGCGGCTGCAGCGAGAAGTTCTGCAGGATGGCGGTGAGGTAGAGGAAGAGCTCCATGCGCGCCAGCGACTCGCCCAGGCACACTCGGCGACCTGCGGGGGTGGGGAGGTGGCCCAGGAGCGGTGAGATGAGACGGGGTGAGGGGCTCCGGTCCCAAATTCTCGGAGAAACACATATGAAGCTAATGGTTGGAGACGTCACAGACCCACCCATCTAAAGATCTGTAAAGGTGCTTTAAGTCCGGGACCAAGAAGGATCTGGCCCAACGATACAAGGGCGAGTTCACGGGTTCCAATCCCGACTCTGCAGTTACGAGTTCTGTGATCTTGGGCAAGCCAGTTTCTGGGTATGTAGAATGGGGATGATAAAAAGTGAAATGAGGGGCGCCTGGGTGGCTCAGTCGGTTGAGCGGCCGACTTCGGCTCAGGTCATGATCTCGCGGTCCGTGAGTTCGAGGCCCGCGTCGGGCTCTGTGCTGACAGCTCAGAGCCTGGAGCCTGCTTCCGATTCTGTGTCTCCCTCTCTCTGACCCTCCCCCCTTCATGCTCTGTCTCTCTCTGTCTCAAAAATAAATAAACGTTTAAAAAAAAGTGAAATGAAATAAAATGGGGATGATAATAGTACCTCATTAGAGTGTTGTGAATGGTAAATTCAGGTAAAGAAATGAGAATATGGTGCCATGTAGGTCATTGCGTGTCATAGGTTACTCTAGGCAGTATACTGATGTTAAGTTAATCCTCATAATAATTCCAAGAGGTGGGCCTTATCATTCTCCACTTTATAGACGTGGAAGTTGAGGCACAGAGAGGTGAAGTAACATATTCCAGGCCGTTATAGCTGGGGGATGACTGAGCTGGGGTCTGGCTGTAAAACCTCTTAGCCACCACTCTAATAGGTCTTCTTAAAAGTTTTGCCTGGCACACAGTAGACAATATGTAAGTGGCTTATTATTATTCCCCCTCCCTCCTTTTTATTTCTGCTACTGGGTTGAACAGGAAAGATATTTTTTCGGCAGGATAAAGACCAAAGCCAAGGAAAACTAGAACTGCTCACCTGCGCCACCCAGTGGCTGACGGTGACCCCCTCCCAAGTTGAATTAATATCCTGCCTCCCCGCTTCCCTCCGCAAGGATTTTAGTCATTATCTCCCTATAGGAACAGAGTTCGGAGTGAGAACATGAGGATGCGGTGGGATGAAGAAGTGAGAGGGTTTGAGAGTGGAATTAGGACTGAAGAAAAAAAAAGGTGTCGGGGGGGGGAGGGGGGCGG
Source organism: Felis catus (assembly GCF_018350175.1). Taxonomy (NCBI): domain Eukaryota; kingdom Metazoa; phylum Chordata; class Mammalia; order Carnivora; family Felidae; genus Felis; species Felis catus. The sequence continues at coordinate 13,884,388 of NC_058382.1, read as the reverse complement.
TGCGTCTGGGTGGCTGAGTCCGTGAAGCATCCGGCTCTTAATTTCGGCTCAGATCATGATCTGGGGGTTGGTGAGACTGAGCCCCAAGTCTGGCTCTGCGCTGGCAGAGGGGAGCCTGCTTAGGATTCTCTCTCACCTTCACTCCCTGCCCTTCCCCTGCTCGTGCCCCTGTCTCTCTCTCTCTCTCTCAAAATAAAAAAAAAATTAAAAAAAAAAAAAAAAAGGACTGAGGAATGTAGGTAGGAATATGGGGCCCCAAAGACCCTGACTCTTGCCCCTGTGGTTCTCACCGGCTGAGAAGGGCATGAAGGCAGGGCTCTTCTTGAAGGACTGATTGGCATCCAGAAAATGCTCAGGGTTGAATTCCTGGGGCGTCAGGAACTGGCTGGGATCATAGTGGACTGTATTAAGGAGGGTAATGACATCCGTGCCCTGTGTGAGTAGGGAGGCAGAATCAGTGGGGTAGAAAATCTGGGAGATTCTCAAGCTAAAACTTCTATTTGACCGGGCTGGAGGTCCCAGGGACTTGAGAAGGCGATGTGAAGCATAGGACTCCATCAGGGATTCAGGAAATGTGTGTCACTCTCTGGGGTCCCAAGTGGGTGCTGGAAGCTTTGTGCACAGGGATGGAGGATACCTCCCCTTGTCAGAGCAGGTTTGGGGTTTCTGGGAAGAGGGAGAGGTCTCAGAACAGTGCTTAGGCACAGGGGACCCCCAGGATGAAGTCTTAGAGCCTGGGGATGCTGGAGAGGGGTTAGGGAACCTGTCACGGGGAAGAGATCTGGAGTTCAGGGTCAGGATCCAGTCCATTACAGTACCGAATAGGGTCTTGGGAAGGGGCTGAGGCTCTGGATTTAAGTGCCTCAGATGTCTGTTGCTGGGGCTTGGGATGCCAGTCGCCAAGGCCCAGGGTACTGATTGCTAGGGCCTGGGATCCTCCTTGCTAGAGCCCCGGAAGCCATTAGCAAATCTGGGATGCCTCTTCTAGTGTGCCAGCTGTCCATTGCCAGATGCCCAGCACACCTTGGGTATCTGGAAGCCGCGAAAGGCTGTGTCCCGGGTGACGCGGTGCGGCAAGTTCATGGGGATGACGTCTGCGAAGCGCTGCACCTCGTGGATCACCGCATCTGTATAAGGCATGGCCGCCCGGTCCTCCAGCGCCGGCAGCCGCGCCCGTCCCACAACGCTGTCGATCTCCTCCTGTACGCGGGCTGCAGGTGGAGAGGGGAGCCTAGTCGGGGGTACCAGAGGGCTCGACTGGGCTGGGGAGCGGGGTATGCTTGTGTGGGCGGGGTCCAGCCCCTGCTTCCCAGTAGGAGGGCCGCTGCAGAGGTCCCTGTGGGGGTTAGCGGGGGCCACGGAGGGAAGGGTTGGTTTGAGAGTTGTAGGTGAGGACGAAAATTTGTTTGGTGCAAGGGCTCCTAGGGGCGGGGTTGGGCGGGAGGGGCTTAGGGGCTGCCTGGAGTCCAGGTCCCCGATGGGAGGACCTGGCCCGCTGGGGGGTGGGTCGAGTGGGTGGGCTGTGCGTAAGCTCCGAGAGATCCCGGATGCGGCAGGCGGCGTGGACCCTAATAGACTCTGTGCCGGAGGCCAGGGTTCCGGGATCTGCCCAGAGGCGGGGTTTGGGCGAGATGGGGTCGCAGACCGTGCTGTGTGGGCAGGTGGTCAGACTTTGTGGGTCAGACTGATGGTTCCTGGCTGGCCCTGCGGCTGAGGCTCAGGGCCAGGCTCTAGGCGGACTGGGAGATCCCGGCTCCGAGGCCGGACGCGTGCTGGGTGGTCAGGGTCAGAGGTGGGCCGCAAAGCAAGACCATGAGGGCGCGGTCCCGGGTCCGGGGTCCGGCAAGCTGTGTGGACCGCGGGAACCGTGTGGGTGGGCTGGGCCTCCGTGTGGGTTTGTGGGTTTGGCTGTGGGTCCCGGGCGTAAGCCGGAGGATTGGGCTGTCTGGCATGCTGGGCGGGGCTTCGAGGCGAGCGAGCTGAGGCCCGTGGGGCACGCGTGCGGAGCGGGTGTGGCCCTTGGCGCTGTGGGCAGGCTTGGGGCGCGCGCACCTTGCACTTTTGGGTACTTCATGAGCACAAGGAAGGCGTGGCGCAGCGTGGTGCCCACGGTCTCGGTGCCCCCAAAGAGCAGGTTATGTGTGGTCATCAGCAGGGTATCCATGTGGAAGTGGCTGTGCGGGTCTTGCTTCTCCTGCGGAGGTTGAGGGGCGGGGATATGAGCCCGGGCCAGGAGATCCCGCCCGGACACTGACCACAGGCTCAGCTCTGCACAACCCCCGTTGGGTGTCAGCTCAGTCCCTCCTCTGTTTAACTTTCTTTCGGTCGGGGAAGCTGGGGAGTGCGTAAGGGCCGGCTAGAGAAAATCTCAGCCGCAGGGCCCACAATTAACAGAGCCTTAGGGACTTCTTAATGAGCTGTTAATCGGGGCGGGCCGTGGCCCCCAGTGGCTCTGGGCTCCCGCCGAGCAGAGCCGGGAGTTCTAACTGCACTTCCCGGGAGGCTGGGAGATCATTCTCAAACCCGCTCAACCCGGGATCCTCGTTGGGTTGAGGCTGGGGCAGCAGGTCAGATCAGGGATGAGACTTCCAGGCCGGGCTTACTTGTGCCATCTTGCTGAGGAAGCAATCGATGAAGTCGCGGGGAGAGCTGGGGTCGAGGGAGTCCTGGTGGTCGCGGACGCTGCGGGCGATGAGGTCCTTCATGCGCCCGAAGTTCCGGAAAAGGCGTCGGTGCGGCCCAGGTAACCAGTCCAGGACGCTTGGAAAGACGTTGTACAACTGGGGATGGGGGGAGGGTCGGAGGGGTTTGGAGGATCAGGCAGTGTGTGGGGGGCAGAGGCCGGTGAGGTCAGGGGGGAGCAGGTAGGCACGGGCGGGCGGAGTCTTGAGGGTCAGTTAGGTTCTGGAGAGGCCGAGGTGGAGCGGGGACTCTGTGTGTGGCAACTTGGTGGAGAGAGTGATCTTAGGCTAGGCGGGGTGGGGCCAGACGGGAAAGGGCGGGGCCAGACGGGAAAGGGCGGGGCCAGACAGGGTCAAGCGCACCTCTTCCCCGCCCGCTGTTTCCCCTATGTCCCAGGACGAACCCCAACCCTGTACCCCCGCCAACTAGGCCTCCTGACCTCTCCCCAGGGGGTGCTCATGATTTGGAAGTTGTCATTGATGAGGCGGATAATGGTGAGCAGACGTTCATCGTCGTAGTCAAAGCGGCTGCCGAAGATCACGGAGCAGATGATGTTCGACACCGAGCGGCTGAGCACGAACGTGGGGTCGAAGGGCTTGCCTGAGGGTCAGGGGCAGAATGAGTCAAGGGGCACATTGTGCAACACACCGGATTCCTGAATGGCAGTACAACGAGGCAAGGTCACTTGGAGCACAAAACAAGTGCTCCTTGGCCACCCAGCATGCGTCATAAACAACCGCAAGAGTACCTGGCAACGCAGAACCCACAAGGCCCTGCGGCACATCCACACCACCACCAAGCAACGGAACAGGCTCCTCTTCGCCATCCGACCCGCAGCACGCACCACGCAAGACAACACACGCAATAAACAACACAACACAATACTACATCAGCGCCTGACAACACTACAGCCTCAGCCAGCAGTGACACAGCGACACAACCCCTAACACCCAGTGGTCTGACCACTGAAGGGATCACAGAAAATAGCCCATTGGCCATGCCACACAGCACGGCCCAGAAAACTGAGTCTGGAGGTAGATAGACAGTTTGGACTTGGCCTTGGCTTCTTAATCTCTGTGTGACCTGGATAAACTGACTTCCCTTCTCTGAACCTCAGCTTTCTCGTCTGTAAAATGGGCTTGGTGACAGTCTTCTCCTCATGGGGCTGGTGGAAGGAGTTGGAAGGGTGGCTGGGTAAGGGCCTGGTCCATCCTGAGCCTGTATAAGCCAGGGTGCTGTGGTAGGCTGAATAATGCCCCGCCCCTCCCCAAATGTCCACGTCCTAATCTCTAAGAGCCTGTGAACCTGTGATTAAATTAAGGAGTTTGAGATGGGGAGATTATTCTCTGGCTTATCCGAGTGGATCTAATGTAATTACAATGGAGGCGGAAGGGTCTGAGTAAGAAAAGGTGATATGATGATGGAGAGGGAGAGTGAGGGAGGAGGGAGAGAGAGAGAGAGAGAGAAGTACAGATATTGGGAGATGCTGTGTTGCTGGCTTTGAAGAAGAGGGGAAGGGACCACGAGGTCAGGAACGTGGGTGGCCTCTAGAGGCTGGAAAAGGCAAGGAAATGGATTTTCCCCTAGAGTTTCCAGGAGTCAGCTCTGCCCACCCGTTTTAGTTTTAGACTTCGGATTCCAGAACTGTAAGAGAATAAATGTGTGCTGCTTTAAGTCACTAAGTTTGCGGCTTTTTTTTTTTTTTTTTTTTAAGTAGCAGCTACAGGAAACTAACTCAGGCAGTTATTCCTTTACTTACATCCCATCATTCCAACCCTGCAGCATCATTTTTTTTTTTTTTTTCCTGTCAAAAGCCAGCAAGATTTGGAGATCAGGGTAGAGGGCTGTCTGCCTCTCTGTGTTTTAGTTTCTTCTCCTGTAAAATGGGGTTTAAAATAGGACTCCTGCTTAGGTTTGGGTGATTGTTCAAGGAGGTAATATACACGAAATTCTTGGAACAGTGCTGGCCCATGGTAGGCACCATGTAAGTGTCTTTATTCTTAACTCTTTTTTTTTCATGGGTGGGCAGTTTTGAGCTGGGTTTTACACCCCAGCTCTGCCACTTCCTGGGCACATGACTTAACCTTTCTGGGCCTGAGGTTCATCACTTGTAATAGCTTCCTAGGGTTTCAGGGGACGTGGGATGTGTTCATATGTGTGAAGAGTTTAGTACAGCCCCTGGTCTCAGGAAGTACTCAGTAAACGGGCATTCATGTGCAAAGTGTGGACCTTGGTGTCGGCAAGAACCGGGTTTAAACCTTTGCTTCTCCACTGACTAGCTTGATCATTTCAAGACAGTTGGTTGATCTCTATGCCTCTGTTTCCTCATCTGCAAAATGGATCGTTCTGAGGCTCCAGGGGCTTATGCACCAAAGTGTGCTTAACACAGGGCCCCCATAAGTGGTGTGGTGTCAAGAGTATCATCATCATTGGGCGCCTGGGGGGCTCAGTCGGTTGGGCGTCCGACTTTAGCTCAGGTCATGATTTCACAGTTTGTGAGTTCGAGCCCTGTGTCGGGCTCTGTGCTGACAGCTCAGAGCCTGGAGCCTGCTGTGGATTATGTGTCTCTTTCTCTCTCTGTCCCACCCCTGCTTGCGCTCTGTCTCTCTCAAAAATGAATAAATGTTAAAAAAAAAAGTATCATCATCATCATCATCACCATCCACCACAATGATACACACTGCATTCAGAATACCACGCAGGGACAGCGCAGCGGAACAACCACCACATAACCCGTCTTGCCGTACCTCAGAGAACATAGCACCTGGAGCTGACCCACCTCCAGGGGGCACCACTCTCACCGTGGGCCAAGTGAGGAGCCTCCAGCAGTTTTAAGTTCACGCCCACACTCTCTGGCAGTCCTGATGACTAAGTAAGATGGATGTGAGTTAGGCGTATCAACTGCGTTCGAGGACCAACCTTCAGTTTTCCGTAGCTCTGCCAGCAGGAAGCGGCCTTCCTCCAGGATCCGCTCCTCGATGCTCTTCTTACCCATCCCGAAGTTCCGCAGAATCTGGATGGAGAACCTCCTCAGGGCCTTCCACCGGTCCCCATTGGAGAAGGCGAGGCCTGGCGAGAAGGGGAGAGGCCAGCTCTACTGATGGCTTATTTCCAAGACCGTCGCCACCTGAGTCCCCTTTCCCAGTGTCTTCTGGGGGAGAGACTCAGAGTGTGGAATCTACCCCCTCCCAGGAAGCCCTTCCTAACCCTCCAGGCCAGGTCAGGTGCCTTCTCTGAGGTTCCCTAGGGCCATGGGCTTCCTCACCATAGTCCTGATCTCTCTGTTTCCCTCATCACAGACCTGATCACTCTAGACCATCACTGTCTGGCCATGGGGCTATCTCCTTCTCTACGCTGTGAAGATGGGGGGTGGAGGGGCTGTCTTGGTCACCACCTTGTCCCTAGCATTGTCCATCGCCGGCCTTACCACACAGGAGGTGCTGGTGATTGCTTATTAATTAATGAAAGCACAAACGAGGGAGAAAAGCAAGAGAAATAAACATTAGGACCTCGTCTAGGAACTTTCTTTCCCTGGACTCGGGGTCTTTGCACAGTCTAGTCCTTCCAGAACACTCTTCAACATCTGTCTGCTCCTGAATGGTGGTCCTCATCTTTTAAGTCTCAGCTTAGAGGTCCCTTTCTCCGCGATGCCCTTGCTGACCCTCCCTTGGCTGGCTCAGGCACTTGCCGCTGGTCTCCTACAGCTCCCCATTCCAGCCCTGACTACGCTAGGTGGTCATAATTTGGTGATGGGGCTACAATAGGATAAGGTCTCCCGATGTGTTTGTCTCTGGTTTCCCTGGAGCAAGCAGAGAACTAGAAGCGAAAGAAGAAAAAACGACGCTGATTGCCTTACACCATCTGCCTTATCTCATTGACTTGGAACAAACAGCTTTCTCATCCCAGCCAACTCAGGGTCAGAGAGAGGAAGCCACTTGTCCAAAGGCACACACCCAGGAAGGAGCAGAACCCTGTTGTTATCCTTTGTACTATGTAAGGAAGAACTAGTAACAGATAAAGTATGTATCCAGATGGTTTCTGTGTGGCAAGTAGAAAGAAACCGCTACTGTCTCCACTTCCTTGTACCTGGTGTACCTGGACGGGTGAGGTCATCAGACCAAGACCGGGAAGGGGACATGAAGGTGGAATGTGTACTCAATGCACTGGATTTTTTGTTTGTTTGTTTTAAAGCTTATTTTGAGAGAGAGGGAGAGGGAAGAGAGAGAGAGAGAGAGAGAGAGAGAGAGAGAGAGAGAGAGAGAGAGAGACTTCCAAGCAGGCTCCATATGCCATCAGCGCAGAGCCCAGTGTGGGGCTTGATCTCACCAACAGTGAGATCATGACCTGAGCTGAAATCAAGAGCTGGATGCTTAGTCCACTGAGCCACCCAGGTGCCCCTGTTCTTGCTTTCAACTAGAGCTCTTTGCTACCAAATCCTGGAGCAGCTGGTACCCACCTAGTGAAGGGGACAGGAGGAGCCCCAGGGGTTCTTTAGGGGGAGAAGGATAGTTGAGGATGCAGGTCTCCAGGATCCCCGTTTCAATCAGAGCAACTTTCTGCCAATCTTATCTCTTTCTCCCCCTCCCTTTCCCTTGTCATTTATTGGGCTTTGTCTTATGGCTTTCTCTGAATAAAAGATTTATGTTAAAAAAAAAAAAAGAAGAAAGAAAGAAACAGGGTGCCTGGGTGGCTCAGTCGGTTAAGCGTCCAGATTTGGTTCCGATCATGATCTCATGGTTCATGGCTTTGAGTCCCGGGTCGGGCTCTGTGCTGATAGCTCGGAGCCTGGAGGCTGCTTTAGATTCTGTGTCTCCCTCTCCCTCTATCCCTCCCCTGCTCACACTCTGTCTCTTTCTCTCAAAAATAAACATTAAAAAAAATTTTAAGAAAAAAAGAAAGAACACCCGGAAGACTAGGTGATTTCCAAACCTAAGGAGGACAGGGTATTGAGATAGGAGAGGTTTGGAGTTGATGTGAGTTGTTGGCTAGGTGGGATGGACCTGGGTTTGGATTGGGATGGGATGACAATGGGGGAGGAGGAGGGATTATGGGGTTGATGATAAATTGAGGTTGCTGATGGGAATGGAGTTGTATAGAATGGAAAAGACTGGTAGATTGGGCTTGAGATTAGTTTGGGGCTGGGTGGATATGTGCTGAGGTTAGTTTTGGTGATGGCGGTTTGATTAGGGTTGAAAATGAAACTGAAACGAGCAACTTCAATGGGTGATTGGGATAGAAGATAGGGCTGGGGCTGGGGAGAAAAATAATGGTGGAGTTCAGTTTGATGGTCAGGATGGGGTTGATAACAGATTTTAATGTGGGGTTTGGGAGAGGGTTCATAATGGGAATGGAGGGTTGGAGGGAGATGAAGTCAGCGTTGCAGGTAACGATGAAAGTTGAGGTTGGAATGGGGAACATGGAGGTAGGGTTGACGAGGACTGGCTTGAGGTGGACAATGTGGGCTGGGCCAGATAATTTGGCCACTTGACTGAGATGGAGATTTGATAATGTGGTCAGGCTAGAGATAGGGATTGGGATGAGAATGGGGCTGGAGTTGGACGCAGGTGGGGGATTGGTGTGGAAGCGCATTTCAAAATGGTGGTGGGATTTGGGGATGGAGAAGGTGGAACTGAGTCTACCTAGACTAGCACTGTCTGGCTCCATCCCAGCTGGTGTCATTGGTGAGATTAGTAGCCCTGGGTGTCACCAAAATTGGGAGGACAGTCCCCTACCCTTATCCCCTCCCTCAGTGTGGAGTGAGCTGGAGAGGGGAGAAGATGGGGAGCAGGCTTACCATTGCCCTTAGTGAAGTTGAGAAAGGTGGGGTAGTCGCCACGGCCACTAAAATCGTCCCCTTGGTCCACAAGGGCCTCCTTCACGGTTTGGTACCCGCTGAGGACCACTACGCGTCTGGGCCCCAGGTACACTGTGTACACCGAGCCATAGACCTTGCTCAGCTGAGGGTAGGGAAACAGACGTCATGGGGGGGGAGGGTCTGGGACCCTGGGACCCCTCCTCCTGTTCCTCCCTTCTCACCCAACCCTAGGTCCTTGCACCTTGGTAAGAGAAGTCAGCATGTCTTGGGAGCGAAGCTGCAGCAGGTTTCCCAGGAGTGGGAGAGGCCTAGGGCCTGGGGGCAGCCGGCTCTTGCCCCTTGAATTGAGCATCAGGAACACACAGGTGAGAGCCAGGAGCAGGAGCAAGATGGCTGTGCTCATACTGTCTATGGTGAAAGCAGCCGCAGACATCTGGGGAGCGAAGTGGGAGAGCATAGGACCCGCAGGGCCAGGGAGGGAGCAAAATCCCTTCACTCTGCAGCTCCTGGGACTTGCCTCCCCCACACCCTGGAAATGGGGGCAGAAGAAAAGAAGGAAGGAGGGGCACCTGGGTGTTTCGGCTGGTTAGACATTGGACTCTTGATTTCTGCTCAGGTCATGATCTCGTGGTTCCCTGAGTTTGAGCCCCGCCTTGGGATCCTCTCTCTCCCTATCTCTCTGCCCCTCCCCTGCTTGGGCTATCTCTCAAAATAAATAAATAAATAAATAAATAAATAAATAAATAAATATTAAAAAAAAAAAAGAGAGAGAGAAGGGAGGAGATAGAGAGGCAGGGAGAGGGAACAACCAAGGCCTGAGGGGACAGAAGTGAGGGGTGGGGACAGAGAAGGAAAAAAAGGGCATGGAGACCAGGAGAAAACAGAGGCAGAGGCAGTCAAAATGCAGAGAGACCGACAGCAAGAGAGACAGCAACGGAACAGAGGCCGATGGAGAGATGGAGACAGAGAGACAGAGATACACATGGAGATAATGAGGTATTTGGAAAAACCAAGTAAGATATTGGAATATCTATAGATGTCTCTCTATCATCTGTCTGTCTGTCATCATCTGCCGTCTATCATGAGACTGACTCTCACACAGAGAGTGATTAGAGATAGAGACACACAAGGACAGAGACAGACAAATCAAGGTACAGAGCTAGAGACAGACAGAAGAGAGGCGGACAGACAGACACACACTTCCTAAGAGACTTAGAGATGGGCACTGAAAGGTACAGAAAGGGCAAGAGAGAGACAGACACACACACACACACACGCACAGAACATTAGACAGACACCTAGAAACAGAGGCCAAGACAGACTGAGACAGAGAAGGGGGCAGAATCAGATAGAAAAGAATCAGGGGTTCTGACCCCATGGGCTCAGGGCTCATTCCACAGATGCCACCCGCTGGGTAAAGAGCCAGTGATCAAGACCCAGTGCCCAGCCTACCGTGAGGTCTAAAACATTTGTCATATGAACGAACAGAGCCAGAGAGAGCCCCAGAAACACAGGCCCAGAGACCCTGAGAACCCTCAGAAGAGGAAAAGGGAGATCCCGGCCAATCGTAGTGACAAGGAAATGAAGCCGATGACCCCGCTCTTGAGAGCCACCCTCCTCCTCTGTGACCCGCACTTGGCCCTTTACCTGCTGAACTTCTAGGACGGCTGAGATATGATCTGCTCCAGGCGTGTGCCCTGTGGCTCTGTGGCCTGGGGAGAAGGGGGCTGCTCTTAAATCACCTCTGTCCACAGCCCATGCCCCTCCACACCCAGTTTTCCCAGTGACTTTTAATCCCTTTCACTTTTATACCTTACCTTGGGAGCGGCCCGGGCTTGCAGCCAGTTGGAGTGATGCCTTGGGTGGGTGCCATCCCTTGGGAACCCTCCACTGGCCTCTTTCGGGCTGACCTCAACACCCATTCCTGTGGTCAGTAGTGGCCGTTTTCCCTGGAGTGGGGCAAAATCTCCATTTGTTTGCCATTCGGAGCCCTGAGTCTGGTTTTGGGTTTGACCCGGGGTTTTGGGGCTGGGCAAAATGAGCCAGGGGTGGGGGCAGGGTCTCTTTGGTGTTTTAGGCACTTGGTTCTATTCATCTGGGGTCAAGTTCATTTCTGCCTGTGACTGCACGTGACCTCAGGCAAGTTCCTTTCTGTCCTGGGCTGGAGTTCTCCCATTCTCTGGAGCCTGTTCACAGCCCTCTGGCCATTCTCCGTCTCTTGTGGTTTGTCTCTGAGTTTCTGTATCTGTCTCACTTTGCTTCTGCGTCTGAATCTTTTTTGTCTCTCTTTATGTCTCTGTCTCTCTTGTTCTCTCATCCTCTGCATTTCTGAGTCTCTGTCTCTCATCTCTGTTCTGTCTCTAATTCTCCCCGTGCCTTTTCTCTTTCTCTCTGTCTCTCTCTCCCTGTACATCTTTCTCAGCCACCATCTCCTCCTGTCTCTGAGCATCTCTCTTTCTGTCTCTTTCTCTTTCTGTCCCTTTCTCTTTCTGTCTCACACCTCCATGAGTCAGACTGCAGTGCAGGACTGAAGTAGGGGGAAGCTGGAGGAGGGTTTAGGAGGAGGGTTTGGGAGAAGGGTTTGGGAGAAGTGGAGGAGAAAGGACCTCAGATTTGGGTATTTTTTTTGGTTTTGTTTAAAAAATGTTTAACATTTATTTATTTTTGAGAGAGACAGAGAAAGAGAGAGAGAGAGACAGACAGAGAGACAGAGAGAGAGAGAGACAGAGCATGAGCAGGGGAGGGGCAGAGTGAGAGGGAGGGAGACAGAGAATCTGAAGCAGGCTCCAGGCTCTGAGCTGACAGCTCAGTCTGAGCTGTCAGCACAGAGCCAGATGCAGGGCTCAAACTCACGAACCGGGAGATCATGACCTGTGCCGAAGTTGGACACTTACCAACTGAGCCACCCAGGCACCCCTTGTTTTTTTTTTTTTTTCCTTTTTAAAGATTTTATTTTTAAGTAATCTCTACACCCAATGTGGGGCTTGAACTCACAACCCTGAGATCAAGAGTTGCACCCTCCACTGACTGAGCCAGCTAGGTGCTGCCAGATCTCAGATTTGAATGATTCCCCTGCTGCCTTCTGCCCACATAGTCTTCCCCCTGTTCTCCTCAGCCCCCACCAGCTATGTCTGCTCTGGGCACCTGCCCCAGTAACTGGCCAGATCAGAAGGGAAGGTTTCAAAAACATGGAGTGAGCCTAGGACTCTAGTGGCAGAAGATAGGATGGGAGAGAGAGCCCCTGAGGTCAAGGGCCTGGGAGGCCAGGTGGAGCTGTGGGTGCCCCCACAGGTGTGTGGGTATACACCATGTTCACCTTTCCCATGGAGGTGGGGGAGGAAGTGCTTGAAGGTCCTGGGGAACTTGACACCCCAGGTCTCAGGCACATGGCCGGGAGGAAGGCGGGGCCCATGCTGTTGTTTAAATCTCAGAAAGGTGGGTTAGGGCAGGTCCTGGAAGAAGGCTTAATTATGAGATTATATATCTCTAGTTTCCCTTGGCATCTATCCCTACTTCTGGGGGAGGAGACAGGACTGGATCCATCTGAAGCCCATAACTGACCCTAGAACTGGTTTGAGAGAGTCCCAATGGGACTGCCTCACTAGGGAACGTGGCCTTCATGAGGAGAGCTTTTAAGGGGCTTTGAATTCTTCTTGCAGCCTGCCTTGCTTTCCTTGCTACAGAGGAAATATGGGGGTAGGAAGGGATGTATTGTAGGGTTTCTCAACCTTGGCACTACTGATGTTCGGATGAGATAATTCTTTGTGTGTGTGTGTGTGTGGGTATACTGTGGTGGTAGGATGTTTAGCCATATGTCCTGTCTCTACCCATCGCTCTGATGCTGAAACTGAGGTTAGAGGTTGACCTCTGTGCAAGCTCAACAGTTCTAAGAGGTTCCAGAAGTGGCCTTTCATTCTGCCTATAAGCCATTCTACCTTAAAGGGGGTTCAGGGGAAGGTTACACAGGAGGGGTCAATAAATATGACTCAGAAGAGCTGTGGTTTAGGGTAATTAATGAAGGAAATGATGTTAAAGGGTTTCAGAATTCCCTTTCATTATCTGATCAAAAGCTTTCATGCAGTGGAAAGACACCGAGGAAGATAAAAAATGGCAGATATTTGAAGAGTCTTTTATAAAATCATATATTTGGGGCACCTGGGTGGCTCAGTCTGACTCCTGATTCAGCTCAGTTCATGATCTGATCTCACGGTTGTGGGATCAAGCCCTGCATCCGGCTCTGTGCTGGGCATGGAGCCTGCTTGGGATTCTCTCTCTCCATCTCCCTCTGCCCCTCCCCTTCTCCTTCTCTAAACAAAGAAACAAACAAACAAACAAATAAATTTGAAATGCTTTCAGAAGTGCAGAGATGTTGCAGAGAGTACAAAGATATTTTGCTTCCCCTTCACCTAGCTTCCCCTCATGAGAACCTCTTGCAAGATCATGATACGATGAACACAACTAAGAAATTAACAGAGGCACCTGGGTGGCTCAGTAGGTTAAGCATCCAACTTCGGCTCAGGTCATGATCTCACGGTTGGTGGGTTTGAGCCCCGCATCGGGCTTTGTGCTGATAGCTCGGACCCTGGAGCCTGTTTCGGATTCTGTGTCTTCCTCTCTCTCTGACCCTCCCCCGTTCATGCTCTGTCTCTCTCTGTATCAAAAATAAATAAACGTTAAAAAAATGAAAAAAATTAAATTAAATTGAAAAGAAATTGGCATTGGTACAACACTACTGGCTACAGACTGTATTTCAGTTTATGTTTTTCCATGAGTGGCCTTTTTCTCTTCCAATATTTCGTCTAGAATTTCACATTGTGTTTAGTTTTTTGTGTCTTCTGAGGCTCCTCCAATTTATGAATATTTATAAATTCCCCATTGTGTATTCTTAGCATGCAGATTTTTTGAGGTTTACTTATTTATTTAGGCAATCTCTGCACTCAACGTGGGGCTCGAACTCATGACCCCAAGATCAAGAGTTGCATGCTACCGTGCCACTCCCTCCCCCGACCAAGCCAGACAGGCATCCCCTTAGAATGTAGATTTTTTTTTTAAATTTTATTTTACATGGTTTTAGAAGAGGACTTGAGTCAACCAACTGCTTATCTCATAATCAGATCCCCTCATTTTCTGATTCCTTTGAAAATCCAGGGCTGTGTCCTTTGGGAGTCCCCCGTCCTTACTCCCTGACACCCAGCATCCAGGATGGATGTCATACTGGATGACGGTTATGTCAATTCCTCAGCCTTTCATGACCTTGATACTTGAAAAAAGTACCAGTACCTGGTCAGTTAATTTGCAGAATGTGCCTCCCATTCTTTCAGGAAGAGCCGGGGGAGATGTTGGGCCTCACATTTACAAAGTCATCAGCTGCAGAGAATGGAGATGAAGGGCAGCAGACAGAGGGGTAAACAATAGGACTGAACGTTTCAGTAGGAAAAATTTTTTTAATGTTTATTTATTTTTGAGACAGAGAGAGACACAGCATGAGCAGGGAAGGGGCAAAGAGAGAGGGAGACACAGAATGTGAAGCAGGCTCCAGGCTCTGAGCTGTCAGCACAGAGCCCGACGCGGGGCTTGAACTCACGAACTGTGAGATCGTGACCTGAGCCGAAGTCGGACGCTTAACCGACTGAGCCACCCAGGCGCCCCCTGTAGGAAATTTTTTGTAACTGCCTGGTGTGGGCCCTCACCAGCAACCTTGACTGTCAGAAACTACTGGGTGATTGTGAACTACTAGAGCTGCTGAATGAATAAATGAATGAACCAAGTTTCCTGTCATATGCTCTCACCTCTAGCTTGGAGGTCAAGGAATAGGGAGAGTTTGGGGAGAGATGTCCTGGCTCAAGTGTCACCATCCCGTGCTGGAAGGGAACACCTCACAGACCCCGAGCTCCTCTGCACTGTCAATGAGACTTGTTTTTCCTTTTTCAGAACCTGGTACCTGGACAGCACCATTCAGCGTTGGAAACCCAGGTGGGCTGCTGTGCTCAGGAGCCACACTGGATTGTTGTGTTGGGGAGCGTGATGGGGACTCCCAAAGGATACACTCTGGCTTTTCAAAGGAATCAGAAATTGGGAGGATTTGGTTATAAGTGTCTTCTAATACCATGTGAAACAAGATTTTGAAAAAAATATGCATTCTGAGAATATAAATGGTGAAAAGACAGTCTCTTCAATAAATGGTGCTGGGACAACTGGACAGATACATGCAGAAGAATGAAACTGGACCATTTTCTCACACCATACACAAAAATAAACTCAAAGTGGGTTTTTTTTAAGTTTATTTATTTTTGGGACAGAGAGAGACAGAGCATGAATGGGGGAGGGTCAGAGAGAGAAGAAGACACAGAATCTGAAACAGGCTCCAGGCTCTGAGCTGTCAGCACAGAGCCCAACGCGGGGCCGGAACTCACGGACCGCGAGATCATGACCTGAGCCGAAGTCGGAAGCTCAACTGACTGAGCCACCCAGGCGCCCCTCAAAATGGATTAAAGACCTAAATGTGAGGCCTGAAACCATAAAACTCCTAGAAGAAAACATAGGCAGTAATCTCTTTGATATCTGCCTTAGCAGTATTTTTCTGGTTATATCTCCTCAGACAAGGGAGACAAAAGCAAAAATAATCTATTGAGACTACCAAAATAAAAAGCTTTTGTACAGTGAAGGAAACCATCAACAAAACAAAAAGGCATCTGGGAAAACATATTTACAAATGATATATCCAATAAGGGGTTAATATCTAAAATATATAAGGTACTTATACAACTGAACACTAAAAAAGCAGACAATCTGATAAAAAATGGGCAGAGGACCTGAATAGGCATTTTTCCAAATAAGACATACAGATGGCTAATAGACACATGAAAAGATGCTCAACATCACTCATCATCAGGGAAATGCAAATCAAAACCACAATGAAGGAAGCCTGGCTGGCTTAGCCAGAAGAGCGTATGACTCTTGATGGAGGGATTGTGAGTTCAAGCCCCATGCTGGGTGTAGAGATTACTTAAAATAAATAAAACTTAAAAAAAAAAAACATAGTGAGATATCACCTTACACCTGTCAGAATGGCTAGTATCAAAAAGATAAGAAATAACAAGTGTTGGGGAGGATGTGGAGAGAAAGGAACCCTTGTGCACTGTTAGTGGGAATGAAACTTGGTGCAATCACTGTGGAAAACAGTATGGAGGTTTCTCAAAAGATTAAAAATAGAGTTACCATATGATCCTGCAATTCCAGGGCTGGCTATTTACCCACTGAAAATGAAAACACTAATTTGAAAAGGTACATGCCCCCCTACATTTATTGCAGCATTATTTACAATAGCCAACATTTGGAAGCAACCCAAGTGTCCATCAATAGATGAATGGGTAGAGAAGTTGTGTATACACGTGTGCACGTGCGTGCACGCACACACACACACACACACACACAATGGGATATTACTCAGCCATAAAAAAGAATGGGGTCTTGCCATTTGTGACAACATGGATAGACCCAAAGTCTATCTGTCTGAAATGCATCAGACAGAAAGACAAATACCATGTGATTTCATTTATATGTGGACTCTAAAAAACATAACAAACAAAAAAGAGAAATCGACCCTTAAATCTGAAGAACAAACTGATGGTTGCCAGGGCAGAGGGGGTAGGGGGCATGAGCAAAATGGGCGAAGGGGAGTGAGAGGTACAGGCTTCCAGTTATTAGCCACGGGGATGAAATATAGGGAATATAATCAATGGTATCATAATAGTGTCATCGCGTTGTTCGGTGACAGATGGTAGCTACACTTGTGATGAGCATAGCATGTCGTATAGAGTTGTCCAGTCACTAGGTTGTACGCCTGAAACTAATGTAACATTGTGTGTCAACTAGACTTCAATTAAAAAAATAATCTACATGCTGGGTGTAGTTCCACAGACTGCCTTCTCTGTTCTTCAAACTCATCTACATGGCTCACTCCTTCACTGCATTCAGATCTCAAAGCAAATTCTCGTCCTCACGGTTGCTTTCGCTGACCACCTTATGGGAAACAGCCACCTCTACTCCTCTGCAGCCACTAATTGCTATATTTTTTTGAGGTGCTCACTGCTCCCTGACGTTAGAATGTATGTGTGCTGGGGCACCTGGGTGGCTCAGTTGGTTAAGCATCCGACTCTCAATTTCAGCTCAGGTCATGATCTCAGAGTTTGTGGGTTCGAGCCCCGCATTGGGCTCTGTGCTGACAGTGCGGAGCCTGCTTGGGATTCTCTCTCTCTCCCTCTCTCTCTGCCCCTCCCCTGCTTGCTTTCTCTGTCTCTCAAAATAAATACACTTAAAAAAAAAAAAGAACCTATGTGTGTTTGTCTATTTACAGCCTCTCTGCCCTCCTAGAAAGTAACAAGAGGGCAGGACTTGACCTGTCTGTTTGCTACTACATCCACAGTGCTTGCCTCATAGTAGGTGCTCAAGGAACGTTTAGTGAATCAACAGTCACTGCAGAGGGGTTGACTCTGGAATCAGACAGACCTCGTCCTTTCTGTGTGTCCTGGATAAGTGAGCCACAGTGACCTCGTCTGCCAAGTGGGGGTATTGGTTTCTGCACCGCCCGGCTGTTGAGAGAGCGCTGTGAACTCAAGCATGTCATATGCTTAGCAGAGCACCTGACCATGTAAATACCTGGTACCTGAGAACTGTTATTATTATTATTTTTTAATGTTTATTCTTGAGAGAGAGACAAAGACAGAGAGAGAGAAAGAGCATGAACGGGCGAGGAGCAGAGAGAGAGAGGGAGACACAGAATTGGAAGCAGCCTCCAGGCTCTGAGCTGTCAGCACAGACCCTGACACGGGGCTTGAACCCAGAAGCCGTGAGATCATGACCTGAGATGAAGTCGGACACTTAACCGACTGAGCCACCCAGGTGCCCCTAATCTGAGAATTGTTTTTAATGTCCCTCTCTGGCCTCCCAAAGCCCAGGTAATGGCAGCCTGATATCTTCTTCCCAGGTGGGGCACTGATGAAAACGGGGGGAGAATCCCGAACAAGAGGTTGTGTGTGACAGTGTCAGCTTGTGGTCCTGGGGCTGGGTTGTGCCCTGGTCCTGACCCTTTCTATATATATATATATATATATATATATATATATATATATATATTTTAATGTTTATTCATTTGTGAAAGACAGAGAGTGAGTGGGGGAGGGGCAGAGAGAGAGAAGGAGACACAGAATCCGAAGCAGGCTCCAGGCTCTGAGCTGTTAGCACAGAGCCCGACATGGGGCTTGAACTCACTAACCATGAGATCGTGACCTGAGCTGAAGCCAGACGCTTAACCGACGGAGCCACCCAGGCGCTCCCCGATCCTTTCCTCTCAGTCAGTGGCAGGTAAGGGAAAGGGGTGGTAGGGGAGTAAAATGAAAGTTCCTGTTCTCCCAAGGGCGAGTCCGGCTCTGAGAGCCCCTTGCCATCCCAGGAAAGGTGTAGAAGGGGTCTGAATCATTGCATTCTAGAAGCTGAGAATCCCAACCCCACTCTATTAACAGTAATACCTGGATCCCTGCAGAAGTGAAAGAAGACATTGCTCCCACTTCCACCAGATCCTTTGCTGAGACTACTTCCTGTCCGTGTCCATGCCGGAATGCTTGGTGGCACTCTCTTCTCCTCAGTTCCTGGGCACAAGGCACTCCCTGCAGAGAAGAACACTCACATCCCCACAGAGCTTTCTCCATTTCAACCCTGGGGACCCAGAGACACTCCCACTCCTTATCCCTTCAGCCTCTCTTTGGCATGCAAAGGGTTCAGGGCAGTGGGAACGTGGTTTCCTTATTCAGCCACAGACCTGGAGAGGTGACCTGGGATTCGAAGAAAAGATGGGGGAGCTGATGAAGTAAAGACGGACCTGGGGCTTTGGCTGGAGCAGAAGGGGACGAACCCTCTCTCCTCCCATGGGCACCTCAGTGCTGGGGTGAGAACACAGGCATTGACCAGTTCCCTTAATAGCGGCTGGATTGGAGGATAAGCCAAGGGGACACTGGGTAGAGGGCACACATGGAAGAAAGGTACAGGCTGAATCAAACAATCACAGACGTTCCATATTTGTGGGACAGACAACAGGCCGGGGTGGGGGGAGGGGAACACTTGAAGGGCTTCAAGGAAAGGCTGGCTTTAGAGGAGAAAATAGCGAGACACTGCAAGCAGGGGAGGTCCGGAGTAGAGCTTTCAGGGAAGAAGGGGCAACAGAGAAACACAGCTGGAAGACATTGGGAAAGGAGTTATCACATGGGGTGGGGTGTGGGAGTCAGGCAAAGACACACTCCTGGGGGCAGAAGATCCCAGAAAGACAGAGAAGGTCAGGAGGACTGTCCTATTTGTCTGCTGGGCTGGTGGCAGCTTCCTATTTTAGATGGGACACCTGCTGTCGGCCCCAGTCCCCTTCCAGCCCAAATCACTTGCTGGTGACCTGTCAGTCTCCTGGGGCGGGGGAGCATTTGAGTGTAGGGGAAGGTGGGAATTAAAGGGCATTGAATGCCAGGCTGAGGAGCTCAGACTGTTTCCTAGATCCTGGAACAGGGTTTCTGAGTGATGAGTCCCATCACACACGATGCTTGACTCTCAATTTACTGAAGACGAATTTAAGAACATCTTGGCTGTGGGACACCTGGGTGGCTCTGTCTGTTAAGCCTCCGACTTTGGCTCAGGTCATGATCTCACGGTTTGTGGGGGTTTCAAGCCCTGCGGTCAGGCTCTGTGCTGATAGTGCAGAGCCTGCTTGGGATTCTCTCTCCTCTCTCTCTGCCTCTCCCCCATTTGCACTTTCTCTCTCTTTCTCTAAATAAATAAACTTAAAAAAAAAAAGAACCTCCTGGCTGAGTGGTGCAATAGGGGAGGGACAGTCCCTCCCTCTGGACTGGTCTGACCTGGTCTCCATGATAGAGGACACAGTCACTTTCTACCTGTATCACCCTACACCGCTCTTCCTGCCTCTAGTCCCCACCTCCTCGATGGAGCCAGAGCAATCTTTCTCAATATCTCCATGTCTTCAGTTCATTCATTATCAAGTCAGCAAATATTAATCAAACACCGACTAGATGTAGGCACCGAGATACAGAAAAGAATAAAACAGACAAAAATGCCCTGCTCTCACGGAGTTGACATTTTAGCTGGGGCACCTGCTGTGCTCAGCTGTGAGAGCTTCTCCAGGGTGGATCGTTGGGGGTGGAACTGCTGGCTTGGACTTGGCATTGACAAACTGCTGTGCAAAGCAGTTGAACCAATTTATACTCCCATGGACAGTGTATAAAGAATCCTGTATTGCCATTCAATACTCAGTGTTGTCAGTTATGGAATTTTGCTAATCCAGTGAGTGTGAAATTCTATCTTGCTTTCATTTACTTTTCTCCAAGTGGCGCTGAGTTGAGAATGTGTGTCGGCCATTCAATTTCCTCCACGGCAGACTGCCTCTGAATATCCTTTGGAGTTTTCCTTATTGGTTTATAGGAGTTTATTGTTTAGTCTGATCACTAATTCTTTTTTTTTTTTTTAACGTTTATTTACTTTTGAGAAAGAGAGAGAGAATGTGAGAGGGAGAGGGCATAGAGAGAGACACACACAGAATTGGAAGCAGGCTTCAGGCTCTCAGCTGTCAGCACAGAGCCTGATGCGAGGCTCAAACGCCCAACCGACTGTCAGCTGTCAGCACAGAGCCTGATGCGAGTCAGACGCCCAACCGACTGAGCCACCCAGGCACCCCAAATATTAGAACATTTTTATTTTTGGGGCAGCTGGGTGGCTCAATCAGTTAAGCATTTGACTTCAGCTCAGGTCATGATCTCATGGTTCATGGGTTCAAGCCTCACATTGGGCTCTGTGCTGACAGCTTAGAGCCTGGAGCCTGCTTTGGATTCTGTCTCTCTCTCTTTGCCCCTCTCCTGCTCATGCTCTGTCTGTCTCTCTCTCTCAAAAATAAACACTAAAAAAAAGAACATTTTTATTTTTAAGGGACTATGATTCTGTGTATAATGATTGCAATATTTCAAGTATTTGGTACTGAGACCATAGTTCCCAGATTTCATGAATCTTTATGCCATACATTGAAGATTGTGTGAGTCAGAGGTTTTCAGCCACCTCCCAAGAGTCAGTGCACGTGGATGGTTATGGTCTGAACAAGCACTTGTTGTTAATGTCCTTGTTATGAAACAAGACACGTGGATTTGGAGTTTGCTCCCATCACCCCCCTCCACCCCCACCCACCATGGAAAGCATCTGAAATTGGAACCTAAGCTGTTCACACAAATCTGAACATGTTTGGAGTTGGACAACTATGGTGTGTTATGAAACATACAGAGCTCTGGAGGTTAAGTTACTTCACACTTGACCTTTCTTTTTGCCTGTGTGTAGAATACAAAAGGGCAAGAAAGAGCCAAAGAGATCTGGTTCAAGTCTGGGTACTGCTACTTTTTAGCTGTGTAATTGTGGGTATGTTGTTCAATGGCTCTGAGACTTAATGTCCTCACCAGCAAAATGAGAATAATAATAATAAGGAATCAAGGGCTCTAAAAATCATCAATTTTCCTGCCCAAGCATGCTGTATTTTGCTATCCCAACTCAGTCTCCCCAGCAGAGCACTCCTGCCATCTCAGAAATTTCCCACCCAAGTTTGGTAAAATCCAACCCTTTCCTTATGCAAGGAAACAGTGGTGCCTTGGCACATTATCCTCAAGTCAGAAAGCTGCCCCACCATATTCTTCCAGCCCCTGATATTTATATTTCCTTCACCCAACTACCAAATTGCATATGGTTCTTTTTCTCTCAACCAGGACCTTAGTTGGTGGGGCCACTTACAAGTGCTATGACCCAGATTTTTGTGTCTGAATTACCTAAATCTTCCATAACTCTATTTTTTTTTTTTTGCAGTTGTTGTAATTTTCCACTAACATTTCCTATATTGGACATAGAAGTCCTGAGAGGTACCCAGAGACTCATCTAAGTGCTAGATATATTTCTGCATGCCCCACTTATATATCAGCAATCCAATTTTTCCTTCCTAATCAGGATCGCCCGCTCCTTCTAAGAGTGTTTCTTTGCCCATTGGTACCATAGGATGAGAAGACCAAAATGTTGAGATGCAATCTCAACCTCCCCTTCAATTGAACCAATGTCAGGTACTCTGTTGAAAGCTCTCCTCCTTTCGGGTAAGACCTCCCAAACTGCAGAGCTTAAAACTGCAGGGAAAAGGCGCTACAGGTGAGTTATTAATGAAAGGCCCCATGCCCCATGCCACCACTGATTCTTGAATCCTGTGGGAGAAATAAAATCATGTGTCAGTCACTTATTCAAAGTATCAACAGCATTATGTAAAAGAGAACAGGTTTTTCAGGGTGTGGCATTCCAACTGACATTGTAACTGAGTCTTTAAAGTTTTTAGAAGGTTTTTCAGCCATTCTCTGAGGCTAAGTCCTTCTGGGTAATGACATATTGTAAAACCAGTGAATTCTATGGACTAGAGTACATTGCCACACTTCCTTTGCTATAAAATGAGTTCCTTGATCAGAAGCAATATTTTACAGCATGTTACAATTGTCAGTAATGCCTTCTTTAAGTCAGTGGATGTCAATGCAGATATATTATGGTCAAGGAAGGTAAATCCATATGCCGAATAGGTGTCTATTTCAATAAGGAAAGATAGCTTCCCTCTTCATGATGAAAGGATTCAATGTAATCAATCCACTGAATTGCTAGCTGGTATCCCCCGAATGATGATCCTACATCAGAGGCTCAGCTTTGGTCTCTGCTGGTGGCAGGTTAGGCTCTCAGCATTGGAGATAATGAGGTTAGCCTTGTTGAGATTAGATCTGTGTTGTTCAGTTCATGCATAGCCCTCCCACTGACACTGTCTATTCTGTATATGGGCCTATTGAGGAAACACTTAGGTGGCTGGAGGTAGAGGCTGAGTGAAATCCACATGCCATGAAATCATGCTATACATCTGAGCCCAAACTCTGCATTGGATGTGCTTTACTGAGAATTCATATCAGAAAAAAAAAAAAAACCACACCCCCAAACTTCCTATTCTAAGGCCATTCTGAGAGGTCTGTCCAAACACCTCTTCCCTGGACCTGCTTTTCATCAGTCTTCTTCTAATCTTTTTCTTTCAAAGTCCCTGAGCACTTGGCTTCCCACGAGTTACTATATATTCATACTTTCGGCCCTCTCTCAGTCAGGTCAATGTGGACCATCAAATACACTGGTCAAAGTTCTTACTCCTTCACTTTCTTTGAGGAATTTAATGAATTTTAATGCTCCATCAGCCCATTTCCACTTGGTGTCAGTAAAACTTAGAAACATACATAAACCAGGCCCACGGTTGTTTCTGTTTTGTTTTGTTTTGTTTTTGTCTTTTATCAGTCGATCATAAGAATCTTCTCCATGAAGCCAAGGTTGGAGATGGAAAGAGAGGACAATACATCAGGAGCTGGTGTGAACCAAACCTGAGCCAACTGCTCACACAACTACCTAGACAATAGATTATTGCTACAGACCTCCAACTTTATGGCTTGGCAAATAAGAGAATTCTCAGCTCATGACAGTACAGATTGTGTGGTCGTTTAATGTTCCACAATGAGGCCTTCAGTCTCTGCTAAGGGACACTAGCAAGCTAGGAACGTTTTCTCTGGGGAATAAATCTGCTAATTCCTCCTAGTGGATTCTTTGAGGACAGGTTTCTTTATGAATTATCTCTGGTCCAAGGAGGAGCCCAGTCTAGAGAGACAGTATAAGATAGTGAGTAAGAGTCTTAGTTTTGCATCTAGACTGCCTTGGTTCAAACGCCCAATTCCCTGTTTACTCCCTCTGTGAGTTTAAGAAAATCATGGAAGTCTTGCTTTTTTGCTTTGTAAAATGAACATAAACCAGTGGTGTGCTGGAACTGGCCAGTACCAACTCACAAGAGCCACCAGGCATTTCTTCTCAATCCCACTGTTTAGTGACTTTACGTTGAGTTGATAACTTGAAATCAGCTCTAAGTTAGAGGATACCCCCCACCCCTACTGCTGCAAGTCAGCTGTTAGATACTTCCCATTATACCACTGATATTGTCCCTTCCTCCCAAATTTGTTGTAAAGACATGGTGACACCATGCAAGAGAAATGGTTATTATGTCTACCGAAATGCTCAATAAATGTTAAGTAATCATTATTTTCATATGGGTAAGACAAAATAGACACTCACCAATATTTGTTTGTTATTATTATTTGATTGCTATTTTTTAGGACAGGTGCAGATGGCATTTGAGTCTCAGGTCAGAGGGCTCAGCATGGAGGAAACAGGGTTGCTGAGACATATATGACCCAACAGATAACTGGTGTTGAACCTGAATCTCCAGGAGAGTGTGGTAGAAAAAGGAGCAAGTGACCTGAAGCCAGACTGCCTATGTGACTTGGGCAAGTACTTAACTTCTTTTTGGCTCATGTTATTCATCTGTAGAATGCAGGTCATCACAACCTCTCCCTTTTGACGTTGTAAGGATTAAATGAACTAAAAGGACAGTGTTTAACAGGAGGCGCTCAGCACATGTTAACTGTCCTTATGCCTGTAGCCAGTGACAGTTTTCCAGGCCCTGTATCATCTGGTTTCCATTTAAAAACATTTTTTTAAATGTTTATTTACTTTTGAGAGAGAGAGAGAGAGAGAGAGCATGAGCAGGGGAGGGACAGAGAGAGAGAGGGAGACACAGAATCTGAAGTAGGGACCAGGCTCCAAGCTGTCAGCACAGAGCTGGATGCGGGGCTCAAACCCATGAACCACGAGATCATGACCTGAACCGAATTCCGACGCTTAACCGACTGAACCACCAGGCACCCCGGTTTCCATTTTGACCTAAAAGTGAGGCTTTTAAGTAAGGAGGCAGAGGTCATCACCATCCCCATTGCACAGAAGGGGAAACAGTGGCCAATCATAGGAGCTAGGATAGTACAGGTGGCTCATGACAGATCCTGGGCTAAAGCCATCTCTTCAGCCTTCCCCACATCCAGACCTCTCAAAGCTGCTTCACCTTCCAATGAATGTCATGAGTTCAGATTTTCATTTAATGGAGCATAACCTTTCAAAATTCTGGAACTGGCCACGAGCAATGGTTGGTCAAAACAGCAAGGTCATTGGTGGCTTGAAGATGATTCTGCTCAGCACCTCTGCTGAAATCTGATCACACCTACTTCCTCTGTTAGCTCTGTGACAATAGGATTGTCTTTCCTCCTTCCCATCCATCCTCTCCTGCCAATCAGATGCCTTGTCTGGGAATAGCCCTGGGTTTACAGAAGGAAGCCGAATGCAGCCACCTCCTTCTTTATAAGCAGTGGGTGGGAAGGATTTTTCACAGGTGCTGGGAAGAAATACCAATTGCTTCCGATTGACATCTACCATGCTAGGGGATCATCTAATGTAATGCCTAGATGTAAATTAAAAAGAATTTCTAATCCTAAAATGCAGTGTCCCTGATGCTCAGATTGAGACAGTTAGTGATTCTCAGATTCTTGGTTTACCACTTTGGTTCTGCATGTCGAGGTGTGGATCATTGGGGAGAACTAGGAAGTGAAGTTGTTTGCTTTGAGGTGTCTTAGTGATCAGCTGTTCATGTTAGAACAGATTCCAATTTGAATTGATTTATCACTCAAATTCCTGGTAGAGGTGTAGGACAGGAATAATCAAAAACCTTTCCAATATCCCTGGGTCAGGACTCATCTGTTGCAAGTGGTAGAAACTCAATTCAAAGCAACTTTAGCAAAAATAGTTGGTTAACTCACACTGAGTTGACAGACGTTACCATGTTTGGATTCAGGTGCTCAGATAAGCCTTCTGGATCCTGTCCATAACTGTATCTTTTGGGTCTACTAGTCTGCTTATGACTTTGTTCTCTTCTAGGGCTTCCCCAACTGGTTGTAAGATGGTTTTTCAGAGTCTTAGGCCTACATTGTCTTTGGCAGATTATATTCCTTCCCTACTGAACCTTACCCTATGGACAGATTAAATTTCTCACCCTCCCATTTCAGGTTTGCCCACTTAACTTGTCTTGGGGAATAAATCATCAGTGAAAATGAGGTAGGAAGCTGGTAAGCATAAACTTTAAGGATCATCTCATAGCTTTGCTACTTTCCTTCCCTCACATGACACTGGCCTGCTCCAGGTAGATGCTCCTCCTCAACCTTTGTCCAGCAATGAGAAGACATGATTCAAATTCATAGCTAATTAAAACTGAACATGACTTTATGTGAGTACGGTACCCTTGTTGAATCATTTTTTAGTGCTGCATAAATTAACCTAAGCTGACTGACACATTGTATTTATGGTTCTAGTTTTTAAAGAAGAGGAAACTCTTTCCCCAATGGCTCAAGCAAAAGTTTCAGAAAGAAATCTGAGTGGTCATGTGGCCATCTCTGATGAAATCATTGTGGTGGCAGGAAAGGTGTACTGTGATTGCTCATGCCTGCATCATGATCCCACTCCTACCTTCTCCATCCCAAACCACATGAATTTGAGCAAGTTTCCAATGGAATGGGGGAAGCACTGTTCTCAAAAGAAGAGATACTGCCTAAGGGATGAAGTGTGTCCAGTGCAGAGCTCTTCCCCAGTGCAGAGCTGGTCGCTGGGTTAGAGTGAGGTAAATTTGCCCAGGGATCAAGGTACCTGCAAGGACACTCTAACCTTCCCCCTTTTGAAGTTCCTTTTTCTTAGAACTCCTTTCATAGATTGGGATGCATCTGGCTCAAGTCTGATGCCATAAAAAGACTCCAAGAACCCCAGAGGGAATCTCACTTTGAGGGCAGAAGAGATCTGTAGTAGATAACCTTGCATGCATGTTGATGGAAAAGGACTGGTCCAGGCAGAGTGCAAGATGGAGGCTGGAAGAGCCTTCAACCCCAGTCATTATGATTTGGGAAAACATCTGAACATGTGACATGAAGTAGAAGAGCCATAATCCTAGAAGCCCAAACATGAAGGGCCATTATTGCTTGTCAAGAGAGGCAACATAGGGGCCCCGTGGCTGGATCAGTTGGTTAAACATCTGACTTCGGTTCAGGTCATGATCTCATGGTTTGTGAGTTCAAGCCCTATATTGGGTTCGCTGCTGTCAGAGCAGGCCCACTTCAGATCCTTTGTCCCCCTTTCCATCTGCCTCTCTCCCTGCTCACACTCTCTCTCCCCCAAATAAATAAATATTAAAAAAAAAAAAAGAAAGAGTCAGCATAACACCATAGTTAAGTGCACAACTCTGAGATCAAGCTGGCCTGGGTCAGAGCAAGGGTCTACCTCTTGCTCTCTGCTGTCTCCTTTTGTCTCTGCTCTCTCTTAGGGCAATGACTAGGCCTTGATGTGATGCAGTTTAATTATCTGTGAGATGGACATGATAATGGTATCTACCTCAAATGGTTACTTAAAGGATTAAGTGAGTCACCAAATGTGAAGCACTTCAAATAGAAACTAAAGACAATTAGAACACTGTGACTATTACTTGAGATTATGTCAACTGGTTTCTCTGGGGCTTGTGGCCCAATCATTCCTCTTTCCTTCATTTGGAAACAGACACACCCTCTGCTCAGGTTTGTGAAATTACTCTGTTTGAACAAGTAACACATTCACTTGATTCCAAATTCAAAAACTATAAATGGATATAAAGTGAAATCGGTTTTCTCCAACCTATCCTGCTAACTTTAATGTCCCTCAGCCAAAGGAAACTACCTTAAAAAAATAATTTCCTCCTTCCTTCCTTCCTCCCTTCCTTCCTTCCTTCTTCCCTCCCTCCTCCCTCCTTCCCTTCCTTCCTTCCTTCCTTCCTTCATTCCTTCCTTCCTTCCTTCTTCCCTCCCTCCTCCCTCCTTCCCTTCTTTCCTTCCTTCTTCCTTCCTTCATTCTTCCCTTCCTTCCTTCCTTCCTTCCTTCCTTCCTTCCTTCCTTCTTCCCTTCCTCCCTCCCTCCCTCCTCCCTTCCTTCCTTCCTTCCTTCCTTCCTTCCTTCCTTCCTTCCTTCCTTCCTTCTTCCCTCCCTCTTCCTTCCTTCCTTCCTTCCTTCCTTCCTTCCTTCCTTCCTTCCTTCCTTCCTCCCCTCCTTCCCTCCATGAGAGAAGGGGTGGGAAGGGGTAGAGGGAGACAGAGAATTGCAAGCAGTCTCCATGCTTGGAGGCTGACATGGGGCGTTATCCCACGATCGTGACCTGAGCCAAAATCAAGAGTCAGACTGATTCAACTGACTGAGCCACCCAGGTACCCCAGCAGCTTGTTCTTTTTTAAACTACTATGCAGAATATCATTGTGTGAATAGGCTATTACTTATTTACCTACTCTACAGTTGATGGACAGTTGAGTTATTTCCACTGTTTGGCTATTTTGACTAACTCTCTGTAAACATCCTAGTAGTTACATGTGCCCTCATCACATTTGGGTATGTACCAAGGTTTTGCTTCCTCACTGGTTAGGCATATGTTTAATTTCAGTAAACGGCCAGTTTCCTAAAGAGACAGTGCTACTGTACAACTCCAAGAACAAGGTGTGAAACTTCTTATTGTTCCACATCAATGGCAATCCTTGGATGTGCCTGGTCTTTCTATTTTAGCTTTTCTGTGGCTGTGAAGTGGCATATTTTCCTGCAGTAAACCCATCTGGCTTTGAACATTATTCCATCTATGTATTTCAGTACTTGATTTAATATATTGTTATAGATTTTCTTGGCACCTATTCTCATGACAAATATTCAGTTGAAATTTCCTTTTCTTGTAAGCTTTTGCAAGTTTTTGTCAATAAGTTGAGAAGCCTTGGTTCTTTTTGTATTTTCTGTAAGCGTATTCTGCCCCCCTCAATTGTTCTTATATATTTCTTAAATGTTTGGACAAATTATTATTCTTATTTATTTTTAAATTCCAGTATCATGAACATACAGTGTTATATTAGCTTCAGGTGTACAATATAGTGATTCAGCAATTCTATACATTCCTCAGTGCTCATCATGGTAAGTGTACTCTCGATCCCCTTCACCTGTTTCATCCATCCCCCCACCCACCTCCCTTCTGGTGACCATCAATTTGTTCTCTATAGTTAGGAGTCTGTTTTTGGGTTTGCTCTTTTTTCTTTGTTCATTTGTTTTGTTTCTCAAATTCCACATTTGAGTGAAATTATGGCATTTGTCTTTCTTTGACTGACTTATTTCACTTAGCGTAATACTCCCTAGCTCCATCCACATTGTTGCAAATGGAAAGATTTCATTCTTTTTTTATGGATGAGTAAAATTCCATTGTACATATACATACCACATCTTCTTTATCCATTCATCAGTCAATGGACACTTGGGATGCTTCCAAATCTTGGCTATTGTAAATAACACTGCAATAAACATAGGGGTGTATATATCTTTTCTTCCTTTCTTTTTTTCCTTCTTTCTTTCTTTAAAACAATTTTTTTGGGGGGTGCCTGGGTGGCTCAGTTGGTTGAGTGTCTGACTTTGGCTCAGGTCATGATCTCACGGTTCATGGGTTCAAGCCCCACATCGGGCTCTGTGCTGATAGCTCGGAGCCTGGAGCCTGCTTCGGATTCTGTGTCTCTACCTCTTTCTTCCCCTCCTCCTTTCTCACTCTGTCTCTCTCTCAAAAATAAATAAGCTTTAAAAAAGTGTTTTTAAGTGGCAATAAGACTGCTTTGCTTTCTTATCATTCATATGTTCACTGGGGTAGCACTTTTAATTTCCTTCAAAACTTTTCCTTTGCCTTAACAACTTGGCTAACTGTTTGGCACAAGAGGCTGAGCTTTTGGACTATGCTGGCTTTTGACGTGCCTTCCTCACTGAGCTTAATTATTTCTAGCTTTTGATTTGAAGTGAGAGATGTGTGACTTTTTCCTTCACTTGAGCACTTAGAAGCCATTGTAATTTATTAGCCTAATTAAAAAAATTTTTTTATGTTGACTTATTTTTGAGAGAGAGAGAGAGAGAGAGAGAGAGAGAGACCAAGAGTGAATGGGGGAGGGGCAGAGAGAGAGGGAGACACAGAATCTGAGGCAGGCTCCAGGCTCTGAGCTGACAATACAGAGCCTGATGTGGATCTCGAACCCATGAACTGCTAGATCATGACCTGAGCCGAAGTTGGATACTTAACCGACTGAGCCACCCAGGTGCCCCTTAATTGGCCTAATTTCAATATTTTGTCTCAGCGAATAGGGAGGCCCAGGGGTGGGAGACAGACAGGGAAACAACCTGTCAGTGGAGCACTCAGGACACACACATAACATGTATCAATTAAGTTTGCTGTCTTATATGGGCACAGTTTGTGGCCCCCTGAAACAGTTAAAATAGTATCAGCAAAGGTCACTAATCTCAGGTCAACGGAGCAAATATAACAATAATAAACGGTCTTGAAATATTGTGAGAGTTATCAAAATGTGACACAGAGATACAAAATAAGCTCATGCTATTGGAAAAATGGCACAATAGACTTATTCAGACAGGATTGCCATGAACCTTCAGTTTGGAAAATATGCTGTATCTGGGAAGTGCAACAAAACATGGTATGCATGTATATAGAATGTGGGGGTCCCCCCCCCCGACTCTAGATCTTTCCTTTCTGAGATCCTATCACTGCTACCACCAGGCTCTATAATCATCCTGCGTTCTGTCCTCTGGTCCTTCAACTCAGAAAACTTAATAAAGCTTCTGCCTGGGTTTCAGCCATCCTCAAGGCATGGTCCCCACCTGCCTTCAGACCAAAAGCTTTAATAATAGGACATTCCCTTCTTATGACCCCATTCAGTATCTGCCTGCTTTGATTCCCTCTCCAGTGATGTCAGGGAATCGTATTTATTTATTTATTTATTTATTTATTTATTTATTTATTTTTAAAATTTACATCCAAATTAGTTAGCATATAGAGCAACAATGATTTCAGGAGTAGATTCCTTAGTGCCCCTTACCCATTTAGCCCATCCCCCCCTCCCACAACCCCTCCAGGAACCCTCTGTTCTCCATATTTAAGAGTCTCTTATGTTTTGTCCCCCTCCCTGTTTTTATATTTTTTTGGTTCCCTTCCCTTATGTTCATCTTTTTTGTCTCTTAAAGTCCTCATATGAGTGAAGTCATATGATATTTGTCTTTCTCTGACTAAGTTTGCTTAGTATAATACCCTCCAGGTCCACCCAAGTAGTTGCAAATGGCAAGATTTCATTCTCTCTGATTGCCGAGTAATACTCAATTGTATATATATACCACATCTTCTTTTTTTTTTATGGACTAGTTTGATATTTATTTTTCACTGTTATAAGCATTCCTGATATTGATTAGTTTATTTTCATTGATTCTCAGTGTTCTTTTTTTTTCTTTTCTTTTCTTTTTTTTTTTTAATTTATTTTTGGGACAGAGAGAGACAGAGCATGAACGGGGGAGGGGCAGAGAGAGAGGGAGACACAGAATCGGAAGCAGGCTCCAGGCTCTGAGCCATCAGCCCAGAGCCTGACGCGGGGCTCGAACTCAGGGACCGCGAGATCGTGACCTGGCTGAAGTCGGACGCTTAACCGACTGTGCCACCCAGGCGCTCCTCTTTTTTTTTCAATATATGAAATTTATTGTCAAATTGGTTTCCATACAACACCCAGTGCTCATCCCAAAAGGTGTCCTCCTCAATACCCATCACCCATCCTCCCCTCCCTCCCACCCCCCATCAACCTTCAGTTTGTTCTCAGTTTTTAAGAGTCTCTTATGCTTTGGCTCTCTCCCACTCTAACCTCTTTTTTTTTTTCCTTCCCCTCCTCCATGGGTTTCTGTTAAGTTTCTCAGGATCCACATAAGAGTGAAAACATATGGTATCTTTCTCTGTATGGCTTATTTCACTTAACATAGCACTCTCCAGTTCCATCCACGTTGCTACAAAGGGCCATATTTCATTCTTTCTCATTGCCACGTAGTACTCCATTGTGTATATAAACCACAATTTCTTTATCCATTCATCAGTTGATGGACATTTAGGCTCTTTCCATAATTTGGCTATTGTTGAGAGTGCTGCTATAAACATTGGAGTACAAGTGCATCAGTACTATGCATCAGTACTCCTGTATCCCTTGGATAAATTCCTAGCAGTGCTCCCTCTGGGTCATAGGGTAGGTCTATTTTTAATTTTTTGAGGAACCTCCACACTGTTTTCCAGAGTGGCTGCACCAATTTGCATTCCTACCAACAGTGCAAGAGGGTTTCCGTTTCTCCACATCCTCTCCAGCATCTATAGTCTCCCGATTTGTTCATTTTGGCCACTGTGACTGGCATGAGGTGATATCTGAGTGTGGTTTTGATTTGTATTTCCCTGATGAGGAGCGACATTGAGCATCTTTTCATGTGCCTGTTGGCCATCCGGATGTCTTCTTTAGAGAAGTGTCTATTCATGTTTTCTGCCCATTTCTTCACTGGATTATTTTTTTTCGGGTGTGGAGTTTGGTGAGCTCTTTATAGATTTTGGATACTAGCCCTTTGTCCAATATGTCATTTGCAAATATCTTTTCCCATTCCGTTAGTTGCCTTTTAGTTTTGTTGATTGTTTCCTTTGCTGTGTAGAAGCTTTTTATCTTCATGAGGTCCCAGTAGTTCATTTTTGCTTTTAATTCCCTTGCCTTTGGGGATGTGTCAGGTAAGAAATTGCTATGGCTGAGGTCAGAGAGGTCTTTTCCTGCTTTCTCCTCTAGGGTTTTGATGGTTTCCTGTCTCACAATCAGGTCCTTTATCCATTTTGAGTTTATTTTTGTGAATGGTTATACCACATCTTCTTTATCCATTTATCCATCGATGGACATTTGGTTTCTTTCCATACTTTAGCTATTGTTGATAGTGCTGCTATAAACACTGGGGTGCATGTGTCCCTTCGAAACAGCACACCTGTATCCCTTGGATAAATGCCTAGTCGTGCAATTGCTGGGTCGTAGGGTAGTTCTATTTTTAGTTTTTTGAGGAACCTCCATACTGTTTCCAGAGTGGCTGCACAGGGAGTTGTTGTTGTTGTTTCTTTTCATTTGTTTTTAAACATTTTATTCTGAGTTGGTGGCTGTTATTTTCAGGATGCTTGATCCAGTAGGTGCTACTCAACCATGACCAGAGTCAGAAACTCCCCACAGCACCTCTAGAGTATAGCCCTCCACCCTCTTAGGAAAACCCTTCCCTTTTTTTGAATCTGTCTCCTTTGGCCCTGTCTTCTCTCAAACTTTCTCCCTCTCTCTCCTCCAAGAGCAGCCCTGCTCCTGCAAGAAGGCATGAGAGTGGCCTTTGGCAAGAGCTGAGTCAGCAACCAGACAGAAAGCACCTTGACTTTCTCCTTCTCCTTGGCCTTCCCTTGATGCCATTTCAGCCACACTCCCGCAGCCCACCCTGATCCTGGCCGCCATCTGAAACCTGAACACAAACACTTCAGTCTCTGATCAAACACCTTGTTCTACTCATTCTCCCCTTCACTGTGTGACACTGGTTACCCAGTCTTTGGTTAATGTCCCAAAGAATGCAAACACAACTGAAGGTCAAGCCTCCCTCCTATTGAAAGACCGGTTTTACTTTTATTAGCTTAACATTTGGATTCTTTGGTTTTAGGCCTACAGGGAAGTTTTTCAAGAACCACAGGATTATCAGCAAGAGTTTGCTGATGTCTCATAAAGAAAAAAGGCGGGGCTTGGCAGCCCAGAGTGGTGGTTAAGAGCATGAAATCTAGAGTCAACACAAGGCCAGGCCCAGGCTCTACCATGATCAGCCGTGGAGCCCAAAACAACTCATTTCCACTTCTTTGGGCCTTACTTAACTCATCTGCAAACTGGGCATGATAAACCCAACCTCACAGGCTTGCAGTGAGGACTTGAATAAGATGCCCATAGAGAGCTTCACAGGGTCAGATCATAGGCTCACGGAATGCTATCATTGTCAGCAGTACTAGCATTTAGATTTAAACCTAGAAGGGGCACCTGGGTGTCTCAGTCGGTTAAGCATCCAGCTTCAGCTCAGGTCATGATCTCTTGGTTCATGAGTTCAAGCCCCGCGTCAGGCTCTGGGCTAACAGTTCGGGGCCTGGAGTTTGCTTCGGATTCTGTGTCTCCCTCTCTCTCTGCACCACCCCCCCATGCTCTGTCTCTCTCTCTCTCCCTCAAAAAATAAACATTAAAAAAAGAACATTAAAAAATAAATTTAAACCAAGAAGGCTTACCTAAGATTTTCACTTGGAAATGTTTTGGAAGTAGTGAGAGGTGGTTCATTTCTCACCTCTGTGAATGTAGTAAATTGTAGTAAATGCTATGAACTGTTTTCATTAAAAGGGTTAATTTTTTAGATAAGTATTTTCTTGATTTATTTACTTACATATATGCATATACATATATACATGTACATATATACACATACATATAAATGTATATACGCATGTATGTATATGTATCAATGTATATATACATATAAACTTTACACCCAGTGTGGGGCTTGAAATCACAACCCCAAGATCAAGAGCCATACGCTCTACTGACTGAAAGAGCCAAGGTGCCCCTTTACTTCAATTAAACAAAAAATCTCATTTGGGAGAGGGTCATAGATTTCAGGCACACTTGTGACCATGAGCCAGCTTTTTCTGGAGTTTGGGTCAGGCTGGGGGTAGAGGACAGAAAGTTGATTGATGAGGATGGCAGAGGGAGCAGGGGGTGTAGCGGTCACAGATGTCTGCTCTGTCCCACCATCTCACATGGCCAAGCCTGGCTTGTGAGGCTCTCTCTGCCCTGCCCTCCTCTCCTCCCCCACCTGTGAGCTCATCCTGCAAGACCCAGTTCAAACGACACCGCCTCTAGGAAGCACTCCCAATCCTCAACCCCAAGTAGTAAATGATCACAAATAATTCTTAATGAATACTAATGGGATCATTGAAGATTTTGGTTTATCCGGATCTGCTCTCTCACCAGTCTAAGAAATCCCTAGAAGCAGGGATTGTGCCCGGTTCCCCAACATGTCTCCTGCCTCAAACCGGCTCCTGATCTGTGTCCCCAAACCCATACATGGCACTCCCACCTACCCCCACACTGGGCTCTACCCCACCTTACCCCACACAACCACCGCATAACCAAGGAAGAATTCGTTTGTCCTTCCATATCTTTCTCCAGCCCATGCCTCCTCCCCATGCCCATGGCCCTGTCCTCTGTCACCTGGAGCCTATAGAAGCTACTTCTATGTCTCTCCATCTGTAGTCTCAGCTTCTCCAACAATCTGAACAATCCCTCTGAAACACAAATGTAACCATCTTCTTCCCCTGCCTACACCCCTTCTGGGGCTCCCCATCATCTTAGGACACGGTCCAGCTCCCCACCAAGTCACATAAGGTCCAGCAGGTCTGACCCCTGCTGATGGCTACAGCCTCATCAGTGCGCAGGGCCCCAGATCCTTCCACCCTAACAGCACCCGACCATGCTCCACTGCCTTGGCACTTGGATTCCTCTGCCCAGAATTCTCCCTCCCTACTCTCCCTATCCTGCCCTGAAAACCCCCTACTTTGCCCTCAGGTGACTCAGCCTGAGTTGACAAGGTTGAAACAGGTACCACTTCTGGGCCCCTACAGACACCTGTGCCACCCAATCCTGCCCTGACCCCTCTGTCTGTCTCCCCCAACCTTGCCCTGACTCCTCTGTCTCCCCCATCACCACCATGACTCCTCTGTCTGTGACTTCTCACCCCAGCCCTGTGTGTTCTGAGCTTCACTGACTTGTAGCTGCTCTGTCTCCCTTGTGGCATGACAGCTTCATGAGGGTGGGGCACAGTCTGTCTTGGTCACCTTAGTGTCCTCAGCATCCCTCAGCACAGGCGTCATGGAGTGGTGGGTTGACTGAGCACTGGTTGGATGACTGTCTGGAAATATTTTAATATGTTTTTAAAATGTTTATTCAATTTTGAGAGAGAGAGAGAGAGAGAGAGAACGAGTGGGGGAGGAGCAGAGAGAGGGGGAGACACAGAATGGGAAGCAGGCTCCAGGCTCTGAGCTGTCAGCAGAGTCCGACATGAGGCTGGAACCCACGAACAGCGAGAACATGAACTGAGACCAAGTCGGACACTTAACCGACTGAGCCACGCAAGCACCCCTGGATGACTGTCTTAAAAGTGTTGAATGGCTCAGGAGCCTGGGGGAGACTATGGGAGAGAATTTTCTGAGTGGATATTTGAGTTCATGCAATAGGAGTTGACCCACCTCAGAATGCTCTCAGGACACATGCGTCCGATGCAGGCTTTTTCTGCTGAGTGTAACCCTTGAAAACTGAGCGAGGCAACACCCTGAAAAATAAGGGAATCAGCTGATGTTTAGAGAAGGGAGACAGAGCCGGGTCAGCGTTGTTTGAATGCAAACACAGATAGGCACAAGCAGATCTCAGACATGTGTACACAACGTGACCCACGTGCCTACACACTGTGCCTGAACACACACACACGTGTCCATCCACGTGCCCATACCCAGTCATCAGTAGTATGTGCACATACACCATTAACACACAGTCAGACATGAGGGTGCACACACAGATATATGTGTAGACATCCCTTAACAGGCATACCCCAAAGCATGTACTCGGTTACCCATAGACAGACAAGGGCTGGTGTGCATTCAGGCACACTGGTCTGCACACACACCCAAGGTCAATGTCATATTATCAGCCCCAGGGGGGAAGGCTCAGCTGTGCCAAGGAAGGAAAGGCAGGCAGGTTCCCACAAGGCTTTCTCTCCCTTCCTCTTTTCCCAAAGAAGAAGTATTCAGAACTTTAGACCAGAAAAGATCAAATCCAGAAGGGGATTTAGAGAACCCCTTACTCATGTCCTTCCTCCTGTGGAGTAATAGGAACAGCTACCATTCGTTGGCACTTACTGCCATGTACTTCACACGCATGAACCCATGACTCCTCTGAAAATAGGCTAAGAGGTGGGTCCTGTCATTGGCCCCATGAGACTCAGAGAGGTGAGGTGACCTGTTCAAGGTCCCACAACAAAGAAGGGACAAGGGATTCCAATCCATGCCTTAACCATGCTCTTAACTGCTGTGCTATTGCCTAGAAAGGGAAACTGAGTCTCAGCAAGGGAAAGGGATTTTCCTGGGCACACCACTACCTCACTGTGGAAGCTGATACCGGGACCCCTGCTCACTGGTGTGGCACACTCCTGCCTCTAGGGGAGAAGGCATGTGATGACAGATGCTGGCCTTGCTCCGAGTTCCAGTGTGACCAACAAGGTCAATCTCACTTGACCTCTCTCTCCTGATGTACTTCTGCCTGTCATGCACCTGATTCTCTGCCCTGCTCATGACAGGCCGTCTGAACACTCAGTGCCCTAACTGGTGCCAACCTCACTGTGAAACAAACTCTCAAAATTCTACCTCCCTCCTTGCCAAGAAAAAGTGGGAAAGTGGCAGGGGTGGGGGGGGCAGGCTTGCAGTCTGGCCAGGTGGAGACTGGTGGTTGGGATTGGGGGATTCACACTTGCCAAGCTTCTGCTAATCCTCTTTCCCTCCTGTGCTCCCTTTAGAGCCAACAAACAACATTCCTCTTTCTGCTTTGTTCTCTGCCCCTTGTTCCCTCCCCCATAGGACTCTGGCTCAGGGACCTAGAGCAACAAACCAGTACTGAGAGTGCCAACCTCATGCACCTGCACTCCTCTAAGGTTAGGGCTGGCATCTGAGCAGGGGGTCCAGCTATCAGATGCTGCCTGTGCCCATCGGGGTCCCTCTCAGGCCCACTGAAGACCAGTCCAGCACCCACATGGTGCTCATGTCAGAGTCTGCTGGGACCAACCCCAGAGCTGCGTGATGCCACCCTGAAGCCACCCCGATGGCCACCTGGGCCTGCTCTCAGACCCTCCTGGCACCAGACATGGCTCTGTTAACGATCTCCTGATATCAAGTTCAGGGCCAACCTGTTTCCAATCCTAGACACTAGGATTGAAAACAGAGCCTGCCACTGTATCTCTGCGTCCAACACTGATGCTAGTCTCCACACCACCCATTGCTAAACTTGGTCTCCACTTGGCCTTCAGGGTGGGCTAGGTCAGTCAATGGAGGAAGGAATGGACAGGGTTCAAATCCCAGATCCCTACCTGCCACCTGTGTGACTTCCAGCAGGTGGCTGTAGGGAGGCTTGTTCTTCTGAACAGCAAAATGAAGATGCTATGACGGAACCCCACTGCCAGAAGGATTCCATGAGATCACAGTTTGCACCCTGCCTCTTCATAGTTAGTGCTCACCAAAGGGGAGCACCCTCTTGTTAAGGAAGAAGGTCACCGGGGAGAGGACAGCAGGACCACCATCTGTCCTCACACCCACTTTCAGCATCCAGGGCCCCGCTATCTCCTAAACAAACATGGAAATGATGAACCTAGCAAGCTCCCCCAGGGACCTGGGTAGGGCCAGTGTGGCTTTCTGTAAATCACACCCTTTGAGACAGCTGGGCTTTTTGGCACCATATTGGTGGATGTCATTACTATTTTCAAGTTCTGCCCAGTCTCTCTGCCACTGAGGCCATGAGTTAGTCTTTTTTTTTTGTTAAGAAAAAATTTTAAACGTGTATTTATTTTTGAGAGAGAGAGAGAGAGAGAAGGAGACAGATGCAGGGGCAAGACCATGAGTTTCTCTTCTTTTCTAAGGAAAGTTCCACTTGAATGTGGCTCTGGACTTCTACCCGTTTCCCAACCACAGATGGGCCGTGATACTGATCCTGACCTTTCTCTGAGGCCTCAGTGAGGATTCTGGGTACCAGAGGTGACACTGTGTCCAAAGCAAAGGCAGGTCAAAGTTTGGGTCAAGTGCTCATTCCCTGATCGTGCTGGATTCCCATATACTTCTCCCAGGAACCCTCATCACAGCCAGGGGTCCTCCCTTGCCCCAACACCCTCGAATTGACTCCCTGGAATCTCATCCTCAAACCCAGATATTGGTTTCTTCACTCTGGAGACCTCAAAACCTACATGTTGGGGTCTGTTCTCACTCTGAGATCCCAAATCCAAAGCTCAGGGGGCTCCCCATGCAAACATTATAAACTCTTCAGTTCTGGAATCTGTCTCACCAAGTCTGCAGCCCTGGGGTGGACTCCCTTGAGGGGTGACACATTCTGTCTTGGGGCCCTCCCCCTGTTAATCTCCTTGGGGTTCCCTCCTCCTGCCTTGCTGGCTGTGTCTCAAGTTCTGTGGTGAGCCCAGGAGGATGTAGCTGGAGGTGAAATGACACAATTACATAATTAGAATCAAAGTCCGCCCTTCTTGCTCAAGTGGTATAAAGGCAAACCATCCCAGCAATCTAACTGTCACTCCCACTGCCATCATGCTGGCAGCAGGGCTCCTTCTGGTGGCTTTGCTCACCTGCCTGACAATAATGGTCTTGATGTCTGCCTGGAGGCAGAGGAAGCTCTGGGGGAAGCTCCCTCCAGGACCCACCCCATTGCCCTTCATCGGGAATTACCTGCAGCTGAACACACAGCAAATGTACAACTCTCTCATGAAGGTACCTTGAGGCAGGGGAAGGTGGAAGGGGGTGGGGCTGGGGGCCTGCCTAATTGAGCTGGGGCATTGTGGCAGGGGGCAGGCAAGGTTGGATGGGAGTCTTAGGAAAGTGGAATTATGGGGCGCCTGGGTGGCGCAGTCGGTTAAGCGTCCGACTTCAGCCAGGTCACGATCTCGCGGTCTGTGAGTTCGAGCCCCGCGTCAGGCTCTGGGCTGATGGCTCAGAGCCTGGAGCCTGCTTCCGATTCTGTGTCTCCCTCTCTCTCTGCCCCTCCCCCGTTCATGCTGTGTCTCTCTCTGTCCCAAAAATAAACGTTGAAAAAAAAATTAAAAAAAAAAAAAAAAGGAAAGTGGAATTGTGCAGTTGGGGCAGCAGGGTCCTAGGCAGGGAAGAGCAGATCCTGGGATACCAGCCCCTTGAGTGCCAGACCCTGGGGGGAATGCATGCAATGGATGAGGTCTGGGCACAGGGCCAGTTCCCAGTGGGGCCGCTCCCTCTAAGCACTCTCACTTTGGTCAGATCAGCGAGCGCTATGGCCCCGTGTTCACGGTCCACCTGGGGCCACGGCGCATTGTGGTGCTGTGTGGACACGAGGCCGTGAAGGAGGCGCTGGTGGACCAGGCTGAGGAATTCAGTGGGCGAGGAGAGCAGGCCACCTTCGACTGGCTCTTCAAAGGCTATGGTGAGGGGCTCGGGATGGGGGCATGTGGTCAGGAACACTCGATGGCCTCAGTTTCCCCACTGTTCTCTTGACTCACCCTCCCACCCAAGGCTGAGGCCGAGTTCTCCCCCTGCTCCCCTCTGTCCCTGTCCCTGCTAATTGTCCCTTCTCCCTGGTCTTCTCTAACTTGACCCTGAATGCCTGCGTCTCTATTTCCCCTGCTTCTTGGCCCCATGTCCCTGTTCTCTCTCAGATATGCCTCTTCTTTCTGTGTGTCTTTGAGGAGCTCTTGGGATTTCTGACTCAGAACCGTGGTCAGTCCACCTCCACGTCCTTGTCTTTTTCTCCCTCTAAGCTTCTGTGCTTCCCCTCCCTTCATCCTCCCTCTACTCTTTTCCTCTTCTGTGTGAGAATCTCACCCTGTTTCTGCTTCACACCCCATGCCTCTGTCTCTGGAAACAGTCTTTCCTCTCTCCCGACCTTCTTTGTTCTCTCTCCCTATTTTCTTCTTTCCCCAGCTCAGTGTTAGGATCCTTCAGGATTTTTATTGCCACCTCTCAGATATCCACAGATGTCACCTCCCTCTGGCCCTCCCTTACTTCTTTCTCTGTCTTTATGTGTCTCCAAATCTCTGTTTCTCTGGGCATCTGACTTGCCTCTCTCCTTCCGATTCTTTTCTTCCAACTAGGTCGCCATCTCTTTCAGTATGTCTCTGACCTTGAGTTGAATCTCTTTCTGTCTCCCACAGTTGCCCCCCTCTCCCCCCCTCCTCCCCAGGTGTGGCGTTCAGCAATGGCGAGCGAGCCAAGCAGCTCCGGCGCTTCTCCATCACCACGCTGCGGGACTTTGGTGTGGGCAAGCGCAGCATCGAGGAGCGCATCCAGGAGGAAGTGGGCTTCCTCATCGAGGCCCTCCGGGGCACGCATGGTGAGCCAGGAGGGAATGAGGGAGAAGGAGCAGGAGCATTCACGTGGATATGTATGCTTTCTGGTCCTGGAAGGGGACTGACTGGACTGGGGGAAGGAGTCCAGGCTCCTGGCTCTAAGGCCTTGTGCTGGGAGCTTGTCTCATCACCCTGGTGCTTTTCTCCAATTCTTGACCTGGTGTCAGACTGCCTAGTGGATGCTCCCCCAGATCCCTGTTTCTCCTCAACCCCATCCCATTCCCTAGGTGCCTTCATCGATCCCACCTTCTTCCTGAGCCGGACAGTGTCCAATGTCATCAGCTCCATTGTCTTTGGGGACCGCTTTGACTATGAGAACAAAGAGTTCCTGTCACTGCTGCGTATGATGCTGGGAAGCTTCCAGTTCACAGCTACATCTATGGGTCAGGTAACCCGTCCCAGTCTGTCTCTACAACACCCTACTACAACCCTCCAGTTGCTTCCTCACATAAGACAGGTGCCCCAAACTCCCTTCCTCTCCCATAGGGTTCCATCAAAACCACTCTTGGACAATGGAACAGCTACACCAGAATACCCCATTTCCAAGGACACCTGAATATCTCAACAGATGTTTCTCCCACCAAAAAACCCAAAACCCAAACCAAACATACAAAAAGCAGCCTGCAGGCACGACAGCTGTTATAAGCCCAGCCTTCCTCCTTGGCATGTGCCCCCACCCTACCTATCTTAATATCTAGAACTGGCTCCCTGTCAAGACATTCCATCTTTTCATCTTAATATCTTAACAGCTGAACAAGTGACCACCTCCATCCATGTCCTGAATACATGAACACCTGGTGCTATAAAATACAGTCTGCCAAAATCATTTGAGATTTATACAGGTGTCCCAAACTAGCCTACTGGGCTACCTAGATAAGTACTTCTTCATAGCCCACTGAAATATCTGAACATCTGGACAGATATGCCAACCAAGAAGGCCTCTAAACATGTAAACATCTGGATAGATGGTTCCCCAAACACCCAAATTATGTTCCTCAATGCAGCTCACTCAAACACTTACAGCAGTGCTCCCCTCCAGCCCAGTGTGAATATTTGAAACACATGAACAGGTATTTCCCCCACCTCAACACTTGCATACCTGCCACACTTTAATACCTCAATACCTGCATAGAAATCACTATTCCATAGCCTCTAAATATCTGGATAGTTGTCTCCAACTGAGCCTACTTGATATCTAGAGACCGAAACAGGTACCTACCTCCCCCTCATATCAGTCAGAAATAAATAGGTAAACATCTGGACAGGAGTTTCCCAATGCAACCTCACCTGAATATCTGGATGTGTCCCAAACCATCTCACCAACATGCTGGGATAGGGGTTCTCACACTTAACTCATGTGAAAACTTAGATATCTCCTCCCATCAGTCCCATATAAATCCTTAACATCTGGATGGGGGCCTTTAATTCAGTGCTTTCCTTGCCATGAGAAAGGTTCCACTCCTATCAAGACCTGCCTGTTGACAGCTGTCCTTCCCGTCCTTTCTTCTCTCCCCATCCTCAGCTCTATGAGATGTTTTATCCCGTGATGAAATACCTGCCAGGACCACAGCAACAGGCATTTAAAGATCTGAAAGGTCTGGAGGACTTCATAACCAAGAAGGTGGAGCAGAACCAACGCACGCTAGATCCCAACTCCCCGCGGGACTTCATCGACTCCTTCCTCATCCGCATGCAGGAGGTACACCCCAACAGCCAGTGCAGAGAGCTGCAGAGCCAGGCAGAGGGAAACCAGGCTGGCATGGGGAGAACAGAGGCTCGTTCAAACCATTCCCCTCATAACATCCTCACAATCCCAAGTATAATAACTATGGCTGCTCCCTCTACTGAGCCCCTGCCCATGGGCAGGACCTGTGTGTGCCAACCATAATAGCAAGCAATTCCGTACCATGCACTCACTGACTCTATTCCTCTCCTTCTCAATATCCCCACCATAAAAAAGTGTTCTTGAAGAGTAAAGGACAGATAGGCAGGTGGGTAAGGAGTGTGGGAAGGGCATTTTGGGCAGAGCCAGCAGCCTGAACAAAGAGCTAGTAGAACCAAGTCCCTCCTCCCACCTCTGGTCTGGATCTAAGAGAGAGGGGTCCAAAGAGAAAGACCCCAGAAGGGCCCTGAGAGCCCTGAGGGGAGTGGGCTTGGCCTGAAGCCCTCTCTCCCTCTAGGAGCAGAACAACCCCAACACAGAGTTCTACTTGAAGAACCTGGTGCTGACCACACTGAACCTCTTCTTTGCGGGCACTGAGACAGTCAGCACGACCCTGCGGTATGGCTTCCTGCTGCTCATGAAGCACCCAGATGTGGAGGGTAAGGCTGCAGGGTGGGGGGCAACGAAGTGGCAGCCACAGGCCCTCAAACTTCCTCTGAGCCCACTGCAACATCCCCACCTTCCCCAGATCCCTGAAGCCTCAGACATACCCTGTTATCCGGAGACTAGGTGATATTCTGCTGGTGAGCACCAGCCAAGTTTCACTAGGTGTTTAAGTATTGAAAATATCTGAGCGGATTGGTAAATAGCTTCCATGCTGGGTCAAATGTACATCCACTGCCTGCTCTCCAAACCATTCCCCAAACTCCTCCCTTATGCCTACTCATCATTCTGGCACGACCGGTGAACAGGATGCTGCACCAACAATGCGTATGGCCAACATCTGTTTTGAATGGTCTAAGTCCATGGCACACATGGGTGTACGTATTTGGACTATCATCACTGCCCCGAGACCCCAGATACCTAAATACCTTCCCCCTCCTCCCACAGCCAAAATCCACGAGGAGATTGACCAGGTGATTGGCAAGAACCGGCAGCCCAAGTTTGAGGACAGGGCCAAGATGCCCTACACAGAGGCGGTGATCCATGAGATCCAAAGATTTGGAGACATGATCCCCATGGGATTGGCCCGCAGAGTCACCAAGGACACCAAGTTTCGGGAGTTCTTCCTCCCCAAGGTATCTTCCTGTCCCACCTTGGGGGACCTCCAACCTGCTCCCTGTGACCCAGCAATCCATTCCCTTAGAAGCTTCCCAGCCCCTGTCCCATTGCTTCAATCAAACATCATGTCCCTTCAATCCCCTCAGAGATTCCTGAATCCCGTGTCTCCCCCAGAGCTCTTTCCACAAGGAATATGAACCCCATACCCCCAAACTTCCTCTCTCAAGAGACATGAACTTCATGTCTAGACCTCCTCCCTCAAGGACATGGATCTCATGTCCCCCAAACATCCTGCCTAGAGAAACACAAACCTGATGTCTCTCAATCCCAGTCCCAGAGAGCATGAACTCCCATGTCCTCTCAACCTCCTGCCTTGAGAGACATGAACTGTGGGTCCCCCACACTTTCTGTCCTAAGAGACACAGAACCTGTGCTCCTCAAACTTCCCTTCTCAGGAAACATGAACCCCCATGTCTGCCAAGATTCCTGGCTCAGAGACCTGAGTCTCATGTCCCCAGGGGACGCACACTCCCCCGCCTCCCATTTCTTATCACTCAGGGCACCCGCATTGTCCCACGTGCTTTCAGCACACCCTGTCCCCACTCCACCTTATCAAATGCCCCTCTCCTCCTCACCAGGGCACTGAAGTGTTCCCTATGCTGGGCTCTGTGCTGAGAGACCCCAAGTTCTTTTCCCACCCCCGAGACTTCCACCCCCAGCACTTCCTGGATGAGAAGGGCCAGTTTAAGAAGAGTGATGCTTTTGTGCCCTTCTCCATCGGTAAGAGACCCCAGTCTGCTTGCTGCTAAGCCACTGCTCCCACCAACGGGGCCTCCTTCATCCCACATCCCGTCTCTAAGCTGTAGCCTGGGGTCTGTGTCCAGCTTGAAAGTCCCTCTACGATCTACTCTAGAGCCAACCAGCTGCAAACCCCATGACTACAAGTACCTGTGTCCAGGCAACTGGAAAGGGATGATTGTATCCATTTCACAGATGGGGAAAATCAAAGCCTTTAGTGAGTCAGGTATTTGTCCAAAGTCATTTAGATTCTTGAGATTCCTTGGGAGGAGATGAGAGCCCGGCAGCCATATCTGAGTGTGTGCTTGGAAGGAAGGGGCACCTAAATTTCCCATTGCTACAGCTTGGGATAGCTCACCCCTATCCCATGTACAAGAGAAACTGATGCTCAGAGAGGGTTAGAGATGTCTCTGAAAGTTTCTCAGTCCCTGCTCTCTGGGAGAATGCAGTTGGGGGTGGGTAGTGGGGAAGGGAGCAGTGAGAGCAGGCCTCACCTCCAGCCCTCCCATTCTGTCT
Organism: Felis catus; assembly: GCF_018350175.1. Lineage (NCBI taxonomy): Eukaryota > Metazoa > Chordata > Mammalia > Carnivora > Felidae > Felis > Felis catus. The sequence goes on along the minus strand of NC_058382.1, from coordinate 13,839,560 downwards.
CTTCAGGAAAGCGGTACTGTTTCGGAGAAGGTCTGGCTAGAATGGAGCTCTTTCTCTTCCTCACCACCATCTTGCAGAACTTCTGCCTCAAGTCCCCTCAGCTGCCCCAAGACATTGACGTGTCCCCCAAAGTTGTGGGCTTTGCCACTATCCCACGAAATTACACCATGAGCTTCCAGCCCCGCTGAGCAAAGGCTGTGCTGGGGGGCGCGGGGAGGGCTGCGGGAGGAGTGGGCGGGGCAGAGGCGGGGCTATCAGGAAGGCGGGTTAGTGGAGGGCGGAGCTAGCAAGAGGGAGGTGACTTAGGGAAATCTGAGGGGCAAGGTGACAGGAGAGGAAGAGGAAAGGAATGGACTCTGTTCACCTTGCTAGAGATAGATGCTTCAGAGGTGGGATAAGAGGAAGGGAAACCTTACACTATACTGTTAATAATAATAATAACACCTATTATTTGTTGAATCTTTGTATCAGTTCTGGGCTAAAAACATTATGCACTTACTGCACTTAATTCTCACAAATCTATGTGACAGGGCACAGTGCACATGCCCGTTTTAGAAAACTTAACTGATTCCCAAGGGAGCTACAAGGACAAATCCTTTTAATAAGTTTAGAAATGGCACTAAACATACAAAAGTCTTTTCCTGTTTTTTTTTTCTATATACTTTAGGAAATCAAAATTAAAAGCACAATAACTCTTGTAGTCACTGAAATAAATGAAATACTTAAGTAGAATCTGAAATACATGCACAGAGCCTGTATGGTGAAAGCTGCAAAATACCAATAAAAGTAATAATATATATATATATATATACACACACACACACACACACACACACACATATATATGTTTATTTATTTATTTTGAGAGAGAGAGAGAGCATGTGCAAGTGGGGGAGGAGCAGAGAGGCAGGGAGGGGGAGAGAGAATCCCAAGCAGAATCCCACACACCGTGAGACCATGGCCTGAGCTGAAGTCTGTCTCTTCAGGTGTCGGCCACTCAGGTGTCCCAGAAATCAGATATTTTTTTAAATAAGGAGAGACATACCATGTTCATGGATTGGAAGATCAGTACAGTAAAGCCAACTCTCCCCAAATTGATGTATAGGCTTAACACATTACTATAGAAATGACAGCAAGATTTTTTTGAATGGATTTAGATATTTATTTGAAAATTTATATGGAAAGGCAAAGGAAGAGCTAAAACAATTTTAAAGAAGGAAAAAGAGTGAAAAATCACATTTTCCTATTTATTCCCTTGGGATTCAGCAAAAACTCTGCTTAGAGATAAGTTTGTAGCCTTACATTTTCATATTGGAGAGGAAGGAAGTCTACAAAATTAATGTGCTAAGTGTCCATTTTTAAAAGTTAGAAAAAGGGGTGCCTGGGTAGCTCAGTCAGTTAGGCATCTCACTTTGGCTCAGGTCATGATCTCGTGGTTATGTGAGTTTGAGCCCCACATCAGGCTTTCTGCTGTCAGCTCAGAGCCTGCTTTGGATCCTCCATACCCCCCTCTCGCTGTCCCCCTGTGCTTGTGCTTTCTCTCTCTTTCAAAAATGAATAACATTAAAAAAAATAAAATAAAAGTTAGAAAAAAACAGCCCAGAACATTTAAAGATAGTGTAAAGGAGGAGACAATAAACATTAATTCAGAAATTAATGGAAAAAACTTTTAAGTTGCTATGAAGATTGTAGATTCAATATCTTTGTCAACTTGGCTACACTCTGGATTCTCTTCTTTTTATTTTGAGATAGTTATAGTTTCACAAGAAGTTAAAAAAAAAGTAGAGAAGTTCTGTGTATTCTTTATCCAGTTTCCTCCAGTGGTAACATTTTAATTTTTTTTTTTAACGTTTTATTTTTATTTTTGGGACAAAGAGAGACAGAGCATGAATGGGGGAGGGGCAGAGAGAGAGGGAGACACAGAATCAGAAGCAGGCTCCAGGCTCTGAGTCATCAGCCCAGAGCCCGATGCGAGGATCGAACTCACGGACCGCGAGATCGTGACCTGAGCCGAAGTCGGAGGCTTAACTGACTGAGCCACCCAGGCACCCCTCCAGTGGTAACATTTTATTTTTTATTTATTTTTATTTTTTTTGATTTTTTTTTTCAACGTTTATTTATTTTTTAGGACAGAGAGAGACAGAGCATGAACGGGGGAGGGGCAGAGAGAGAGGGAGACACAGAATCAGAAACAGGCTCCAGGCTCTGAGCCATCAGCCCAGAGCCCGACGCGGGGCTCAAACTCACAGACCGCGAGATCGTGACCTGGCTGAAGTTGGACGCTTAACCGACTGCGCCACCCAGGCGCCCCATCCAGTGGTAACCTTTTAGATGACTATAGCACAATATCAAAAGCCAGGAAATTCATGTTGGTACAAACTACAGAACTTGTTCAGATTTCACAAGTTTTACAGGCACGTGTGTGTGTGTGTGTGTGTGTGTGTGTGTTTCAATGCAATTTTATCACACCTGTAGATTCAGGTAACCAGCACCCATATATCAAACAAAGGACTTATATACAGAGTATGTAAATAACCCTCAAACCTCAACATAAGAAAACAAACAACCCAATTAAAAAATGGGCTAAATTTTTGGGCATGCACTTAACTAAAAAAGATATGTGAATGACAAACAAGCTCATGAATCAATGCTCAACACCATAGTCATTAGGGAAATGCAAATTAAAACCCAATGAGATACCCCATACACTATTAGAATGACAAAATAAAAAAATATTAACAACACTTAGTGCTGGCAAAGATGTGGAGCAACAGGAATTCTTATATTTTGCTGATGGAAATACAAAATACTACATAACAATTTGGTGGTTTCTGTAAAAGCTAAATGTACATTCAACTAGAGGACCCAGAATCCCATTTCCAGGTATTTATTCTCAGAAATTAAAATTTATACTTGGACAAAACCTGTGCATGAATACTTAGAGCAACTTTATTGATCATCCTCATAAACTGGAAACAACCCAAATGTTCTTCAGAGTTGAATGGATGAACAAATTGTGTCACATCCATGCAACGAAACTACTCAGCAATAAAACCAACAACTGTTAATACACACAACTTGGATGAATTGCAAATGTATTGTGCTAAGTGAAAGAATCCAGTGTCAAAAGGTTATATGCTGCATTATTCCATTTATATGAAATCCTGGAAAAGGCAAAAATATTGATACATAGGACACACCCATGGTTGCCAGGAAGTAGAGGTGGGGTAAGGATATGAATACAAAATATAACACCCGATAACTCTTTGGGGTGTTGGAATTATTCAGTAACCTGTCTGTGGTGGTGATGATAAGAGTTTACGCATTTTTTTAAAATTTTTTTTTCCCAACGTTTTTATTTATTTTTGGGACAGAGAGAGACAGAGCATGAATGGGGGAGGGGCAGAGAGAGAGGGAGACACAGAATCGGAAACAGGCTCCAGGCTCTGAGCCATCAGCCCAGAGCCTGACGCGGGGCTCGAACTCCCGGACCGCGAGATCGTGACCTGGCTGAAGTCGGAAGCTTAACCTACTGCGCCACCCAGGCGCCCCAAGAGTTTACGCATTTGTAGAGGTGCCTGGGTGGCTCAGTTAAGTGTCCAACTTCGGCGCAGGTCATGATCACTCAGTTCGTGAGTTCGAGCTCTGTGTTGGGCTTTGTGCTGACAGCTCGGAGCCTGGAGCCTGCTTCAGAGTCTGTGTCTCCCTGTCTCTATTCCTCCCCGGCTTGCACTCTGTCTCTCTCTCTCTCAAAAATAAAGATTTTTTAAAAATTAAAAAAAAGAGTTTATGCATTTGTAAAACCTCATTGTAAAATATAAGTTTTACTGTATGTAAAAACAGTGTTTTGTAAAGAGTAACTAGGAATTTTTTAAGTGAGCCAAATCTGTAGGCAGATTATGAGGGAAAAAAATCTTAGCTGCAGATGATCTAAAATTTCCCGTTAGTTTGAGGTCACTGTGAACAGTCATGTGGCATTTAATAATCCTATCTATAAAGGCCTTGACCACAGAACCTCATGAAACTGTAATACAACAGACACTGGAAATTGAAAGGGCTTTCTCCAAAGCTCACTTCTGTAGAGCTTATGGAAGCCAAAGTTTAGGCTTTGGTGACATGCCTTGTTTGGTGTCTATTGAAAAAGGTTTTGCCTTCCAAAGGGTTAAAAATTGTATTGGAAAAATGCATAAAAAAACATGAAACAAATCCAAACTGATGTCTGGACAATTTCCAAAACAATTATTGTATGCTATTCAAAATATCAAGGTTAAGAAAGACAAAAGTTGAGAATCTATTCTAGATTAAAGAAGACCAAAGACATTACAACTAAATATAATGTATGGTCACAGATTGGATCCTGAAGTGGGGAAATATTTTGGATATTAACTCCTTATCAGGTATATGGTTTGCACATATTTTCTCCCATTCTGGAGGTTGCTTTCTCATTTTGTTGATTATTTGTTTGCTGTGCAGAAACTTTTTAGTGATGTACTTCCACTTGTTTATTTTTCCTTTACAAATCAGTGAACAGATGAAGAAAATGTGATATACACACACACACACACACACACACACACATATATACACACCATGCATTGTCATTCAGCCTCTCTCACAACTTGATAGCCAAACAAAATAAAACAAAAACAACAAACAACAACAACAACAACAAAAACATCCCAAAACAAAAGATACCCACCAGATTAAAAATTGGACAAAGGACATGAATAGACATTATTCCAGAAAAGACATACAAATGGCCAACAGATATGTGAAAAGGTGTTCAATATCACTAATCATAAAAGAAAGGCAAATCCAAACCACAATGAGATATTTCATACTTGTTAGGATGGCTATCACAGAGATAAGCAATAACAAATACTGGCGATGATGTGGATTAGAACCCTTGTGCACCATCCATGTGAGTGTAAATTGATGCCGCCATGATGGAAACAGAATGGCAGTTCCTCAAAATATCAAAAACAGAAGTACCGTACAATCCAGAAATCCCACTTCTGGGTATGTATAAAAAGGAAATGAAACCATTATCTCCAAGAGATATCTGCATTCTTAGGTTCATTGCCGTGTAAATCACATTAGTCAAGATATGAACACAGTCTAGATGTCCATTGACAGATGAATGGATAGAGAACCATGGCAGTGATTACTTAATAATGCTTAAGTCAGGTTTGAATTAACCTCTTCACTGTGCTGAGCATGGCACTGGATGTTTTCCCCTACAACCCTGAGGATTAGAAACTCTTGCTGTAACAGAGGCATAGGCAGCAGCAGCATGGGAACTTAAGGGTTCTGGTGAGCAGTCCATGTTTAGGAGTGTGGACCTCAGCATGTCACCTACAGTTGCTTATTTCCTCTTCTCTCCTTTTTTTTTGTGGGGTGGGGGAGAGAAAGAGCATAACATGTGAGCTAGGGAGAGAGAGAGAGAGAGAGAGAGAGAGAGAGAGAGAGAGAGAGAGAATCTTAAGCAGGCTCCATGCTTAGTGAGGAGCCTGATGTGGGACTTGATCCCACAACGTTGGGATCATGACCTGAGCCGAAATCAAGATTTGGATGCTCAACCGAGCCACCCAGGAGCCCCTCTCCCTCTCTTTTTTTTTAGCTCCCTAGAGATGGCTCTTTCATGAGCCAATGGATCCATTTATCACAGGATATAGTCCTTCCTTTGAGTGCTCTATATCTGGGGCCAAAGCCTGGTTGGGACACACACAGCTAATCAGTTATGGGTATAGTCTTTTCCCTGAGCCTAGCATGAGTCACAGCTTCATTCTAAGGCATACAAATAAACCAGGCCAAGATGCTCAGTCCATGGCCACATTAAGGAGGACCCTGTTACTCACAGTCCTGTCCCAGAATGCCAATTAGTTAGGCTCCAACAACCACAGTCCCTGAGGTGAACCGAGAAACAACTACTAGAACTGAGACAATGGGTTTCTGACATTTATGCCACTCAGATGTGGTACTTAGTACCCACAGCCCTAGCAAGCCAATACACCCAGCATGATGCCAGGTACACTGACTCAGTAGGAGGCACCCAGGACCTCCTGCCCCCATCATCAAAGGCCTTGATAAGACCTGGGAGCAGATGATGGTGGTGATTCAAGAAAATAAAGGACCTGGTAACTGCTGTGTGGCTCTCAGTCTTTCTCCTCCTCACCTTCTAACCATTTCCTCGTCAGCCCTGCAGCCAAGCACTTTGTAAGAACTATCATGGGTATGCATGTAGAGAACCTGTTGAAATACCCAAAGAAGGTGGTAGGGAAGCCAGGGACAAGGAGGAGAATGTGGGCACCTGCTTTTCTCCCTCTTTCTCCAAGCTGTCAGGATAGCACGGAAAAAGTAGATGAGGGACTTAGCAGTGGGAGTTCTGGTCTTAAACAGGAGATGACAGTGCAAAGGTACAAAGGGTATGTCATAGAGACGTGGACCTTAGCCCACCTCTGCCACTGATGTTTTGTGTGGAAATTCACAGTCCAAAAAAATGGACAAAATTCTTGTCTTCATGGAGCTTACATTCTAGAAGATTGAGGAGACTACAAACCTAAAGTCTCACAATTCTAAAATTGATTGGATCTAAAGGTAAATGTTTCCAGGATTTTGTCTGTTACCCAAAAAATAGTCATGATGTACTATACTGAGTTACCAACATTCTCACTCACCATGTCTACCACACAGGAGGCCAGGGGCCATGAAGAGGAAAGGGACAACCCCTGGGTCTCCTAATTCCGCATCTCCCAACTCAGCCATTAGGGGAGCCAAAAACTCCCTGTTGCCCAGGAGATGGTCAGAACAGCTCTGGGACTTTCTCCCACTGCCCTACCCCATTCCATGCACAAAAACCGTGAGGCACCCGTTGAACAACTTAGAGGCACCAACCAGTGTCAGATGGGAAGCATGAAAAAGATGTAGAAATGTGGAAAAATGGGGACAGACACAGGGAAAAGGAGACAGAGAGAGGGAGGGAAAAAGAAGGGGAGAAAGGGAAAGAAGGAGAGAGGTGACCTCTCTCTTTCTCTCTCTCCGATGTCTCTCGGGGTCTGATCTGAGGTCTGTCTCTTTCTTGCACTGCCTCTGTCTCTGCCTCTCTATCCCGTGTAAGTCATTCCCTGTCAAGCTCTTTCTATCCTTTTCCCTGTTTCTGTCTTTCTTTTTATTTATTTATTTATTTATTTATTTATTAAAAAAATTTTTTTTAACGTTTTTAATTTATTTTTGAGACAGAGAGAGACAGAGCATGAACGGGGGAGGGGCAGAGAGAGAGGGAGACACAGAATCGGAAGCAGGCTCCAGGCTCCGAGCCATCAGCCCAGAGCCCGACGCAGGGCTCGAACTCACGGACCTCGAGATCGTGACCTGAGCCGAAGTCGGACGCTTAATCGACTGAGCCACCCAGGCGCCCCTCTTTTTTTTTATTATTATCATTTCTTTTAATGTTTATTTCTGAGACAGAGCATGAGTGGGGGAGGGGCAGAGAGAGAGGGAGACACAGAATCGGAACCAGGCTCCAGGCTCTGAGCTATCAGCACAGAGCCCGACGCGGGGCTCGAACTTACAGTCTGCGAGATCATGACCTGAGCCGAAGCCGGACGCTCAACCGACTGAGCCACCCAGGCGCCCCTTCTCTGTCTTTCTTGAGGTCTGTCTGGTTTCCTTTTTGTCTCTCTGCCTACCTCTTTCTTAATGTTTCTCCTTCTGTCACTGCCTCTTTATGCCTCTGCTACTCTTTCTCTCCCTCCCGTTCACCTTCCAGCCCTTTTTCTCTCCAGACTGATTGCCTGTCTTTATTCCTCTCTATTTCTTTTCCTCTCCTTATCTTCCCCTGTATCTGGGGCCTGGGGAAGGCATGTTCCAGATGGAGATGAGAGATGCAGGGATCCCCTGCCCAGTCACAACCTCTCCCACTTTTCCTTTCAGTGACTGTCTGCAACATGCCTTCACCATAGACATTTTGAGTATAGCCATCTTACTTCTGCCCCTGGCTCTTATCTGTCTATTCCTGACCCTCAGCTTAGGGTGCAAGGACTAACTTCCCCCAGGGCCCAGACCCCTCCCACTCCTGGAAAAACCGCTTCCAAAACATGCTGATGTCTCTGATGTCGCTCAGAGAGTTGCAGGGCCCCTCAACTTAGGAAGGAAGAATAAAAGAGCCAATGTAAGCTCGGTCTTGCTGCCTGTAGCTGAGTAAGGAGTATGGCCCCATAAACACCTTGTATCCAGGATCCAAGTCACTGGTGGTCCTTAGGGGGTACCAAGCTGTGAAGGAGGCCCTTGTGGACCATGATAAGGAATTCATTGACCCGAATGACTTCCTCTTGTTTTCCAACTTCAACAGGGAAAATGGTAGGCCTGTTCCCCCTCTCCTCCATCCCAGAAAACACTTTCCTCATTATTGAAACATGAAAGAGGGAGATGGTTCTCCCATGTTGGTGTCCCCCAGGGTCATTGATCTTGCTAGTGACATCAGACGACACGGAAGCTGCAAAGTCAATGACTTGGCATAAAGTTGTCCAAACTTCACCTCCCCCAAATACAGCAACTATCTTAAATTGTACTTTGTTCCAATTCCCCTTTCCATTTTTAAGCTCAAATCATTCTCATCCCAACCTTTATTTTAACATCATCCTCATTACCAACTTTCATCTCAACTGACAGGTCAGATTAGCCAGAGCCAGTTCTGACGATATACCTAAACCTCAACTCAACTCCCTTTACACATTTCTGTAATCAGGGGGACCTGGGTGGCTCATTCAGTTAAGCTGCCAACTCTTGATTTCAGCTCAGGTCATGCTCTCACGGTTCGTCAGTTAGACCCCTGCCCTGGGCTCTGCACTACAGTGCAGAGCCTGCTTGTATTTTCTCTCCCTCTCTCTCTCTGCACCTCCTTGCTTCTCTCTTTCTCTCTCAAAATAAATAAATAAAGTAAAAAAAAAATTCTGGGGGTGCCTGGGTGCTTCACTTGGTTAAGTGTCTAAATTTGGCTCAGGTCATGATCTCATAGTTCGTGAGTTCAAGTCCCGCGTAGGGCTCTGTGCTGACAGCTCAGAGCCTGGAGACTGCTTTGGATTTTGTCTCCCTCTCAGCCCCTCCCCCACTCATGCTCTGTCTCTTTCTCACAAAAATAAACATTTAAAACAAATAAATTTCTGTAAACAATCCCATCCCAATTCTATTGGTCAAAATGAATGCATGATTTTCTCCCAACTTCCAGCTCCATCTTTTATCCCAAATACTGCCAAATTTGGCCATTCTCCAATACTTATTCTGCATCTAAATTCTATAAATCCAATCACCAAATCCAACACATCATGTAACAACCCAACCTGAGACCAAACCAAAATTCAGCTTCAATGCCGATATACCAAACCCATCCCCATATCCCAATCTCATTTGAAAAAGTGAAAACCTAACAGGGAAGATGAAATCAGCTTGGCCTCAATAAGAAATCCAGCCTGGTCATTAATCAGGCTGGAGTGATAGACACAGAGAAAGCTGGTTGCAAATTTAGCAGAAAGCACCATTCCTCTCAACATCATGCAGGAGTTGTAAAATACCATACCCCCGTCTTTTGAGTGACTACTGATTTTTTTTAAACTAATGATCCCCCTGTACTATTCTAATCTCAAAAGTGACAACCCAGATCTTTTGACTATTCTATAGATCAACCTGGATACAATACAGGGAGGAACAACCACACAAGGTCATAAATACCAGAAAGTGGGGGCCACTGGGAATCATTCTGAAGACTGCTACTGATGACTCCTTCCCTTGTATGGCTGAGTAATATTCCATTGTATGTATTTACCATATTTTCTTTATCCATTCATCTGTCTATGGAGATTTAATTGTCTGTCTATTTAAAAGTGATTTGATTTCTTTCTTCAGTAGTTTGCAGCTTCCAGCATATAAGTTCTGCGCATCTGTTGTTAGATTCGTACGTAAGTATTTCATTTTTTTGAGTGACTGTAAGTGGTATAGTGTTTTTAATTTTGGTTTCCTAGGATTCATTGCTAGAAAACAACAGGGGCGCCTGGGTGGCTCAGTTGGTTAAGTATCCGACCTCCACTCAGGTCATGATCTTGTGGTTTGTGAGTTTGAGCCCCAAGTCTGGCTCTTTGCTGACAGCTCGGAGCCTGGAGCCTGCTTCAGATTCTGTCTCTCTCTCTGTGCCCCTCTGCTGCTTGCGCTCTGTCTCTCTCAAATATAAATAAACATTAAAAAATTTTTTTAAAAAGAAAAGAACAACAATAACAAAAGATTTTAGTATGTTTAGTGACAGTAAAAAATTCATTTACTGGGAAGGTTTTTGTCGTTGTTATAGATTACTTGGGAATCAATTAAGAATTTGTCACTTGTAAAATGGGCATGAACACTGTTCTCTGTTGCATAGAACTGTGGGCATTAGGTGAGGTGGACGTGCTAAGGTTTTTACCATGGAGCTGACGCAGAATATTTACTCAATAAATATGTTCCCTTCCTTCATCCCACTTCTGAAGGAGTTATTTCTACCAGGGGAACAGACAGGGCCCATTCCTTTCGTCTTCTATCCATCTTGTCCCCTCAGATTTCCCTAAGTCACCTCCCTCCTGATAGCCCCGCCCCTGCCCCGCCCACTGCTTTGCTCCACCCCCATCCTTCCCCTCCCCCACCAAGCACGGCCCTTGCTCAGCGGGGCTGGAAGCTCATGGTGTAATTTCGTGGGATAGTGGCTAAGCCCACAAGTTTGGGGGACACGTCAATATCTTGGGGCAGCTGAGGGGACTTGAGGCAGAAGTTCTGCAAGATGGTGGTGAGGAAGAGAAAGAGCTCCATTCTAGCCAGACCTTCTCCGAAACAGTACCGCTTTCCTGAAGAGACAGAATGGGAGGGCTGGAGGTGAGGCCTGCTCTCACTGCTCCCTTCCCCACTACCCACCCCCAACTGCATTCTCCCAGAGAGCAGGGACTGAGAAACTTTCAGAGACATCTCTAACCCTCTCTGAGCATCAGTTTCTCTTGTACATGGGATAGGGGTGAGCTATCCCAAGCTGTAGCAATGGGAAATTTAGGTGCCCCTTCCTTCCAAGCACACACTCAGATATGGCTGCCGGGCTCTCATCTCCTCCCAAGGAATCTCAAGAATCTAAATGACTTTGGACAAATACCTGACTCACTAAGGGCTTTGATTTTCCCCATCTGTGAAATGGATACAATCGTCCCTTTCCAGTTGCCTGGACACAGGTACTTGTAGTCATGGGGTTTGCAGCTGGTTGGCTCTAGAGTAGATCGTAGAGGGACTTTCAAGCTGGACACAGACCCCAGGCTACAGCTTAGAGACAGGATGTGGGATGAAGGAGGCCCCGTTGGTGGGAACAGTGGCTTAGCAGCAAGCAGACTGGGGTCTCTTACCGATGGAGAAGGGCACAAAAGCATCACTCTTCTTAAACTGGCCCTTCTCATCCAGGAAGTGCTGGGGGTGGAAGTCTCGGGGGTGGGAAAAGAACTTGGGGTCTCTCAGCACAGAGCCCAGCATAGGGAACACTTCAGTGCCCTGGTGAGGAGGAGAGGGGCATTTGATAAGGTGGAGTGGGGACAGGGTGTGCTGAAAGCACGTGGAGGTTGATGGGACAATGCGGGTGCCCTGAGTGATAAGAAATGGGAGGCGGGGGAGTGTGGGTCCCCTGGGGACATGAGACTCAGGTCTCTGAGCCAGGAATCTTGGCAGACATGGGGGTTCATGTCTCCTGAGAAGGGAAGTTTGAGGAGCACAGGTTCTGTGTCTCTTAGGACAGAAGGTGTGGGGGACCCACAGTTCATGTCTCTCAAGGCAGGAGGTTGAGAGGACATGGGGGTTCATGCTCTCTGGGACTGGGATTGAGAGACATCAGGTTTGTGTTTCTCTAGGCAGGATGTTTGGGGGACATGAGATCCGTGTCCTTGAGGGAGGAGGTCTAGACATGAAGTTCATGTCTCTTGAGAGAGGAAGTTTGGGGGTATGGGGTTCATATTCCTTGTGGAAAGAGCTCTGGGGGAGACACGGGATTCAGGAATCTCTGAGGGGATTGAAGGGACATGATGTTTGATTGAAGCAATGGGACAGGGGCTGGGAAGCTTCTAAGGGAATGGATTGCTGGGTTACAGGGAGCAGGTTGGAGGTCCCCCAAGGTGGGACAGGAAGATACCTTGGGGAGGAAGAACTCCCGAAACTTGGTGTCCTTGGTGACTCTGCGGGCCAGGCTCAGGGGGATTATGTCTCCAAATCTTTGGATCTCATGGATCACCGCCTCTGTGTAGGGCATCTTGGCCCTGTCCTCAAACTTGGGCTGCCGGTTCTTGCCAATCACCTGGTCAATCTCCTCGTGGATTTTGGCTGTGGGAGGAGGGGGAAGGTATTTAGGTATCTGGGGTCTCGGGGCAGTGATGATAGTCCAAATACGTACACCCATGTGTGCCATGGACTTAGACCATTCAAAACAGATGTTGGCCATACGCATTGTTGGTGCAGCATCCTGTTCACCCGGTCGTGCCAGAATCATGAGTAGGCATAAGGGAGGAGTTTGGGGAATGGTTTGGAGAGCAGGCAGTGGATGTACATTTGACCCAGCATGGAAGCTATTTACCAATCCGCTCAGATATTTTCAATACTTAAACACCTAGTGAAACTTGGCTGGTGCTCACCAGCAGAATATCACCTAGTCTCCGGATAACAGGGTATGTCTGAGGCTTCAGGGATCTGGGGAAGGTGGGGATGTTGCAGTGGGCTCAGAGGAAGTTTGAGGGCCTGTGGCTGCCACTTCGTTGCCCCCCACCCTGCAGCCTTACCCTCCACATCTGGGTGCTTCATGAGCAGCAGGAAGCCATACCGCAGGGTCGTGCTGACTGTCTCAGTGCCCGCAAAGAAGAGGTTCAGTGTGGTCAGCACCAGGTTCTTCAAGTAGAACTCTGTGTTGGGGTTGTTCTGCTCCTATAGGGAGAGAGGGCTTCAGGCCAAGCCCACTCCCCTCAGGGCTCTCAGGGCCCTTCTGGGGTCTTTCTCTTTGAACCCCTCTCTCTTAGATCCAGACCAGAGGTGGGAGGAGGGACTTGGTTCTACTAGCTCTTTGTTCAGGCTGCTGGCTCTGCCCAAAATGCCCTTCCCACACTCCTTACCCACCTGCCTATCTGTCCTTTACTCTTCAAGAACACTTTTTTATGGTGGGGATATTGAGAAGGAGAGGAATAGAGTCAGTGAGTGCATGGTACGGAATTGCTTGCTATTATGGTTGGCACACACAGGTCCTGCCCATGGGCAGGGGCTCAGTAGAGGGAGCAGCCATAGTTATTATACTTGGGATTGTGAGGATGTTATGAGGGGAATGGTTTGAACGAGCCTCTGTTCTCCCCATGCCAGCCTGGTTTCCCTCTGCCTGGCTCTGCAGCTCTCTGCACTGGCTGTTGGGGTGTACCTCCTGCATGCGGATGAGGAAGGAGTCGATGAAGTCCCGCGGGGAGTTGGGATCTAGCGTGCGTTGGTTCTGCTCCACCTTCTTGGTTATGAAGTCCTCCAGACCTTTCAGATACTTAAATGCCTGTTGCTGTGGTCCTGGCAGGTGTTTCATGACTGATGGGAACATTTCACAGAGCTGGGGTTGGGGAAAGAAGAAGGGATGGGAAAGATGGCTGTCAGCAGGCAGGTCTTGATGGGAGTGGGACCTTTCTTGGGGCAAGGTAGGCACTGGGTTAAAGGCACCTCTCAGGTATTTAAGATTTACATGGAGCTGATGGGAGGAGATATCTAAGTTTTTACATGACTTAAGTGTGAGGGCTCCTTTCCCAGCATATCGTTGAGATGGATTGGGACCCATAACCAGGTTTCAGGTGTTCAAGTGAGGCTGGATTAGCGAACACATGTAGGTGTTCAGATAGTCAGGTTGGGTTTTGTTGGGAGACACATGTCTAGGTGTTTAGGCATTCATGTGGTCTCACAATTTTGAGGTAATTGTCCATATATTTAAGGGATTTGAATTGGGGGCTTTTTTCTAGGTATTCCAGTTAATTTGGGCTGGTGTGCAGGTGTTAAAGTGGGGGACACACCTGTTCATGTGTTTCAGTTATTCACATGGGCTGATAGGGGCACATCTGTATGTGTTTGAGTGAGCTGGGTTGGGGGACACTTATTTCATGGTTTGGGGAATGAAATGGTTTGGTCTTCAGGTATTCAAGAGGTGGGCTGAGGTGACTTCTTGTACAGATGTTAGGATATTCATGGAAAGATGGAATATTTTAATAGGGAGCAACTGTTAGATATTAAGGTAAGTAGGGATGGGAGTACCTGCCTGAGGAAGAGACAGCTGGTTTGAGGGTGTGTTTCTTATCTATAGGCTCTGGCTTTTTCCTTCTCCTTCTCCCCTCCTTCTTCTGCTCTCCCATCCCCTTCCTCCTCTTCTTTCTCCTCTTTCCTCTCCTCTTTCTTTTTCTATTCCTCTTCCTCTCCCACCTACTTCTCTTCCTTCCCCTCTTCCTGGCCCTCTTCTTTCTTCTTTCTTCTTCTCCTCCTCCTCCTCCTCCTCCTCCTCCTCCTCCTTCTCCTTCTCCTTCCTTTTTGTTGAGGAGCTACTGTCGATATGCAGGTGTCTCTGGAAACTGGGTATTGGGTACCTGTCCTGAGTTCTGGTGCAGCTGCTAGTTGTCCAAAGATGGAGGTTGATTTTGAAGGTACCCTACCAGAAGAAGATGGTATTTGGGGCACCTGTCTCCATGTGGGAAAGAAATTGGAGGGTTGTAGTAGGGGTGTTTTAGAGACAGACTGGGATGGGTTACCTGACCCATAGATGTAGCTGTGAACTGGAAGCTTCCCAGCATCATACGCAGCAGTGACAGGAACTCTTTGTCCTCATAGTCAAAGCGGTCCCCAAAGACAATGGAGCTGATGACATTGGACACTGTCCGGCTCAGGAAGAAGGTGGGATCGATGAAGGTGCCTGGGGAATGGGATGGGGTTGAGGAGAGACAGGGATCTGGGGGAGCATCCACTGGGCAGTCTGACACCAGCCTGAGAAGTGGAGGAGGGCACCGGAATGATGAGCCAAGCTCTCAGCACAAGAACTCAGAGCCGGGAGCCTAGATGCCTTCCCCCAGACCAGCCCCCTTCCAGGACCAGAAAGCTCTTGCATCCTCGTGGGTACTCTCCTCCTTCTTGCCCACGCCCATCTGGCTCACCTTGCGTGCCCTGGAAAGCCTCGATGAGGAAGCCTGCCTCCTCCTGGATCCGCTCCTCGATGCCACGCTTGCCCACACCAAAGTCCCGCAGCGTGGTGATGGAGAAGCGCCGGAGCTGCTTGGCTCGCTCGCCATTGCTGAACGTCACCCCTGGGGAGGGAGGATACAGTTGGGGGAGGATGGGAGGGGTGGGGGCAGAGGTGGAGGGAGGTGAGCAGAGAGCAGGAGTGGGGGAAGGAAGGGTTCAGAGGAGACGGAGATACAACTCAAGAGTCAGAGAAATATTGATAGAGATAGAAACCGAGTTGGAAGAAAAGAATCAGGAGAGAGACAAGGACGTGGAGATGAACTGACCACGGTTCTGAGTCAGAAATCCCAAGAGCTCCTCAAAGACACACAGAAAGAAGAGGCATATCTGAGAGAGAACAGGGACATGGGGCCAAGAAGCAGGGGAAATAGAGATGCAGGCACTCAGGGTCAAGTTAGAGAAGACCAGGGAGAAGGGACAATAATCAGGGACAGGGACAGAGGGGAGCAAGGGGAGAACTCGGCCTCAGCCTTGGGTGGGAGGGTGAGTCAAGAGAACAGTGGGGAAACTGAGGCCATCGAGTGTTCCTGACCACATGCCCCCATCCCGAGCCCCTCACCATAGCCTTTGAAGAGTAAGTCGAAGGTGGCCTGCCCGCCTCGCCCACTGAATTCCTCAGCCTGGTCCACCAGCGCCTCCTTCACGGCCTCGTGTCCACACAGCACCACAATGCGCCGTGGCCCCAGGTGGACCGTGAACACGGGGCCATAGCGCTCACTGATCTAACCAAAGTGAGAGTGCTTAGAGGGAGCGGCCCCACTGGGAACTGGCCCTGTGCCCAGACCTCATCCATTGCATGCATTTCCCCCAGGGTCTGGCACTCAAGGGGCTGGTATCCCAGGATCTGCTCTTCCCTGCCTAGGACCCTGCTGCCCCAACTGCACAATTCCACTTTCCTAAGACTCCCATCCAACCTTGCCTGCCCCCTGCCACAATGCCCCAGCTCAATTAGGCAGGCCCCCAGCCCCACCCCCTTCCACCATCCCCTGCCTCATGGCACCTTCATGAAGGAATCCGACAGCTGCTTTGTGTTCAGCTGCAGGTAGTTCCCAATGAGGGGCAATGGGGTGGGTCCTGGAGGGAGCTTCCCCCAGAGCTTCCTCTGCCTCCAGGCAGACATCAAGACCATCATTGTCAGGCAGGTGAGCAAAGCCACCAGAAGGAGCTCTGAGGCCAGCATGGTGGCAGTGGGAGTGACAGATGGCTGGGGTGGTTTGCCTTTATACCACCTAGGAGAGAAGGGTGGACTTTGGTTCTGTTTGTTAATTGTGCCATTTCACTTACCAGCTATAATGCCTTCCCCCACCCCCTCCTGCCCCGGGCTCACCGCTGAGCTTGGGACAAGCCAGCAAGGCAGGAAGAAGTGACCCCAGGGAGATCAAAAGGGAGGGGCCCCTAAGGCAGAATGTTGTTGCCCCTCAGGAGGGGCCACCCCAGAGCTGTAGACTTGGGTAGAGCAGTAGAAAAATTAGGAACCTCCGGATTTTGGAATATTTGGTTTCAGATTCTGAAGCTTTGGATTTGAGGTCAGAGTGAGAAGTGACCCAAAAGTTATGGGTTAGGGCATCTTGGGAGAAAATAATCCAAGATCTGGGTTTAAGGGTGTTGCAGTGAGACAGAATGTGTGGCTGAAGATTTGGGGTTTCTTGCTGAGGAGGGATGTATGATGAAAAGTCTTTCTCAGGAGGGGAAATTCCAGGGAGTGAATTTGGGGGTCTTGGAGTGACCCCTGGCTGTGATGGAGGTTCCTGGGAGAAGTATACAGGAATCCAGAGGGATCAAGAGCAAGCACCTGCCCCAGGCTTTGACCTGCTTTTGCTTTGGACACAGTGTCACCTCTGGTGCCCAGAATCCTCACTGGGACCTCAGAGCAAGGTCAGAATCAGTGTCATGGCCTGTCTGTGGTTGGGAAAGGGGTAGAAGTCCAGAGCCACATTCAAGTAGAACTTTCCTTAGGAAAGAAGAGTAACTCATGGTCTCAGTGGCAGATGGACTGGGCAGGACTTGGAAATAAGTAATGACATCCACCAGTATGTTGTCAAAAAAGTCCCAACTGTCTCAAGGGGTGTAATTTACAGAGAGCCACACCTGTCCTACCCAGTCCCTAGGGGAGCTCGCTAGGTTCATCATTTCCATGGTTGTTGGTACTAGTAGCAGTACTGATGTTTCCCATTTCGTAAGTGAGAAGACTGAGGACAGACAACAGAGGGTGGGCAAGGGCTCCTGTGTCTCTGAACTGTACGCTTACGCCCCCTTTCTGGAGCTGGGATTCCCTGTCAGTAGAAGGGGAGCACTTGAGAAGAGAAGGTGGGGGATGAGAGAGTGTGTGAGGTACCCTAGGGGTGATTGGGGATTGGGCAGGGTGGTCGGCAGCAGGCAAAGGGAATGACAGCAGGAGAACTTTGGGAAAACTCCTGAGTCAGGAGATAGCGGGGCCCTGGATGCTGAAAGTGGGTGTGAGGACAGATGGTGGCCCTGCTGTCCTCTCCTTGGTGACCTTCTTCCTTAACAAGAGGGTGCTCCCCTTTGGTGAGCACTAACTATGAAGAGGCAGGGTGCAAACTGTGATCTCATGGAATCCTTCTGGCAGTGGGGTTCCGTCATAGCATCTTCATTTTGCTGTTCAGAAGAACAAGCCTCCCTACAGCCACCTGCTGGAAGTCACACAGGTGGCAGGTAGGGATCTGGGATTTGAACCCTGTCCATTCCTTCCTCCATTGACTGACCTAGCCCACCCTGAAGGCCAAGTGGAGACCAAGTTTAGCAATGGGTGGTGTGGAGACTAGCATCAGTGTTGGACGCAGAGATACAGTGGCAGGCTCTGTTTTCAATCCTAGTGTCTAGGATTGGAAACAGGTTGGCCCTGAACTTGATATCAGGAGATCGTTAACAGAGCCATGTCTGGTGCCAGGAAGGTCTGAGAGCAGGCCCAGGTGGCCATCGGGGTGGCTTCAGGGTGGCATCACGCAGCTCTGGGGTTGGTCCCAGCAGACTCTGACATGAGCACCATGTGGGTGCTGGACTGGTCTTCAGTGGGCCTGAGAGGGGCCCCGATGGGCACAAGGCAGCATCTGATAGCTGGACCCCCTGCTCAGATGCCAGCCCTAACCTTAGAGGAGTGCAGGTGCATGAGGTTGGCACTCTAAGTACTGGTTTGTTGCTCTAGGTCCCTGAGCCAGAGTCCTATGGGGGAGGGAACAAGGGGCAGAGAACAAAGCAGAAAGAGGAATGTTGTTTGTTGAGTTGTGCTTTTTTTGTTGGTTTGTTTTATTGTATGTGTGTGTGTGCCTTGGCAGGGAATGTTTTTGGTTTTAATGAAGGGAGGGGTATTAGTACAGGCTTGGCAGGTATCAGTTTCCCTAAAGCCAACCAAGCCTATATTAACAATTAAGAGTATGATTAAGCTCTGGATTGGAATCCCTTGTCCCTTCTTTGTTGTGGGACCTTGAACAGGTCACCTCACCTCTCTGAGTCTCATGGGGCCAATGACAGGACCCACCTCTTAGCCTATTTTCAGAGGAGTCATGGGTTCATGCGTGTGAAGTACATGGCAGTAAGTGCCAACGAATGGTAGCTGTTCCTATTACTCCACAGGAGGAAGGACATGAGTAAGGGGTTCTCTAAATCCCCTTCTGGATTTGATCTTTTCTGGTCTAAAGTTCTGAATACTTCTTCTTTGGGAAAAGAGGAAGGGAGAGAAAGCCTTGTGGGAACCTGCCTGCCTTTCCTTCCTTGGCACAGCTGAGCCTTCCCCCCTGGGGCTGATAATATGACATTGACCTTGGGTGTGTGTGCAGACCAGTGTGCCTGAATGCACACCAGCCCTTGTCTGTCTATGGGTAACCGAGTACATGCTTTGGGGTATGCCTGTTAAGGGATGTCTACACATATATCTGTGTGTGCACCCTCATGTCTGACTGTGTGTTAATGGTGTATGTGCACATACTACTGATGACTGGGTATGGGCACGTGGATGGACACGTGTGTGTGTGTTCAGGCACAGTGTGTAGGCACGTGGGTCACGTTGTGTACACATGTCTGAGATCTGCTTGTGCCTATCTGTGTTTGCATTCAAACAATGCTGACCCGGCTCTGTCTCCCTTCTCTAAACATCAGCTGATTCCCTTATTTTTCAGGGTGTTGCCTCGCTCAGTTTTCAAGGGTTACACTCAGCAGAAAAAGCCTGCATCGGACGCATGTGTCCTGAGAGCATTCTGAGGTGGGTCAACTCCTATTGCATGAACTCAAATATCCACTCAGAAAATTCTCTCCCATAGTCTCCCCCAGGCTCCTGAGCCATTCAACACTTTTAAGACAGTCATCCAGGGGTGCTTGCGTGGCTCAGTCGGTTAAGTGTCCGACTTGGTCTCAGTTCATGTTCTCGCTGTTCGTGGGTTCCAGCCTCATGTCGGACTCTGCTGACAGCTCAGAGCCTGGAGCCTGCTTCCCATTCTGTGTCTCCCCCTCTCTCTGCTCCTCCCCCACTCGTTCTCTCTCTCTCTCTCTCTCTCTCTCAAAATTGAATAAACATTTTAAAAACATATTAAAATATTTCCAGACAGTCATCCAACCAGTGCTCAGTCAACCCACCACTCCATGACGCCTGTGCTGAGGGATGCTGAGGACACTAAGGTGACCAAGACAGACTGTGCCCCACCCTCATGAAGCTGTCATGCCACAAGGGAGACAGAGCAGCTACAAGTCAGTGAAGCTCAGAACACACAGGGCTGGGGTGAGAAGTCACAGACAGAGGAGTCATGGTGGTGATGGGGGAGACAGAGGAGTCAGGGCAAGGTTGGGGGAGACAGACAGAGGGGTCAGGGCAGGATTGGGTGGCACAGGTGTCTGTAGGGGCCCAGAAGTGGTACCTGTTTCAACCTTGTCAACTCAGGCTGAGTCACCTGAGGGCAAAGTAGGGGGTTTTCAGGGCAGGATAGGGAGAGTAGGGAGGGAGAATTCTGGGCAGAGGAATCCAAGTGCCAAGGCAGTGGAGCATGGTCGGGTGCTGTTAGGGTGGAAGGATCTGGGGCCCTGCGCACTGATGAGGCTGTAGCCATCAGCAGGGGTCAGACCTGCTGGACCTTATGTGACTTGGTGGGGAGCTGGACCGTGTCCTAAGATGATGGGGAGCCCCAGAAGGGGTGTAGGCAGGGGAAGAAGATGGTTACATTTGTGTTTCAGAGGGATTGTTCAGATTGTTGGAGAAGCTGAGACTACAGATGGAGAGACATAGAAGTAGCTTCTATAGGCTCCAGGTGACAGAGGACAGGGCCATGGGCATGGGGAGGAGGCATGGGCTGGAGAAAGATATGGAAGGACAAACGAATTCTTCCTTGGTTATGCGGTGGTTGTGTGGGGTAAGGTGGGGTAGAGCCCAGTGTGGGGGTAGGTGGGAGTGCCATGTATGGGTTTGGGGACACAGATCAGGAGCCGGTTTGAGGCAGGAGACATGTTGGGGAACCGGGCACAATCCCTGCTTCTAGGGATTTCTTAGACTGGTGAGAGAGCAGATCCGGATAAACCAAAATCTTCAATGATCCCATTAGTATTCATTAAGAATTATTTGTGATCATTTACTACTTGGGGTTGAGGATTGGGAGTGCTTCCTAGAGGCGGTGTCGTTTGAACTGGGTCTTGCAGGATGAGCTCACAGGTGGGGGAGGAGAGGAGGGCAGGGCAGAGAGAGCCTCACAAGCCAGGCTTGGCCATGTGAGATGGTGGGACAGAGCAGACATCTGTGACCGCTACACCCCCTGCTCCCTCTGCCATCCTCATCAATCAACTTTCTGTCCTCTACCCCCAGCCTGACCCAAACTCCAGAAAAAGCTGGCTCATGGTCACAAGTGTGCCTGAAATCTATGACCCTCTCCCAAATGAGATTTTTTGTTTAATTGAAGTAAAGGGGCACCTTGGCTCTTTCAGTCAGTAGAGCGTATGGCTCTTGATCTTGGAGTTGTGATTTCAAGCCCCACACTGGGTGTAAAGTTTATATGTATATATACATTGATACATATACATACATGCGTATATACATTTATATGTATGTGTATATATGTACATGTATATATGTATATGCATATATGTAAGTAAATAAATCAAGAAAATACTTATCTAAAAAATTAACCCTTTTAATGAAAACAGTTCATAGCATTTACTACAATTTACTACATTCACAGAGGTGAGAAATGAACCACCTCTCACTAGTTTCAAAGCATTTCCAAATGAGAATTTTAGGTAAGCCTTCTTGGTTTAAATTTATCTTTTTAATGTTTGTTTTTGAGAGACAGAGAGAAAGACAGAGCATGAGGTATGTGTCTGGGGGTTGGGGGGCGGCAAACAGAGAGGGAGACACAGAATCCGAAGCAGGCTCTAGGGTTGAGCTGTCAGCACAGAGCCCAACATGGAATTCAAATTCATGAACTGAGAGATCATGTCCTGAGCCAAAGTCAGACACTTAACAGATTGAGCCACCAGGTGCCCCTTCTAGGTTTAAATCTAAATGCTAGTACTGCTGACAATGATAGCATTCCGTGAGCCTATGATCTGACCCTGTGAAGCTCTCTATGGGCATCTTATTCAAGTCCTCACTGCAAGCCTGTGAGGTTGGGTTTATCATGCCCAGTTTGCAGATGAGTTAAGTAAGGCCCAAAGAAGTGGAAATGAGTTGTTTTGGGCTCCACGGCTGATCATGGTAGAGCCTGGGCCTGGCCTTGTGTTGACTCTAGATTTCATGCTCTTAACCACCACTCTGGGCTGCCAAGCCCCGCCTTTTTTCTTTATGAGACATCAGCAAACTCTTGCTGATAATCCTGTGGTTCTTGAAAAACTTCCCTGTAGGCCTAAAACCAAAGAATCCAAATGTTAAGCTAATAAAAGTAAAACCGGTCTTTCAATAGGAGGGAGGCTTGACCTCCAGTTGTGTTTGCATTCTTTGGGACATTAACCAAAGACTGGGTAACCAGTGTCACACAGTGAAGGGGAGAATGAGTAGAACAAGGTGTTTGATCAGAGACTGAAGTGTTTGTGTTCAGGTTTCAGATGGCGGCCAGGATCAGGGTGGGCTGCGGGAGTGTGGCTGAAATGGCATCAAGGGAAGGCCAAGGAGAAGGAGAAAGTCAAGGTGCTTTCTGTCTGGTTGCTGACTCAGCTCTTGCCAAAGGCCACTCTCATGCCTTCTTGCAGGAGCAGGGCTGCTCTTGGAGGAGAGAGAGGGAGAAAGTTTGAGAGAAGACAGGGCCAAAGGAGACAGATTCAAAAAAAAGGAAGGGTTTTCCTAAGAGGGTGGAGGGCTATACTCCAGAGGTGCTGTGGGGAGTTTCTGACTCTGGTCATGGTTGAGTAGCACCTACTGGATCAAGCATCCTGAAAATAACAGCCACCAACTCAGAATAAAATGTTAAGAACAGCAGCAGCAGCAGCAGCAGCAACAGCAACAACAACAACAACAACAAATGATTCCCTGACATCACTGGAGAGTGGATCAAAGCAGGCAGATAATGAATGGGGTCAAAAGAAAGGAATTTCCAGTGATTAAAGCTTTTGGCCTGAGGCAGGTGGGGACAGTGCCGTGAGGATGGCTGGAACCCAGGCAGAAGCTTTGTTAAGTTTTCTGAGTTGAAGGATTAGAGGACAGCATGCAGAGTGACTACAGAGCCTGGTGGCAGCGGTGATAGGGTCTCCAAAAGGTGACAGCTGGAGTTGGGGAGCCCCAAATCTGTAAAAACTCTGCCCACATGTCTGACTGTTTGTTGAAGTGCTTAGGTGCTCGGAAACTCCCCGAGGTGGCAGGTGAGGTTAAAAGAACTTAAAAGAGATTTCAGAGCTGTGCATTTGAGTTCAGTCAAGTTAACTGCTCCCTAAAACAAAACGAAAGAGATTAATATTCTTCCGTAGAACGTTAGAGAATCCAGAGTCTTTATAGTATATTACTTGCCATATCCAGGATAAAATCCAAAATATATGGGCATAGGAAGATACAGGAATATATGACCATACTCGAGAGAAAAGGCAATTGATGGAGATTCAGCCTGGCATGTTCATAATGTTGGAATTTATCTGAGGAGATTTAGAAGCACCTATTATGTCCATGTTCAAAGATGTCTGTGGTTTTGAGAAGCAAGAGGTATTGACCTACCTTCTGACCGTGAGACTCATCAGAGGTGGTCAAATGTGTCACCTTCATTGGAGAGAGTGTTAGGGAAAGCTGTGCTCTTGAGAGGAGAGCCTGTTTTGAATAAGATTGGGAAATGGACAGAAAATTTGGACAAGCAGTTTATGTATGAAGCAAACATTAATAGGACACCGACTATGTGCCAGGCGCTGTTTCAGTGGTTGAGGATATAGCAGTCAAGCAAACGGTCCAGCCTCTGACCCTGTGTGGTTACATTCTAAATGTGTCCAGGAATTTAGGTCAAAGACATTCTGCTCAGAAACCCACTTGGGGAAAGGGTCATGGAAGCAGGAAGGAAATAAATGGTGTTATAACAAGCCAGCAGATAATAATAATGGCCGTATTTATTACTATAGCTAATGATTATCAAATGCCATGCGAGAACTATGCTAAGTGAGATTTTAGCAACAGCTCTGTGAGATAGGGTATGTTACTCTTTTTTAAATTTTTTAATGTTTATTTATTTTTGAGACACACACACACAGAGCATGAGCAGGGGAGGGGCAGAGAGAGAGGGAGACAGGATCCAAAGCAGGCTCCAGGCTCTGAGTTGTTAGCATAGAGCCCAACGTAGGGCTTGAACTCACAAGCCGTGAGATCATGACCTGAGCTGAAGTCAGATGCTTAACTGAGCCACCCGGGTGCCCCTGGTTATGTTATTCTTTACAGCTTTCAAGTGAAGAAGCTGAGATCACCAACTCAGAAGTTGCAGAGCTAAGGAATCAAGTCTGCCTGTTCAAAGGGCTCCATCTTTTAATCACTAGACCATATGGTATCTACCAGGCAGGCGTTGGAAATAGTAAGAGGAACAACAACAGACTGGTTTGAGTGAAATCAGTTCACATACAGCTTCAATAGCTAGTGATACATACACTTTAACCCTTACATGAAGTTCGCACTCGGTTTTGAGAGCATGGCATTGGGCTCTTTTAAGGAGTTTGGTCTTTTGGGACACCTTTCGGAGTTGGCCTGCATTTGAGAATTTCCACAATTTCTGACCAGATTTCAACTCTGAGTCAGCCTTGCTGTTAAGGTAAGTCAGAGAGAGGAGATTTTAAAATCTTGGGGAAATGCACACAAAGTAGTTTGCACTTCCTGTAATTTCAGAATTAGCAAGGTCAACATTTTTTAAAGTTTATTTATTTACATTGAAAGAGAGAGAGAAAGAGAGAGAGCATGTGCAAGTGGGGGAGGGGCAGAGAGTGAGGGAGAGAGAGAATCCCAAGCAGGCTCCATGCTGTCAGCACAGAGCTTAACTCAGGGCTCAATCTCATGAATCGTGAGATCATGACCTGAGCTGAAATCAAGAGTGAGACACTTAATTGACTGAGTTACCCAGGTGCCCCATAAGGTCAACATTTTATCCCTCTCTGCATTATGGCTTTTTCTGCTAATCCCAAGGAGATGGGCAGAAAGATGTCAAGGGCCAGAGAGAAACACTGGAAGTTTAAAATGAAAAAAAAAATTTTTTTTTAATGTTTATTTATTTTTGAGAGACAGAGAGATACAGAGTGCAAGCAGGGGAGGGGCAGAGAGAGGGAGACACAGAATCCGAAGCAGGCTCCAGGCTGTGAGCTGTCAGCACAGAGCCTGACGTGGGGCTCAAACTTACGAACTACAAGATCATGACCTGAGCCGAAGTCGGACGTTTAACTGACTGAGCCACCCTATCTTTCCATGTTTAAGCTCAGTGAGTACCCCTTTGTTCTGCTTAAGCATGTGTATCATATAGCACCTGACCAATGCCAGTGCTATGTCTGTTCCCATGGGATGGGGACAAGGTCCTTCCATGTGGCAAAAGAGAGGTGCACTAGAGCTGAATTGCCCTGTATCACTGCTAGAAAAGACTATGGGGGATGAATAGGCACTATTAAAGCTGATCTTGCCATCTCTTCTCAATGTCAATTCATCATTGTTCCATCCAGTACTTGACTATGCTGTATATTCCTTGGCAACTCTGATACCAAGATGCGGTGGGCAAAAGTGTTTGGATTTCTATTTCTGGTGGTTGTCATGGTGATGATTTTTCCTACCCTCCACGTAGTTGGTGTCCTCTCCTGGGATTGGTAACCAGTGCATGGTGGTTCTGCTCTCTTGGGATTGATAACCAATGCATGCTGCTCTGCTAGACAATGCACATGTGGATTATTTATCTTATTTTTGTCTTTCTAAACACAGTTGAAATAAACATCCCTGTGTTTCCATCTCTGCATGCTTTCCTGAAGTATAATTGTTGGGTCGAAAGGTATGTACAGAGAAGACGTTTCTTTTTTTGAAAAATTTTTATTAGTTTATTTATTTTTTGAGAGAGAGAGAGAGAGAGAGAGCAGAGGAAGGGCAGAGAATGAGAGGGATAGAGAGAATCCCAAGCAGGTTCCACGATCAGTGCACAGAGCCTGATGTTGCGAGATCATGACCTGAGCTGAAATCAAGAGTCAGGCACTTAACTGACTGAGTCACCCAGGTGCTCCAATGAGAAGATGTTTCTAAAACTAGAGATAATTAGACAAATCACAAAAAATAGAAAGAATTTGACTTCATAAGTAATAAATTATTTAAGAAATCTGAATTCAAGGGAAAACGCATCATGAAAATCTCTTTACCCAAAACTCAAATTCTGAATATAAAGTAGGTACATGGGTCAGAGATAGAAACTGATAACTCAGAAAAGTAGAAATGCAAGGATGAACACACAAAAGTCCTGTCTCATTACTAATCAAAGAAACAAAAACCTAAACTCATAGCATGTTGCCTTTACTTGATCATTAAATTGGCAAATTTTGAAAAGAATGACAATATATGTGTCTCATGAGGGAGCAGTGTGGGAAATTTTGGTAAAGAAATGATAAAAACCAAACATGAAGGTGTTAAGGACAATGATGGATATGGATAGAGAGGGCTTTTCACACACTACAGAGTTAACGTCTCAAGAGCTTCTGGACAATCCATAAAGAATTCATTTGCTTTTATTGATGACCCATCTAACTGCTCAAGGGCAGAACTAGCCTCTGATAGTGGCCAGCTCATCAGCAGCCCATTCAAGAAAAGGAAAATGAAGTCCACATTCCCCTAATGCCTAGCTTTTCCTTCTGTGTCTATCATCTTTCTGTTATATAACTCTGGTTCTGGTCTTTGTTAGATGAAACCCATATATTACTGGTCTTCCTTGATACCAGTAATTAATGTGCTGGACTATGAGCCATGTGGTCTGTGACTGACTCTATCCTGGTCACCTTAGTGTCAGCAGATTCCAACCGTGTGCAGGACTGAGGACAGGAATGTGTCTGGTTTTTTTTTTTTTTTTTTTAGTTTACTTATTTATTTTTGAGAGAGACAGAGACAGAGACAGAGAGAGGAGATAGAGAATCCCAAGCAGCCTCTACACTGTAGTGCTTAACTGATTGAGCCACCCAAGTGCCCCTCGATGTACTTTTTTTGATGGAATGAGACTCTGTCAGTTTTGTGTGGCAATCTGGGTCTCTTCCTGCCCAATTTTTTTCATACATTCTTTTTCATTCGCAGGTGTCACATCAACACCTGGATTTGAAGACCTTCCTGACCCATTCTGTTTCTTCTCTCTCTAATCATTCACAGGCATTACCCCTCTGTGAAATGCTTACCCATCCTCTGCTTCCCAGAACACCCAATGGACATATTGTGTACATAAGAATGACGTTTGTTGTTTCTGGCTCACCCCCATCTCAAAATCCCTTCCAGTTTTTGGAAAATTCCCTATTCTGAAATTCTTGGTGAGGAGCAAGGTTTTGCCATCCATCACAGCAGATGGAAGAGCCATTTATTCTTCCTCACCAAACCCTGAGCTCCAAAGCTTTAACATGTGACTTACTGGATAGTCCTTCCTGGAACTCTGAATCGTGAGGAAGTAACACAAAATCACAAATACCATCAGGAAGTTGTCCACAGTGGTGCCAATGGGTCAAGAGTCCCATGGCAGTGGTGCAGTGCCAGGGTTGCAGGTGTCATTGGGGGGACAATGGAGGCAGCAGCCCCTGGCTGTTAACTCTTTTTTTTTTTCCTACTCACAGTTTGAGCCTGTGTCTCCAGAATTCAGAAAATAATATGCACTTATTGATAAACTTACAGCAGCCAGCAGCCCTATATACTTAAGTAGCCAAAATCTGTTCATGTTCCCTAAAATTACAAAGCCAACTATTATGGGGACTCATGTGCCTGGGACACATGAGGTTAAGAGAGAGATTCCAAAGAATGAGGTCTCATCCCTGACCCTCTATGTCTCCCACCCTGCATCCAATTAATCAGCAAACCCTGCCAGTTCTATCTTCATAGCAGATTCCAAATCCACCTACTTTTCCCCGCTTGCACAACTGGTATTTCTGCTATCCCTCCCTCAATCTATTCTTCATGCATCAGCTAGAGTTTGCTTTTAAAATAAGTCAGTGTATGGGGGCGCCTGGGTAGCTCAGTCGGTTGAGCATTTGACTTCAGCTCAGGTCATGATCTTGCGGTTTGGGTTTGAGCCCTGCGTCGGGCTCTGTGCTGACAGCTTGGAGCCTGGAGCCCGCTTTGGATTCTGTGTCTCCCTCTCTCTCTGCCCCTCTCTTGCTCGCACTCTCTCTCTTTCTCTCAAAAATAAATAAACATTTTTAAAAATTACCAAAAAAAAGTCAGTGTATGCCACCCTATGCTCACCAGGAACCATTATCTCACTCAGACTAAAAGCCCAGGTCCTTATTGAGGTCCATGAGGCTCCACACAATCTGGCCTTTTCATGCCCTGCCCTCTTCCCATTTACCCCTACTCCCTCCCTCCCTCCTCCACTCCAACTACAATCTCTTTGCGGATTCTAGAACACACATGCACAGCCTCCCACCTTACCACTCTGCTGTTTTTAATCTCCTTACCAGAAACACTTATTCCCAGATACCTGCATAACTTGCTCCTCCAACACCTTGTGAGACCTACCCTGGCCTGATTATAATCCAAAACTTGGAATCTGTGCTGTTCTAACATGCTGTATCATTTACTCATTGGTTATGTTTATTCTTCATTGTCTACCTCTCCCACTAGAATGAAACTCCACCAGGACAGGAGTTTGGGTGTGTTTTGTTCACTGATGGATCCCAAGTACCTGAAGAAGGTACTGGCACATGTTGGGTATTCCATAAACATTGGTTGAGTAAAATGAAATATGAGGGAAAGCTTTCATCCAGCAAGCATGTTGATGGAGTTTGGAAATAGAATAATAGAAGTCAGGGTGTCTGAACTATTCATCAAAATGGAATGAGGAGAATTTGGAACTGGGACTTGTGAAAGAAGTTCCTTCTAGACCAGGAAGGCAGGTTTAGAGGGAGAGAAGATTGATGGAGGTGGGGGTCAAGGAGCCAGCAAGACGGTTGAATATGGAGTATTAAGGGGATGGACCATCAAGTGGGAAATCCCTGGTGGTTGACTGCTAGGAAGGATAATTAGTAACAGGGATGTCTTGAGGGCCCCTGGGTGGCTCAATCAGTTAAGCCTCCAACTCTTGATTTCAGCTCAGGTCATGATCTCACTGTTGGATCAAGCCCCGGGTCCGGCTCTGCAATGGCAGTGCGGATCTTGCTTGGGATCCTCTCTCTCCCTCTCTCTTTGCCTCCTCTCCCTCTCTCTACCTCGCCTGCCTCTCAAAAATAAAGAAATAAATATTAAAAGAATAATAGGGATGTATAAAATGTCATTTTAAGTTGTTTTCGAAGTCCTACAGTGATAGCACACACAACACACAAGAAGCCTGCTACACACAACAGTCTTGATACTCTGGCTGCATTTATTTTAATTTAATTTAATTTAATTTAATTTAATTTAATTTTATTTTATTTTATTTTATTTTATTTTATTTTATTTTATTTTATGTGGGAGATGATAATCAGGGAGAAGATTGGTGAACTACATTTGGGTCACTATCAGTGCACACCTACACATGAAGACATAGAATCTACAGCAAGAATTTGGTGGAGATGGGAAATGCGGGTGGAGGGGAACGTGAGAACGCAAATACTTCAGGTTGTTGCTGAAATCTGGGACAGCGCATTGCTTTTCTACTGGATGCAGCCGATACACAGCTCAATATTTGCAGGTGGCCCTCACTGACCCGCAGAGCCATGACAGTAGGAATAGTACCTTCTCTTAGAGCTGTTGGGAGAATTTAGAGATGAGGTGGTGCACCTGTACCGGTGGAAAGAGCTGTGTTCTCCCACGGTTCCTTTCTTGCCCAATAGGGGGCGCTCAGCGGGCTTTGAGGCAGAGCTCATAGGTCGGAGGGATGTTGCCAAAGCCTGAGACCCTGGGTGTGATATCTATGTCATCGGGCGGCACCAGCGGGTGTAAAGAGAAGTTCTGAAGGATGGAGGTGAAGTAGAGAAAGAGTTCCATGCGGGCCATGGCCTCGCCCAGGCAGATGCGCTTTCCTGTGGGCACAGGGGAGGGCGAGAAGTCGGCTCATATCTGCACTGGGATGATAAGGGTGTGGGGAGCTTTCTGGCCCCATCACCCTTCTGACCCTGCTCAGCATCCCTGGGGTCATGATAATACCTACTTTCTGGGGTTATTATAAAGACTCTTACAGAGAGTGCTCAGCTTGGATTTGCCATTTATAGGGGGCCCAACATGTGGCAGCTACTTCTCTGATGGTTTGATTCCACCAGATCCCAAGGTGGAATGGTTCTAAAAAATCCTTGAATTTGAAGATTCTGTGCATTTCAATTTCTCAAAGCTTTATCAAATGCCTACTAGGTGCCAGATACTAGTGAGGAAAAAAAATTTTGAAAAGAAAGCTCACACTTAAAGAGTGCTTACTACTTGTTGGTCACTCTTCCAATAGTTTGGAGAAATGAATCTCCATTTTAAAGATTTTTCTTTTTAATTTTTGAGAGAGAAAGAGAGCACGTGCAAGTGAGCGGGGGAGGGGGAGAGAGAGAGGGAGGCACAGAATCCCAAGCAGGCTCCAGGCTCTGAGCTGTCAGCACAGAGCCCAGTGTGGGGCTTGAACTCACGAACTATGAGATTATGAGAACTATGAGATTATTTTTTTTTTTAGGGAGAGAACACAACCATAAGCTGGGGAAAGGTAGAGGGGAGAGCGGGGTGGGGGGGGGGCTCTTAAGCAGGCTCTACCTTCAGTGCAGAGCCAGTGGCTGGGCTATATCCCAAGACCCTGGGATCATGACCTGAGCCAAAATCCAGAGTCGGAAGCTCAACCAACTGAACCACCCAGGTGCCCTATGATTCTACCATTTGTAAATGATGGGGTGGGGTCCTCTTTCCTAACCACAGCACTGACTCCAGGTTCAATGTGGTTTATACTTAAAATACTATTCTAAGCTAGTATGTCATGGGTCACAAGCTACTGTTCATTAGGCAAAACCACCTGCTGCCTATTTTTGTACTGCCTGTAAACTATTAAAAAGAAAACCACAGGCCCAAAATGGAATCACTTATGTTAGGCCAAGTCATCAAACCAGGCTCAATATCTAACCTAATGGCAGTTTCAACCTCCCCTCCCGAAATGGAGTCTTAACCAGTTAGGAATTGTTTGATCAACTCCAATGAGGTGAGCTGTCACATGTACCCTCTCCATCCCCCAAAGGAAAATGAGGTAATTCATCTAATAAGGCCTCCTGCTTTTCCCCTAGGGGAAGGTGACCTTGCCTGAAACAATCCTTTCTTTTCCTTTGCTAATAACTTCTTGGCCACCCTCCTTCCTATAAAGACCTTCCATTTCTACAAATCACTTAATAAATCCAATTATATATTCAAATTAACTCAACTGAATATTTGTTCTTTAAGAAAACTAAGAATGCAGGGGCACCTGGGTGGCTCAGTCGGTTAAGCGTCTGACTTTGGCTCAGGTCATGATCTTGCAGCTCGTGAGTTCGAGCCCTGCATCAGGCTCTGTGCTGACAGCTCAGAGTCTGGAGCCTGCTTTGGATTCTGTGTGTCCCTCTCTCCCTGCCCCACCCATGCTCATGCTCTGTCACTCTCTGTCTCTCAAAAATAAATAAACATTAAAAAATTTAAAAATTATACTTTAAGAAAATTAAGAATGATTTTCACATTTTAAATGGTTGAAAACAATCAAAAGAAAGGTAACATTCTGTGGCATGTGAATTCAATGAAATTTAAATTTCTATGCCTATTCAAATTTCATAAATAAAGGTTTTTGGCATCACAGACTTTCTCATGCATTTTTGTACTGTCTGTGATCACTTCTGCAGGACAGTGGGGCAGTTGAGTAGTTCAGACTGTATAGTTCAGACAGATACAATATGGCTGGTAAAAACTAAAATATTTTCTATTCCATCCTTAACAAAAAGAGTTTGCTGACCTCTGTTTAGTGCTACTCCTTTTCTAATTATCAGAGTCAATGCTTCTAATATCCTATGATTCCAAGATTCTGGGATTCTGGGAAATAGCATTCAACTTCCATTCAGACTTGAATGTCAAATACAGACCAATGGTTGGGGGGGCACATCTAGCATGTTCCTGGGGGTGAACTCAGGCCATAGAAACCTACCAGAGGAAAAAGGTACAAAGGCTTCATTCTTCTTGAAGCGGCCCTGCTCATCCAGGAAGTGTTGGGGATAGAAGGCATCTGGGTTGCGGAAGTATTTGGGGTCTTTGAGGACAGAGCCAAGTAGAGGGAACACATCGGTGCCCTGGGATGAAAATGGGAAGTTATGAGAAATCAGTGTTGGAGGATGGGAGCAGGGTACCAGGGGGAGAGACGGGTGGGGTAGAGGAAGAAAGGGTAACAATGAACCCAACTCCACCTTGGGCAGAAGGTAGCCTCGGAAATGAGTGTCCCGGATGACATTATGGGGGACACCCATGGGTACGATATCTGTCAGTCTCTGTATCTCATGGATCACAGCGTCTGTGTAGGGCATCTTGGCTCGGTCATCTACACTTGGGATTCGGTGTGGTCCAATCACCTGGTCAATCTCTTCATGGATCTTGGCTAGAAGGGGCCAGAAAACAAAGCAGACAAGGACACAGGGCGTGTTTCTAAAAGCCAAGGCTAGGCTATGGGTTTGTATCTTTAATACCTGTGGACCCTGAGGGAGCCAACCATGCGTGTTTGCATTGCCCCTTTATTCTTAACACCTGACACATTGGTGGGGTTAATAAATACTCGTCAGACCATTGGGAGGCACACAGCCTGGAGACTTGAGTGCCCACTGGGATGTTTGGTATTTATCTTGAAAGCACGAATGAGCAGGGCAGTGTCCCCATCCCAGATAGGCTTTCATACACAGACTTTTGACAGACTGGGAAAAAAGTACAATACATAACGAGGATAAGATGGAAGCAAGTGACAGCAATTATGTAACAGGAATTAAGAACACTATTGGTGCAGTTACCCCTCCCTGCACCTCCTGGATGAGTGACCTTGAGGCAAATGGCTTTACCTTCTGAGCCTGTTTCTTCATCTTCCAAATGGGTGTGATGGTCCAAGTTCACAGAGTTGTAAAATTTACATAAAATCCAGTATGCAAGTAACTAGAACAGCACCTAGCACATAGCAGGTGTCCATTAAATATGTGATTATTTAGATTAGCAAAACATGACTAGGACAATGGAGGAGAGACTAGAAAAGTTTGGGTGGAATCAAGTTAATCTCTCCCATCATCTATAATGAGGAAAAAAATTTTTTGGCTTGTTTTGAACTGCATTAGAAGGGAGACAGGCCAAAATTAGGGGTTTTCCTTAAGCAAGGAATAAGGTCCTCATCGCTAGAGTTACCCAACCAGACCAGATTGCAATTTGTTGGAGATGGAGTCTGTCTGATTCTGGCACTATAGTCAGCTAAATAATGTCCATCAAATATATCTACCTCCTAATCCCTGGAACCCATGCATGTTACCACATAGGACAAAAAAGACTTTGAAGACATCATTAAGTTAAGGATCTTGAGATGTGGTGATTATCCTGGATTATTCAGGTTGGCCCTAAATATAATCACAAGTGTCCGTATAAGAGGGAAGCAGAAGGGTCAGAGTCAGAGAAGAAGATAGGACAACTGAGGCAGAGAGATCTGAAGATGCTATGCTACTGACTTTGAAGATGGAGGAAGGGTCATGAGCCCAGGAATGCAAGAAATACAGCTCTCAGAGCTGAAAAAAGCAAGGAATCTGATTCTACCTTGGTTTGGCCCAGTGAAAACCTGTGTGAACTTCTGAACTCCAGCACTGTAAGATAATAGGTTTTGTTAATTTATTATGACAGCCATAGGAAACTAACATAGGCACCAAGTAGAAGATTCAATTAAATGGCCTTCCAAGCCAGAGATTGTGAGATTCCATATCCTGAGATTCTGAAGTGTGAAGAGTGTAAAGCTATGGGGTTATAAAGTATTGAGTGTACGTCTTCTTCTCTGTTGGGAGTGGGAGTCACCAGGTAGGCAGTTCAAGTGGACCCTCACCTTCCACCTCAGGATGCTTCATCATTAGCAGCAATCCATAACGTAGTGTAGAGCTCACAGTCTCTGTGCCCGCAAAGAAGAGGTTGAGAGTGGTGAGGACCAAGTTCTTAAGATTGAACTCCGTGTGGGGATTATTTTTATCCTGAAAACGAGAGGGATAGGAAATCGAATTACCTTCTGTCTTTATCTTCTTCTTTTCTCCCTTTGTGAAAACACAACTGATGGGTAAACTAAGTGGGTATCTGGGAGAGGAAATAGCCAAAGCAAAGTTCCTGGGGCAAGAGGGCGCCTGGTGTGTTAGAGAAATAACAAGGAGGAGGCCAGTGCAGTTGGAGTGGACAGTGAGGGGAACAGGAGGAGAAAAAAGTAGAGATTTGAAAGTTCTAGGACATTAAGCTATATAATTGTAAACTTCCAAGTGCTGAGGTTTGTATAATAAAAAATATATATGTTTCTAAAATTCTAAGACTCTGTGATACTGAAGTTAAATTTCTACATATTGAAGACTTTTAAGTTTAAACTCATGCTTAAAGACTTAAAAGTCTAAGCTTCTCAAATTCTAAGACTGTAAAGACTGGTTTTCTATATTTGTAAGTCTCTGGTAGTTGTAATCATAAATGATTTAAAAGGGATCAGGTTTTAAGTTTCATTGCTCCTAAAATTTTTAGATTCAAAGTTTATTTTAAAGGTGTAAGAGTTTATGTATGCTTTTACAGTTTCTATATCTCATCCATAAATAAAAGTCAACCATGTGAAACAATACTTTCTCTTTTGTCTATAACACGTTTATAGGTTAAAGTTGCAGTTTATAGGCTAAAGATAATGAGAGGAAATGATTGGGGAAAAGAGAAGAAGTACCTGGTGCATCTTGATGAGGAAGCAGTCAATGAAGTCCCGAGGGTTTTGTGGGTCAAGAGATACTTCGTTGATCTTGACCCTTGAGGCAATGAAGTCCTTGAGCTCCTCTATCAAGTAGTAGATGCGATTGTGTCTTCCTGGCAAATATTGCATGACTCCAGAATACATGTCATATAGCTGTGGGGAATAGGCAAAGAGGGTTTGTCAACAATGGGCACCTGGGGTCAGCATAGGCTGATTCTGGAGCCAGATAGTCAGGCTGAACATCCAGCACTGGGTCTGAGGATTGGGTGAGTCCATTTGCTTCTTGGAGACTCAGGGCATATTGATACTTGCCTCCCTGGGCTGTGGGGAGGATTAAGCGAGGTATAGGCAGATGCTTAGTTAACTGAGATTGGGGGTGGGCAGGGAGGTGGCTGGTGGGCACCTGGGCCCAGGGTGTGCTCATCTCAATGAAACTCTCATTGATCATCTGCAGCAGCTTCAGGAACTGCTTGTCTTCATAGTCAAAGCGGCTTCCAAAGACGACAGAACTGATGACATTTGAGACAGTGCGGCTCAGGAAGAAGGTGGGTTCGATGGGGGAACCTGGGTGATAGAAATTGTCTATGTTAGAGGCAATGATTAGGAGCATGGGATGGGGAATCATTCAGTCACAGATATGAGTCCTGACTCCACTGGTTCATAGCACGTGTTAGTTACTTCATTTGTTTTGTTTTGTTTTGTTTTTTTGTATTTTGAGTCTAGATTTCCCAGTCTGCAAATTGGTTTAGTAACCACTAAACCTGAGGCTTCAATATAATTATCGATGTGAAATGCTTAGCACAGTCCCTGCATGTAGTAAGTACTCAGAAAATGCTAGTGGAGTTTAATCATCACCTTTTGGCATTAGTATTTAATTAATTGTGTTTGTGCTGTAGAGTCACAGATTTGGGAAAGAAGGTGTGGTATGGGACACATTAGGGGAAAAAAGGATGGCTGAATTCCGTGTATCTCTATCAATGACTCCATTTGAGCTATTAAGAAAAATTTTCCCTTGGCCTCAGCTGCACCATTTAAAATAGGATTCTGGGGGTGCCTGGGTGGCTCAGTCAAACATCAGACTTCAGCTCAGGTCACGATCTCACTGCTCGTGGGTTTGAGTTCCACATCGGGCTCTGTGCTGACAGCTCAAAGCCTGGAGCCTGCTTCTGATTCTGTGTCTCCCTCTCTGTCTGCCCCTCCCCTGTTCATACTCTCTCTCTTTCTCTCAAAAATAAATAAACATTAAAAAATAATTTAAAAAAATTAAAAAATAAAACAGGATGCTGGATTGGGGGACAATTTCTCCAACACAACGCTTCATAGTCACAAATACACAATTTTGCAAATAATTTCTGGGGGTACATGAATGTTCAAAGCCTTTATGTAGACTGTTTAGCATCCACGAGACCCAGAAGAAAAATCTCTGATTTTGAGAAATTTATCTATCTCTTATCTATTCATCTCTGTAGTTCTTAGCTTCCATGTCTTTTCTTCTCCAAATCCCATTGGTTTCAGACCTTATTTTGGGGCAGTGATCAGACTCCTTAAAAAATATAATCAAATGGGCTTAAGAGTTTCAGATCTGCAAGATGAAAAAATTCTAAAGATCTGTTTCACAACAATGTAAATATACTCAACACTGAAAAGTACACTTAGGAATGGTTAGGATGGTAAAAATTTATGTTATGTTTTTATAATAATTGTATGTATGTGTTATATGTATACAGATATATGTAATTAAATTTGATCCTGTCACCAGAAAAAGGTACTAATTTACACATTGTAAAAGTCTACATATGATTTCAGGAGCTCATAAAATTCTTGAGATCCACTGATTAAAGCTTCTGCACAAGTGGTCTTGAAGGGTCTTTCATGTTAACTTTTAACATGGAACCTGGCTGGAAATCTTAGTGAACCCTTAGTCTTTTTCATCATTTCCCATTCTAGAGCTTTCTCCCACCAAGGCCCATCTTCTCACGACTGAGCTCTCTATAACCATTCAGTCATCTTGTAGCCCTGCCCCTTGTGACCTCCATACCCTTGGTCTTCCGTAATTCTTCTAGTAAGAAGCCAGCCTCCTCCTGGATCCGCTCCTCAATGCTCCGTTTTCCCATCCCGAAGTCCCGAAGAATGGTCAGGGAGAAGCGTCGGAGAATCCTCCATCGTTCTCCATTAGCCAGAGCTACACCTGCCAGAATCTCAATGTCAGCCTCCTGCCTCCCCTCCCCTTCCTGTGTCCAACTCTGTGATACACGAGGATTGGGATAAATTATGAAAGCTCTAGACTCTGCTCTCAAGGAAGCCCCTCCCAACTTCCTAGGCTTGATGGAGAGACTGTGGTTCCCTCCCTACAGGACCTCAAAAACAGTCTAGGATTGAGATGGAGGGAAAGGAAATTAGGCTGGCAATGATTGGGGGAGATGAAGGAGAGTTTCTTACAGGATAAAAACCCAGAACAGGATAAATAACTGGATGGATGCATAGGAATGTGGAGGGAGGTACAGATAGAATGCCATACACAATATCCTGGAATAGGGGACTACTTCTATTTTCTCATACCATTTGGATTCTCTAGACATAAGCATGCACATACACAGAAGCTTACACCTGTACATCAATATACCTACACAAAAGGAATTCCCTTCTAGTAAGAAACATTTAGAAATTACTAGATGTGCATGGATTGATGAATTAATGTTTGGAAACTTAATGAATTATTTCAGTGGATTAATGAATGGAAGGAAGAGCTTTTGACTGGAATGACTGATGAACGGAGAAAGACTCAATGGATGAATAAAGAGTTAATAATAGATAGTTTGAGATAAGAGTATAATTGGTTGGAAAGATATAAGGATGGAAAGATTAATAGATGAGTGAATGATGGAAAGATTAATGAATGAATGGATGAATGATGGATAGAGGGGTAAATGGAAAGTTAATTCATAGATGTCTAGATAAATTGGATAGAAAGATATTTGTATAGATGCTTGGGTGGCTTAGTTGGTTGAGCATCTGACTCTTGATTTCAGCTCAGGTTATGATCCCAGGGTCTTGGGATGAAGCCCCCCGTCGGGCTCCACACTGAGTATGGAGGCTGCTTAAGACTCTCTCTCCCCCTCTGCCCCTCTCTCTTGCTCATGAACTCTCTTCTCTAAAAGAAAGAAAGAAAGAAAGAAAGAAAGAAAGAAAGAAAGAAAGAAAGAAAGAATAAGAAAGTTTAATTAATAAATGGATTTTTTGGTGGATGTATGGGTCAATGGAAAAGTGGGTAAATGGAAGGAGATGTATGTGGATGGATGGACAGAAGGAAGTATGGAAAGAAGAGCATGACAGAGCTTGGAATTGAAAGGTGTGGGCAGTTAGAGATGGGTGTATAGATAACACTAAAAAGATATCTACTTAAATGGAGGCGGCAGAGACCTATGGGTT
Source organism: Felis catus (assembly GCF_018350175.1). Lineage (NCBI taxonomy): Eukaryota > Metazoa > Chordata > Mammalia > Carnivora > Felidae > Felis > Felis catus. The sequence goes on along the minus strand of NC_058382.1, from coordinate 13,801,359 downwards.
GAGTGTGTGTATATGTATAGAGAAATAAGAAGTTTGGCTATAAGGGCTTCAGTGGATACACATTAAAAACAAAAGCAATGGGGCTGATACTCAAGAATCAGAGGGCTTGGGTTCAAAACAAAATGGTTCTACCACTTACTATATTATATTACCTAACCTTTCTCACCCTCAGTTTCCTCATTTGCAAAATTAGTAAGACATTAATATTCTCTCAAAGGAGTCAACGTAATAATTCATATAGAGCACTTATCAAAGAATTGGGGACATAGGGAGTGTATAATTATTTTGTTGTTGTTGTTACTTACCATAACCTTGGAAGTTTCGCTCTATTGAAGCCAGTTCTCCACGGCCACTGAACTCATCAGCTCGGTCTACCAGGGCCTCCTTCACTGCCTCATGTCCACACAAAACAACTACAGGCCGTGGACCCATGTACACAGTGAAGACTGGGCCATACTTCTCCCTGAGCTAGGAGTGAAGGAAGACATAAGAGGAAGGAGCTATCTGGAGCACCAAGTATAGACCAATCAAGGACTTTAGGGGTGGAAATTTCAAGGGAACATAAATGTGGGAATAACAGATAAAAGTGAGTCTTGGGCTTGGAAGGACTATTGAGAAAAAGGCACAGATGCCTTGGATCCTGTGATCCTGGGTAAGACACCCCCCCCCCAACACCTCCATAAGCCTTAGTTTCCTCATCTGTAAAATGGTGGACCTGGGTGAGCTAAGCTCCAAGATCTATGCTTCTCTATCTGCAATGCTTAATTTCTAGGACCTTAAGATTTCATGATACTGAGTGTCAACGTTCTAAGATCATCAGAGAGCATGAGTTCTTGTGTTTAAGGGTGTAAGGTGCTGTGATTCCAAAGTCCTGAGATTGTGAGAGTCTTAAGTTGCAGTGTGCCAGGAGTCTGTGTTTCCAAGAGTTTAAGATTCTGCAATTTCAGTATTCTAAGGTTTATGAAGTCTATGTTTCCAAGAGTCTGTGTTTTGGACATTAGAAGGTTATACATGTTTCTATGGAATTCATTGCTTTTGGCTCTGTGAGAGGAGTAGTCAGACTTACCTTCATGAAAGACTGAAAAGTGGCATCAGTGCGGACTTGCAACAGGTTCCCCAGGAAAGGTATTGGTGTGGGACCAGGGGGCAGCTTCCCCCCCTTGTGTCTCCTTTTCCAGGCAATGAGGATAAGTAGGCAAGACAAGGAGAGTGCCAGAAAGATGGTGAAGGCCCCTCCCAGCTCCATGGTGCCAGGTTGAAGGGTTGTGTCCAGGGCACCAGATCCTTCTTAAATATGTTCTGGAAAATCAGCTGTGCAGAAATCTGAACACCCTGAGATTCAAGGTTTCCGGGTAGGGATGCCATTAGAGAGGATATTGCTTTATCTGGAGGGTGGTTATATAACCTGTAATCACCCACCTGAATAAAGGTGGATTGAATTCACCCAGGGAAAGCCAATGGGGCCATCCCTCTTTCTTTATATTTCCAGTCCCCCAGCTCAACCTACTTCAACATGTCCTGGTAGGATATGGGAGGCAGTTGAACATCATTTTTAGGCTGTCGTGTTTAGGAATCAGATAATCTGGGTTCAAATTTCAGCTCCACCTTTTCTTCACTGGGTAGGGCGCCTAACCTTCTTGGCCTCAGTTTCCCTATCTGTCAAAAATAGGGTAACCACGCTGTCTTAGAAAGTCTTGGTAGAGAACAAAGATGACTCCTTTCTCTTTGCCAGACCCTCATTCATCAATTTAAAAAAAAAAATACAGTAAGATGAAGATTTGGAATAGCAAAAGAAATAACTCCGTTGAAAGGGTTTTATTCAACAAGTTCTCTTGTTTCTACTCAAAGTGCTACCATTGCTAAATGGTAATAATCAAAGATTACTTGGGTTGATTTAGCAGGACTTTGCTGGTGTGTGTGTGTGTGTGCACATTTATTTTCAAAGTCTAAGATATACAGGCCACCTCTGAGCCCCACCTCTAGAAACATGGCCTACTGATTGCTGTCTGTTTATCTAAATAAACGGTTTTCAGCACTTTTTGTACCAAATACCTGCCAATCTTCTTTACTGTTGTGAAACAAAATTCCTGGGTATTATGTCCTACCTATACATGTTATTAAACAAAATCAAATGCCCTTCTCATGTGTCCAGATTCTCAGACTTGGAAAATAAATCCCTTAGCGAACCTGCAGGCTTTGGAATAAGACCTGGCTGGCTGGGCTGAGGTATGCTGTGTCCAAGAGAAGTGGTGGGGATTCTGTGAAAACTGAGTGACTCCCAGTGCACCACCTTTTGGATCTTCTATGGGCCATCAGGATGTCTTTTGTGGGGTAAGAGTTAGCTGTAGGCTGCCTCCTATGACCCTCACAGTTTTGGCTTCTCCCTTCCATTCTGACCTCCTCCCCCCCACACACATACACTTACACCCATTCGGGAATAGTCCCTTAATTAATTGTCTGTGATGGTGGTGGTTGAGTCTGGTCTTTCTGTTCAGACAGGAAAAGAGAAAGTGTCCTTAGAACAGCCCCCTTCACTATCCCACTCTAGGCAAGAAGCCAGGAGGAGAGACACTTGAACTAAACGGTGCAAGCAAGTTAAAGAGGAAAATTAACCGCAAAGAAATGCATGGACAGGCAGATTGTGCCAAGATAGAGACCAAGACTGCAGAGAAACAAAGGAGAAAAGAAAGGTGCAGAGAAACAGAACCAGAGTGAGATCAAAATAGAGCGGAGAGAGACAGAGAATGAGTCAACTATAGGTATCAAGGAAGACACGGAGACCAAAGGAAATTCAAAGAAACAGAGAGAAGGAGAGACAATCAGAAAAAAAACAAGGAAGCTTCAGGAGACAGACCTAGAGACTGAGAAAGAGAAACATGGCCAAGAAAGAAGAAACAAGAGGAACCTAGAGAGCTAGCGCCCCCTCCCTCTCTCTCCTCCTCTCTCAATCATTACCAAAAAACCATTGACTCAGAGGCAGAGATGGTCAGGGAGACAAGTCAAAGGAACAAAGAGATACGGAGACAGGGAAACACCCAGAGCAAAGTGAAATGGAGAAACAATGATTTGAGCTTCACAGGGTGTGTGTATGAAATGGAGCCTGGATCCTTTTATGCCTAGCCATCTGCCCCTCCTTCTGGGACCAAGACATGCTATGATGCTACCAGGGATGCCATTATTTATTTATTGTCATCTTTGTGCCAGGCACTGAGTTGTGTGCCTAACAAGCAGGATACCTTCTAACCCAAATGAGCAGCTTACAAGGCAGGGCACGTGGATAATGGCATACAGGAGGCAACACTCTAGGGGTCTGGAGACTGACATGAAACCCTTAGGAAAGTGAGGCTCTCCCTCCTGGAGCCTTCCTCCTCTGTATTTGGGATATGATAACATGAGTACCTCCTTCATAGGATTTTTGAAGCTTGCCACAGAATAAAGAGCTCAGCCGATGTGAGGTTTTTAGCATGAGTAGATGGTTGTAAAATAGCATGATCCTAAGATTGTCTGAATACACCTTGGACAGTATCTGTGCCTCAGTTTTCTCATCTGGAAAATGGTACAAATGATTGTATTGATCTTTTGGGGTTTGGGACTATTCAGTGAGTTATGGCACACAGCAAGTACTTAACAAATTAGTTAAAATGAAAATTACAGCACCACTGGTCCAGGACCAGGAAAAGCTGAGTGGAGAAAGGACATGGAAATCTGGAGAAATCGCTTTTGGCTGTGGTAGAAGGGAGAATGCCTAGAACTGATTTTTTTTTTTTTTTAAGGAGGCAAGATAAGTGTCTGGGAGATCATCATGCATCATCTAAGAAGACCCATTATGGGAGGTGTTTTATGGGATGGTTCCAAGACTGAGATAAACAACTTCTCCAAGTTGGCAATTTTTTTTAATTTTTATTTTTTAATGTTTATGTATTTTTGAGAGAGAGAGAGAGAGAGAGAGAGAGAGAGAGAGAGAGAGAGAGAATGAGCAGGAGAGCGGCAGAGAAAGAGGGAGACACAGAATTGGAAACAGGCTCCAGGCTCTGAGCTGTCAGCAGGGAGCCCGACGCGGGGCTGGAACTCACGAACCGCGAGATCATGACCTGAGCTGAAGTCAGATGTTTAACCAACCGAGCCACCCAGGCGCCCCAAGCTGGCAATTTTCTAAGATTCTGTGGTTCTCAGAATCTGTTCTAATTTTTGAGATTCTGGAATTCTATGATTTTCAGCTTTCGGTGATCTGTGGGTTCTTCCAGTTGGAAGTGGAGATGAGCTTTAGAGAAGGGAGGAACTGTGGGGAGAGGGGCAGAATGACTTCTCACCTCCTCCTGGATGTTTTCAGCAGCAGCAGCAGCAGGAAGGTACAGCTGGTGCATACCTGTCGCTCTCCTTCACATCCAAAATAAACTTGTAAAGTCTTAGGACCACATTCTAGATGGTGACTGTGGTGTAGGGATCATTTTTCTATTGGAGAATGGGAAGGATAGTAAATGGGGCTTCTGAATTTCTTTTCTTCTGCTAAGAAAAGTTATTCAGAAATTATTCAAAAACAATCTAATAAAGAAAAAAATGATTATAGGACTTTTTCATGTCAAGCTAGGCATACTTTCTAACGGGTCCATTTAAAGATAATCTCATTCCAAAATTGGAATGTTACTTTGTTTACACAATTAACCAGGGTCCAAGGTTTTTACAATTCTGCCAAACAGCTAAGTCATGATGACTATCTTTTCTGTTTGGTAGAGATGGTGACCCTCCACCAAAATTTAAAAAAATAATAATGCCATAAAATCAGACAGTAGTAATTTTGTGTTTAACTTAGAACTTCTTTTTTTCCTATAAAAAATCCTAGTGTTTCATTTGTCTTTTTTTTTTTACAGTAATAGTAAGGAACTTTATTTTTTTATATGAAATTTATTGACAAATTGGTTTCCATACAACACCCAGTGCTCATCCCTAAAGGTGCCCTCCTCAATACCCATCACCCACCCTCTCCTCCCTCCCACCCCCCATCAACCCTCAGTTTGTTCTCAGTTTTTAACAGTCTCTTATGCTTTGGCTCGCTTTGTTTACATCTGGTTCCCTCATTAATGGATTAAATAATCTTTGTCACGTGTACATCTACTTTGAGAATTATGTTCTTATCATTTTGAGAATTATCCTTCCTTTATTTTCCTCATTTTCTTCTTCTCTTCCTTCCTGTCTCCCTTCACTTTTCCCCTCCCTCCATTCCCCCCCCTTCTTCTCATTTCTTTCTCTCTCTATCCTCCTTCTCCCTTCTCTTCCCTCTTTTGAAGACTCTCCTCCCTATCTTCCTTCTTTCTTCCTTGATTCTCTCTCATCTCGCTGCTTCCCTCATTTTGTCTTTTCTCTCTTCTTTCTTTCTTCCCCCATCTTCCAACCCTTCCTCTACCAAATGGTGTAACATGTGCATATCTGTAATGCCAGAAGAAGACGAAGAAGAGAGACATAACGGGACAGTGAAAATATTACAAAAAAGAATGGCCAAGTTTTTTTTCCCCAAAAGTAGCGACAGACACCAAATCACAGATTCAAGAAGTTCAAAGAACACCAACTGAGTAAATACCAAAAAACCCACATGTAAGTGTATTGTATTCAAACTTCAGGAAACCAAAGACAAAGAAAATACTTTGCAGGAAGCCAGAGGAAAAAATACACCTTACCTATGAGGAACAAGGATAAGTACAACAAACTTTTTTCAGAAATCATGCAAGCAAGAGGGGTGCCTGGGTGGTTCAGTCAGTTAAGCGTCTGACTCTAGGTTTTGGCTCAGGTCATGATCTCATGGTTCATGAATTTGAGTCCCACATTGGGCTCCTCACTGACAGCGTAGAGCCTGCTTGGTATTTTCTTTCTCCCTCTCCCTCTGCCCCTCCTGTCTCTCTCTCAAAATAAATACATAAACTTAAAAAAAAAAAAAAAGAAATCATGTGAGCAAGAAAAAAATGGAGTGACATCTTTTAAGTGTTGACAGAAAAAACTGTCAATCAAGAATTCTATATACAGTATTCTGTATACTGTTGAGTGAAAACATCATTCAAAAGTAAAGGAGAAATTGTAATAGTGATGTATGTGTGGCAGATGGTAGCTATATGTGTGGTGAGCATAGCATAATATATAAACATATTGAGTCACTATATTGTACACCTGAAACTAACGTCATGTTGTGTGTCGACTAAACTCACATTAAAATCATTTGTTAAGTAAAGGATAAATGAGCACGGTTTCAGTTTGGGATGATGAAAAAACTGGAAATGGATAGTGGTGATGGTTGCACAACATTGTGACTGTACTTAATGTCATTATACTGTACACTTAAAAGTGATGAAAATGGTTTATTTTATGTTACATATATTTTACCAAAATGTAAAAATGAAGGGCAAATAAAGACTCTCATAGACAAAAACAAAACAAAACAAAACAAAACAAAACAAAACAAAACAAACTAGGGCTGGGGGAAAGGGGTTATATTGCCCCCATACTTATCCTTATAAGAAATATTAAAGGAAGGGGCTCCTGGGTGGCTTAGTTAGTTAAGCGTCGGACTTCGGCTCAGGTCATGATCTCACGGTTTGTGAGTTCGAGCCCCATGACGGGCTCTGGGCTGACAGTTCAGACCCTGGAGCCTGCTTCAGATTCTGTGTCCCCTTCTCTCTCTGCCCCTCCTCTTCTCATGCTCTGTCTCTTTCTCAAAAATAAATAAACATTTAAAAAAATTTTTAAAAAGGAATATTAAAGGAGGGTCACCTGGGTGGCTCAGTGGTTGAGCGTCCTTCTTCACCTTGGGTCATGATCTCTTGGCTCATGAGTTTGAGCCCATATCAGGCTCACTGCTGTCAGCCTGTCAGTGCAGAGTCTGCTTTGAATCTTCTGTCCCCCTCTCTCTGACTCTCCCTGACTTGTGTTTTCCCCAAAATGAATAAATATTAAAAAAAAAAAAAAGAAATGTTAGAGGAATTTCTTCAGTCAGAAAAACATGATTAAGGTCAAACTTGTATCTACAAAATACATGAAGAGAGTTAGAAATTTAATAAATAAAGTTTCAATATATAGTATTTTTTATTTTTGCTTTTTGCTTTTAATTGCCACCCAAATAACTATTTAAAACAAAAGCAGTAATAATGTATTGGGTCCTTATAGCATGTGTGGAAGTGAAATATATGACAACGATGGCATAAGAGATAGGAAGGAGGAATTAGTAATATACCATCTAAGGTCCTTTCACTGCACACAAAATGGTATAGTTTTATTTGAAAATAAAGACCTACAATTTAACATTATATATTGTCTGGAGCAACCACTAAACTTTTTTTTTTTTAAAAAGGTATAAATAATATGTCACAAGCATAAAGAAAATGGTATCATAAAATATACTCAGTTAAAATCAGAGCAGAAAGAAAAAAAACAATATAACCAATATAAAACACCTAGCAGATGGTAAATTTTAATCCAAATACATCAATAACCAGCTTAAATGTCAATGGTCTAAATATACTAATGAAAGAGGCACCTGAGTGGTTCAGTTGGTTAAGCATCTGACTCTTGATTTCAGCTCAGGTCATGATCTCACAGTTGTGGAATCAAGCTGTGTGTTGCGCTCCGCACTAAGTGTGTAGCCTGCTTAAGATTCTCTCGCCTCCTCTCCCTCTACCCCTCCCCACTTGTGTGTGTGTGTGTGTGTGTGTGTGTGTGTGTGTGTGTATGCACATGAGTGCTCTCTCTCAAAAATAATAAAATGAAATAAAATTTAAATATACTAATGAAAAAACACAGATTGCTCGATTGGGTAAAAAAGCAAGACTCAACTATATGTTGTCTATAAGAAATCCGTATCCAATATAAAGACCTAGATTAAAAAATCAAAATAATGAAGAAAGATATACTATGAAAGCCTAATTCAAAGAAAGCTAGAATAGCTATATTAATTTTGATTTAAACTGTAGATTTCATAACAAAAAAAATTATCAGAAAGAGGGATGTTACATAATAAAAAAGAAATCAATTCTTCATGAAGACAAAACAATCCTAATTAATATAATAACATTATATAATAACAGAGCTTCAAAATATACAAGACAAAAACTGATCTGAAAGGAGAAAGAGAAAAATCCCCAAATATAGTTGGTGACATCAACATTCCTCTCCCAATAATTGATAGAACAAGAAGGAAGAAAATAAGTAAGGTTATAGATGACCTAAATGGTACCATGAACCAATTTGACCTACTTGGCATCCATAAGACTCCATCCAACAATAGCAGAACACACTTTCTTCTCAAACATGAAACACTAAGATAGGCTATAATTCTTGGCTATAAAGCAAGTCTTAACAGATTAAAAAGAATAGAAATAATATATTGTGAATTATTGGACCATAAAGGAATTAACTAGAAATTAATAAGAGGAAATATGTTTTTAAAATGGAAATTAGGGACACCTGGGTGGCTTAGTCGGTTAAGTGTCCAACTTTGGCTCAGGTCATGATCTCGCGGTTCTTGAGTTTGGGCCCTGATTCCGGCTCTGTGCTGACAGCTTAGAGCCTGAAGCCTGCTTCAGAGTCTGTGTCTCCCTCTCTCTCTGACCCTCCCCCACTCGCACTCTCTCTCTCTCTCTCTCACTCAAAAATAAAGATTTTTAAAAAATTAATGGAGGGACGCCTGGGTGGCTCAGTCGGTTGAGCGTCCGACTTCGGCTCAGGCCACGATCTCGTGGTCCGTGAGTTCGAGCCCTTCGTCGGGCTCTAGGCTGATGGCTCAGAGCCTGGAGCCTGCTTCCAGTTCTGTGTCTCCCTCTCTCTCTGCCCCTCCCCCGTTCATGCTCTGTCTCTCTCTGTCTCAAAAATAAATAAACGTTAAAAAATTTTTTTAAAAAATAAAAAATTAATGGAAATTAATACTCTTCCAAATAATCCATCTGTCAAGCAGACAGTCGCAAATGTAACTTACAAATATTTGAACTAAATGAAAGTCAAAATTTGTGGGATATAGTTGAAATAATGCTTACAGGGACTCTGTAACACTGAAAGCATATATCAGAAAAGAAGAAAGATCTAATATCGGTAACCTAAGTTTTCATCTTAGGAAACTAGAGAAAGAAAAAATTAAATCTAAAGTAAGGAGAAGGAAGGAAGTAATAAAAATTAGAGCAGGAACCAATGAAATTGACAGTAGGAAAAAAAATGGAATCAATAAAGTCAAAAGCTGATTCTTTAGAAAAGACCAATAAAATTGATATAGCCAGTTTAATGGAGATAAAAAGGAAAAAGACACAAATTACCAATATCAGGAATGAAAGAGGAACATCAGTACTGATCCACAGACATAAAAAAGATAGTAGGGGGTGCACCTGGGAGGCTCAGTCGGCTGAGTGTTCCACTCCTGATTTCAGCTCAGGTCATGATCTCAGTTTGTGGGATCTCAGTGGGAGCTGTCAGTGCAAATCTTGCTTGGGATTTTCCCTCTCCTCTCTCTTTGCCCCTCCTCTCTCCCTCCCTCTCTAAATAAATAAATAAATGAATAAATAAACAGACATCTTTTATAAAGATAGTAGAGGACTTTTGCAACAACTCTATGTCTATAAATTTGAAAGTTTAGGTGAAACATACCAATTGTTTGAAAGATGTAAACTACCAAAACTCACAAAAGAAGAAACAGATGGGGCGCCTGGGTGGCGCAGTCGGTTAAGCGTCCGACTTCAGCCAGGTCACGATCTCGCGGTCCGTGGGTTCGAGCCCCGCGTCGGGCTCTGGGCTGATGGCTCAGAGCCTGGAGCCTGTTTCCGATTCTGTGTCTCCCTCTCTCTCTGCCCCTCCCCCGTTCATGCTCTGTCTCTCTCTGTCCCAAAAATAAATAAAACGTTGAAAAAAAAAATATAAAAAAAAAAAAAAGAAGAAACAGATAACCTGAAAGACCCTATGCCGATTAAAGAAATTGAAGTTGTAGTTGAAAACCTGAAGAAGACGGGGGAAGAGGAGGAGGAGGAGGAAGAGGAGGAGGAAGAAGATGAGGGGGAGGAGAAGGAGAAATGGTAGTAGTAGTATGTGGTACTGTATAATGAATTTGGTAGCATTTTTTCCTTACTTAATAATATGGTTACTACATTGACTTTTTGTGGTGTCGATCTAAAGAAAGGGAGAAAGTTACCATGTCCATGGATTAAAGACTTGATATTGTTAATTGTTTTTAATATTTATTTGTTTTTGAGCGAGAGAGACAGAGCACGAGCAGGGGAGGGGCAGAGAGAGAGGGAGACACAGAATCTAAAACAGGCTCCAGGCTGTGAGCTGTCAGCACAGAGCCCAACGTGGGGTTCAAATGGCAGGATCATGACCTGAGCCGAAGTCGGATGCTTAACCGACTGAGCCACCCAGGCATCCCTGGTTTGGTTTTGTTTTTTAATTCTTTTTTGAGAGAGTGTGAGTAGGTGAGTAGGGGAGTGGCAGAGAGAGAGGGAGACAGAGGATGTGAAGTAGTCTCAGCACTGTCAGCACAGAGTCGCTTGCAGAGCTGAAATCAAGAGTTGGCTCAACCCACTGAGCCACCCAAGCACCCCTAATATTAGATTCTTAAAACATTCCTGAGTTTCTTTAAGAATAATATATTTAAAAAAAATTTTTTTTTCAATGTTTATTTATTTTTGGGACAGAGAGAGACAGAACTTGAACGGGGGAGGGGCAGAGAGAGAGGGAGACACAGAATCGGAAACAGGCTCCAGGCTCCGAGCCATCAGCCCAGAGCCTGACGCAGGGCTCGAACTCCCGGACCGCGAGATCGTGACCTGGCTGAAGTCGGACGCTTAACCGACTGCGCCACCCAGGCGCCCCAATTTTTATTAGTAGTATTTAACTGTTGGAATTTCTGTCCCTTTCTGATAGCTGGGATGTGGAATTGATGGCTGGAGCTCTAGCAGTCATTTGCATCATGACATGATCTTGGGAATGGAAAACACACATCATAGAACAAGAGAGAAGAGCCAGACCCTGTGGAGCACCCTACACTGACAACCTCTGAAAGTGTCCAATATGTAAGAGAATTACATTATCTTACTTAAACCCCTGTTATTTTTTTCTTTTCTGGTTATTTTCAGGTGAACCCACCCTCCACCACACTCAAATGTGCATAAGTAATGAAAACAAAAGAAATGGTTGACCACAGCCAATTCCACTTAAAAAACTGAGGAAAGAGGTAGACTGTAAGAGACAATGGTAATAGGGGTGGATTTGTGAATGCTTCGATCAGAAAAACAGTGAGACCATGAGATAATTTATAATTCTGAAGGGGCTACTCTGGTGGAAACACCAGTCCCAGGGGAACGTATAAGGTATGCATGGAGGCCAGATGAGGGGAGTGGCCGATGAAGGACAGAGTGATGAGGGAAGAGATGGTGGTGAGGGAATGGCATGAGGGGAGGCAGTGTCTTCAGAGAATTGCAAAGAGCTGATCAATTGAGGAAGAGAAGAAAGGAGATTTAAAAAATATATTTATTTACTTTTGGGCGAGTGCAAGCGGGGGAAGGGCAGAGCGAGGGAGACAGAGGATCCCAAAGTGGACTCCGTGCTGACAGGATGACAGTGCAGAGTCCCACTCGGGGCTTGAAACCATGAACTATGAGATCATGACCTGAGCGGAAGTCGGACACTCAACTGACCTAGCCACCCAGGTGCCTCAGAAAGGAGATTTTAATAACATCCCAAGGGCTACGTGCTTGATTCCACAAGTTATTCAGCTAGTTGCTCTAACAAGCCCAAAATCTCATTATCTTAACACAAAAAGGTTTATTTCTCACTTATACGAGGCTCATGCTGATGTTCCTGCTCCTAACCCAGCTGCAAGGGATACTGGGAAATGTAATCTTGTGTGCCCAGGAGAAAGAAACAGCGTTGGCGAACGCTTAACCAGTCTCTGCCACAATGACATTTGTCATTTCCGTTCCATCATGAGCTCTTCTTACTGTCCTGATAGAAAGACAAATACACGTTTTAACAGATTTTGAATTAATTTTGAAGCAGGACCATGTTTTACTGAATATGACCCTATATCCAAACTGGATTGCAGGGATATTTCTGCTAAGGGGGTCTTGCACATTATTTTAAGGATTTCACAGAAACTCTCTAATCCTAGTTATGGACCCTGGATTAAGATTGCCCTGGCAAGAAGAACTTTAATGACCTTTCCTATAAAGAGTCAGCCAGGGGCCCCAGCTTGTATCCAGGAACACCAAGCCCAGACCTTCCCAAGGAGACCAATTCACTCCAGACTTGATAAGACCCCGACCACGTGGTTTAAGCTTCTCAGGGCTGACCCCATAATTCCCATATTAGTTTCTTAGGGTTGCTGTAACAAAGCACTACAAACTAGGTGGCTTAAACAACAGAAGTGTATTCTCTCACAGTTCTGGAGGCTAGAAATCCAAAATCGAGGTGTCAGCCATGCTCTCTCTGAAGCCTTTAGGGGATGATTATTCCTTAAGTCTGCCTGGCTTCTGGTGATTGCTGGCAATCCTTGGTGTTCCTTGGCTTCTAGATGCATTCTTCCAGTCTCCACCTCCATCATCACATGGCATTCTCCTTGTGTGTCTATGTGTGACTTCACATTGTGTTCTCTCCATGTCTGTGTCTCTATTTTCTCTTCTTATGACATTAGCCATTGAATTAGGGCCCACCCTGGTCTAGTATACCTCATCTTAAGTAATTATACCTGCAAAGACCCTGTTTCCAAATAATGTTCCATTTTGAGGTTCTGGTTGGACATGAATGGGGGCGTTACATACTATTCAACCCAGTACAATACCATATCCCTTTCCTCATCTTTTCTGCACCCCATACCATAGTCTCTCCTAGGACACCTCTAACAGAAGGCCAGCCTCCTTTTGGATCTGCTCTTTTTCCCCAACCTCAAATCCTGCAGAAACCTCAAGAAGTAGCAAAAGATCTTCCCATGTTCCCTGTTGACCAGTCGCACCTGCTAGCACCTTAATGTCTGTTTTTGCTTCCTCCTACTCATAGACCAGGGCTGGAGACATGATAGGATCTGTCTGGGTCCTTCTTTTAAGGATCTCGCTCCTTCCTTCATGTGCCCAGATTCATGGCAAGCCATGCTGTAGGGAGAGTGGGGTGGGGACAACACCAGTCCCTGTGTCACATCCTTGTGAGGCCCCTTCTTCTTCATCCCTCCTTCTGTCTCTCACAGCCTGGGAGGCTGAAACCCAGGATAAGAGGACTTCGAGTAGAGAACATAGGGTGGTGGTTCAGGCGGTGATGGGGAGTGAGCTTATGTGGTGGGATGAGACTGGTGTATGATTGATGATGAAGAGCCCAGCCTGGATCATCTGGAACCTCCTGGAAGCCCATTTCTGATTCTTCCTGCTGTGCCTTCTCCCCAGAAGGGCCCATCTCATTGTTCCTTCCAATCCCTTCCTCTTTTCTTCTAAAATTGGACAAGGAGATCAGACCCCAACTTTTTCACTCCTAAAAAAAAGTCAAAAAAGAGCTCAGGACTCAAGAAGAGGGTCACACTGGAAAAGAGGGAAAGCGAATCAGTCAGTGTGGAATTTCCTGATGAGGGCGACATGGAGAGGGGGAAGGATCAAAGCTGGTAGAAATGAATACAAGCAAGGACTGGGTGGAAGCATGTATGACTGAATGAGGGAAAGGAGGATGAATGGTTGGGAGGATGGACAACAGCATGGGTGGACAAATGGAGGAGAATCACTGGAGGTGGGTGGATTGATGGATTAGCGAGTAGGAGGGTGGCAAATGTGCGGAAGGTTGTGTGGACTGGTGAAGGGGAGGATGAACAAATGCACTGATAGATGGATAAGAGGACGTAATGACAAAAGAGTGGATAGATGGCTAAAAAATGGATGCCCAGTAGGAGACAAGAATGGATGATACTGGAAAGGTTTGCCTGGTTGGATGTGAATGGAGGGAAGAATGCCTGTTGATGGGCAGAATGAAGGGAAGGTTGAATGAACCACTGTGGGGGGTAAATTCTTTTTGAAAATGGTGTGGGGTAGTTAGGGATGAATGTATGGATCTGAGAGTACTACATCTCTCTGAGGCTGGAGGTGTATGGTTCCTACAGATTTGGGGCCGAGGGGTGTTCAGTTGTAGTCATAAGCGGAATAAATGTTGTATCTGTTAGTATCAGAGACCCAAACATAACAGTGGCTTATGCAAGATAACATATCTCTGACACACCCGTTTGAGTGTCAGCAGTCAGAGGCTGATATGGGAGCTCCGTTGCTAAGAACCCAGATTTCATCCGTCTTTCACTCCACAATTTCCCAAGGCATTGCCTTGATTTTCCCAGCTCACCATCTCATGCACTGGGACTGCATTCCAACCAGCAGGGCAATGGGGCACGGGAGTGGAGGTGGTCACACATCACCCCTTCAACCCCAGATCTCATTTGGGCACAGTCTCAATGTCATGCCTAGTGCAAGAGAGGCTGGGGAATGCAGTCTTACTTTGGATGGTCTTGGGCTAGAAGGAGTAAATGGACATAGAGGAACAATGAACAGTGTCTGCCTTGGGGATCAACTCGGAGCTGATAGGGAAACAAAAGAAAAACAATCTGCAAACAACACCATTGATATTCAGCTGATGGACTCATTGTTATGAAGGTCTGGAATAGTGAGTGGGGTCCCAGACAGGTTCCTGGACGTGGCAGAGATGAACACTTTGGGCAACTTGCTGTTTTTATTCACATGCTTTCAGATGGCAAAGATCACCAGGACAGACATGTGGCAGACTGGAAGAGGTAAAGACCTCTCAGATGTCCATGTTACCAGGAAGAAGGAACCGTCCTTGGCCATGGGCCCTGGAATCAGAGATCCTGGGGTTCAGCCTCTTCAGTAACCTGAATACCTTTGGATTAAAATCCTGGGGGTTGGATCCCACGTGGGAGTTGCCACAGGTGTGGAGTTTATGTAACTTCTAGTCTCCTCTGAGCTCACTGTTGAGTGCTGTGTCTTCATCCCCCCCCCACCCCCTCCTCACTCATGTCTGCACCCTCCAATTTTGAGAACAGGCCCAAGGTCACGGAATATTCTAGGGTCAGGGAGAACCAGGTTTGAGCTCTGCCTCTGCTTCTTTATTGGTGAGTGTGACTTTGAGCAAGACGCCTAATTTCTTTGAGCCTCAGTTTCCATTCCCATAAAATGAGATACCCATAACAGTACCTTCCTTGCCAAACCTGGATGTTTGTGCAGATTGGATGTATTTAAAGCTGTCAGCACTGTGGCATTACTATCACTCAACAACCAATTCTCTCTAATCCGGGGTCCTCAGCCCTTTGAAATCTCTTCTCAGGGAGGAATTTACTGTAACTGGGGACACTGGAGAGGGCAGAGAGACTGAGCAGGGCTGAGTGCAGACTATAGTCAGTGGCAGGTCATAGACAGACCACAGCACAGACCGCCAGTGGGTGCTAGACCAGCAGGGAGAAGAGGTGGGGGCTGCCCATTCCTGAGCATCTTGTATGCGCCAGCTCTGTGCTAGATTCCCGACTGTCACACTCATATGGATCTTCACGTCTTTGTGCATCATTTCCATTTTACACATGGACAGGCTGAGGCTTGCCCAGGTTACAGGGTTCTCAGGGGGCAGAGTTAGGATTATTAGCACCTCAGTTTGCCCCTCCAGGAACTATCTCCCACCAGTGACTGGCTTGGGGCTCCTGGGAAGATTTGGGGTGGGACCAGCTGGTATGTATCAGAGAGGGGGTAAGAACTAGGGAGACTATGAGTGGGGTGTGGAGGTCCTTGCTGCTGAAATGGGGGTGTTGGGAGGGTAGCTGCTTACTATTTTTCTCTGGTGGGTGGGGAAGTGACCTATAGAATTTTCAGGAGCACCATGGTGACCAAGAGTCCCCAGAAAGAAGGGAGAAAATAAAGCATTGTCTCCTTTGCTGAAGCTCAAAGTCAGTGGGCTGGGCTGGAAGCCAGGCGTCCTTCCTTCTGTCCTCAGAGACCCAAGCTCAGCTGAATTGGATGATTCTCCAGTTTCCATTGACACTTCATTTGCATTGTTTTGCAATTTTTCTAGGGGCTGAGGGACAGCCCAAGTGCTTGTCTATCTCCTCCTGGAAGCTCCCCATGACTGCAGGCTTTTGTCCTTCAAAAGCTTTGTCCTCAGCCCTCTGGTCTGAACTGTTTTATTCTGTCTACAGATGAGGGGGGCATTTACTCGATCTCTGCAGGAAGAATGAGCTGGGAGAGCATCTATGAGGCCAGGTTGGTGGACTGAAAAAAAAAAAAAAGAGAGAGAGAGCTAAGAAGGGTGAGAAGAAAGAAAATGTTCCTTCCTGGTCTCCTCCTCATCCCCCACTGCCCATATGCCTAACAAACAATTACATAATCAGCCCCGTCTTACTTGGCAGGAGTCAGAAGGGGAGGGATCTGGGCAAAGAACATATGTAAGTAAGAAGGGAGCAAAGAAAGCAAGCTCAGGGTGACAGAAAGCAAGAGAAAGGGTGGCAGGGGACAGAGAGAGAGTGTCAGAGAGAGATGAGGAGAGAGAGAGGTGGAGAGGACAGGAGGGAGGGGTCAACTGGGACCCAGAGTGGCAAGGACAAGGAATCAGAGGAAGGCACAGACAGACAGAGCCCAGGAGGGAAAGACACAGACAGAGGAGGGAAGAGGTAGAGTTAGGGGACACTCACTCAGAGATAACGCAGACAAAGAGAGAGACCTGGGTACATGGAGAGATCTAGAGAAGGAAGAAATAGAGCCTGAGATAGAAGGTGAGGGAGAGGGACACAGAGACACAAAGAAGAGCCACAAGAGTCCAGGGAAGGAGACAAAGACCTGCCTGAAACAGAGTGACAGTGGGGACCAGACAGATGATCTCCTCAGAGGGCTGGCGACCTGGCCCAGCCTTGCGAACAGCCAGCAGACATTATATTTTTCTAGTACCTTTTATGTGTCGGGCCCTGACAGACCTGATCCCTTGTAATCCCAACTACCTGCTTCAGTGACAAGGACAACAGGTAACACTTACAGAGCCCTGACTGTGTCTGGGAATGGTCTGAGCACTCTGCACACACCCAGCTGGTCCCACAGCAACCCCACACAGTAAGGGCAACTGTGACCTCCATTTCACAGAGGGGGAGACTGAGGCATGCAGAAGGTTAAGTCAAGGTCTCTAGCGAGGAGGCAACACCCAGGCTGTCTGGCTCCAATCTGCCATTTTAAGGCCTCCACTCCCGAGAGAGAGAGAGAACTGGGGACCCTAAAATTGTGCCCCCTAAATTTGCAGAAGTGAGAGTTCTTAATCCAGAGTCCAAAAATTGTTGGAAGGAGCCTCTGAGTGCCCTCAAAATGATTGTGAATCATGGGGTTCCATAATGCCCACCTGGAGAAACTGAGCTCAAGTATTCTGGATCCCTGGAAGGTACAGCTCTAATTTGTTCCACACATGGTTATTATTATTTTTTTATTTTTATTTTTTATTGTTCTTTTTTTTCCAATATATGAAATTTATTGTCAAATTGGTTTCCATACAACACCCAGTGCTCATCCCAAAAGGTGCCCTCCTCAATACCCATCACCCACCCTTCCCTCCCTCCCACCCCCATCAACCCTCAGTTTGTTCTCAGTTTTTAAGAGTCTCTTATGCTTTGGCTCTCTCCCACTCTAACCTCTTTTTTTTTTTTTCCTTCCCCTCCTCCATGGGTTTCTGTTAAGTTTCTCAGGATCCACATAAGAGTGAAAACATATGGTATCTGTCTTTCTCTGTATGGCTTATTTCACTTAGCATCACATTCTCCAGTTCCATCCACGTTGCTACAAAGGGCCATATTTTGTTCTTTCTCATTGCCATGTAGTACTCCATCCACACATGGTTATTATTAACCTTACTACATGTTGGGTGCTGTTCTGAAGGATGGGGGTCCACAGGGACCAAAGCAAACAGTTGCAACAACAATAAATAAATCAATGAGAATCCCTGTCCTCATAGCTGTCATTTGGACAGGAAGAGTCATTGATGGCTCCCAAAGTTCTTCAGGCTGGCACTTGCCTCAAGGCTTTTGCCCTCACCAAGGCATTTCCTCTGCCAGGAATGCTTCTCCCCACAGCTTCCCATGGCTGAGTCTCAGAAATCACCTCCTCAAAGAAGCCCTTCCTGACCACCCAATCTCCAGCAGCCCCCATCATTCAGTATCTTTTATGTTTCCTTGCTTAATTTTCGTCATGGTGTTTATCACTGGCTGAAGTCATTGTATTTATTTGGTATGCTGCTTGCTTTTAGTTGGCTGCACCTGCTAGAATTTACAGCCTTCATGAGGGGAGGGACTTTGATTTTCATGTTCTTTGCTATACAGCCCCTGTGCCTACATTAGCATGTAGTACGTGCTCACTAAACCTTTGTTGATTGGTAAAGACAATAAACTCATGTATAAGGCTCCCCCTGGACCACTAGTGGCTCTATCTGCCTTTCTCACAAGTATTAACTCAGTTAATCTCCACATGCCTTGGAGGAGGGGATTATGGATGGGGAAAGTGAGACAAAAAGCTTAAGAAACTTGCTCCAAGTCACAGCACTGGATAATTCAAAGTCACACACAAATATGGAATCTAAGAAAACAAAAGTTAAGAACCAGATCCCAAATTATGGTGAATTAACAGAGTAAAGAATATCCACCTCGGGGGCGCCCGGGTGGCTCAGCGGTTAAGTGTCTGACTTCGGTTCAGGTCATGATCTCACGGTTTGTGACTTCGAGCCCTGTGTCGGGCTCTGTGCTCACGGCTCAGAACCTAGAACATGCTTCATATACTGTGCTCCCTCTCTCTCTGCCCTTTCCCCACTTGTGTTCTGTCTGTCTGTCTGTCTCTCTCTCTCTCAAAAAAAAAAAAAAAAAAGGGAATATCAAGCTGGAAATACTTTTAGGAGGGAAACTTCCTTCGTTAGATTTCACCAGAATATTACAGTGCGAGGTGCTGGGGACACAGCAGTGACCCCGGCGGCCCAGTGCCTCCCTCACCATGTCCCCAGTCGGGGAGACAGCTGTGTCCAGGCAGGCAGCCATCTCCCAGGGCCTGGCTCCTGTTGATACATGCTCAGGGACACACACCCCAGCTCTCCCAGCCTCACATTTCCTGAGAGAGCCCTGCTTGGGGAGGTTGGGAGTGAACCTCCCACTCAGTTGAGCAGATACCTGTGAGAAATCTGGGGGAGTAAAGAGATGAAGAAGGACAGGCAGGGAGAAGCAGGAGGCAGGAGGGCAGGGAGGAACAGAGAGAGGCTGGTTGTCCAAACTCCCCGAGAGCTTACCATCTGGGTGGTGACCCCCTGCCTGTGTCTCCCAGCCCAGCCCTGACCCCTCTGGACTGTCGCTCTTGGGGGGGGGGGGCAGGTTTGTCTCTCCCACCATGTGCTCTGTGAGGGCAGGACACCTACTGTCTCAATCCCTGCTGTGTTGCTGCTCCTTGAGAGGCTACTCCACAGGAAATAATAAGGGATAACTTAATAGTAGACAGCAACATTCCAGGTGAGAGGTGCAGCTGAGGCCTGAGTTGGGGCTCTAGAGCAGGGCAGGGGTGAAGGTGGCTGGCCCTCTCTTTTTCTTTTTCTTCTCCCCCTCCTCCTCTTGCTTCTCCTCCCTGCTTCCTCTCACCCTCCCCACCCCCCAACTGCCCCATCCCTCTCGCCCATTCCCGACAAGGCCTGACTTCTGATTTCATAATCTAAATTCTGGCTCCTGCTGGTTGAAACTGTTTCCTTTGGAAACAAAACAAGCACCAACCTTGGCCGAGGCTGGCCCCTCCCCCACCCACCCACAGATCTGGCCTGGGAGGCGGCGGGGTGGGTGTGACTGCAGCTCTGGCCAGAGGACCTCGGTGGGGCCCGCCTGTCAAGCGGGTCACCGTGGGGCTCGTGCGCCCCCTGCGGGAGGAGGGGCTGCGACCGTAGGGCGGTTGGGCTGGGGCTGCAGGGATTTCCCTGAGGAACAACCACCGTCTGCTGTGCGGTGAGGTTTTAGAAGGAAGGCCGATACCCGACTTTTTCCTCTGGGGTCTGCTTCCCCCAAGTGAAAGGGGCTTTGGGTACCAGGGCGGAAGCCGTTCGGTGCCAGGAGGGTAATGGGGAAGAAGCACCAGGTGATGTGACTGACTACTACAGGACCAATCAGTTTGTTTTTTAATGTTTATTTTTGAGAGAGAGGCAGAGACAGAGAGTGAGCAGGAGAGGGACACACACACACACACACACAGAGAGAGAGAGAGAGAGAGAGAGAGAGAGACAGATAGAGACATAGAATCCAAAACAGGCTCTAGGTTCTGAGCTGTCAGCGCAGAGCCCGATGTGGGGCTCAAACCCATGAACCATGAGATCATGACCTGAACGAAGTTGGTCGCTCAACCCACTGAGCCACCCAAGTGCTCCAGGACCCAATAAGTATTTTTTTTTTAATTTTTAATGTTTATTTATTTTTGAGAGAGAGAGAGACAGACAGAGCATGAGCGGGGGGAGGGGCAGAGAGAGAGATAGAAGGAGACACAGAATCCAAAGCAGGCTCCAGGCTCTGAGCTGTCAGCGCACAGCCCGATGTGGGGCCCGAACTCAAGAGCTGTGAGATCATGACCTGTGCTGAAGTCGAACACTTAACCAACTGAGCCACCCAGGCGCCCCTTTAAAAAAAAATATTTATTTATCCTAATAAGTTTTTAATATTTTATTTTTTTATTTTGGCAAAATACACATAACATAAAGCTTGCCACTTCAACTACTTGGAAGTGTGCAACTCAGTGACATTAACTACAGTCACAATACTGTGCGGCCGTTACCACCACCTAGTTCCAGAACTTCTTCACCACCCCAAGTGGAAATCCCATATCTATTAGGCAGCCACCACCCACTCCCCCTCCTTCCTCCCCAGCCCCTGGCAACCGCTGGTCTACACTCTGTCTCTATGGATTATCTACTCTGGACATTTGGTGTAGATGAAAGCATATACAGGTGACCCTTCCACGGTGGGTTTGAACTGTGCGGGCCTGCTTATATGTGGATTTTTCCCCCAATAAACATGTGTGGATTGCTTTGGATGTGCTAAGAAGTACATTGAGGACATGCCTACCACCTGCTGGCTGTCTGTTCTGTGTCTGCCATATTGATATGTGCTACAACCACTTCATACACCACAGAGGGAGGAAACTGGAGAGAGATTCTGAGACCTGGTACCGTTTCAGGAACTTCTAAGATCTGGGGGACTCTTCAGGTGCTGCCAAGTTTCTTTGGCCTGGACTGTGATGTCCCAAGTGGATTCAGGTGAACCCAGGTGAGATTCCAAGGATATCCCTGTAAATGTATTTTTTCTTCCTTATGATTTTCTTTTCTCTTAAGTTTATTTATTTATTTTCAAGAGAGAGAGAGAGAGCAAAGGAGAGGCAGAGAGAGAGAGAGAGAGAGAGAGAGAGAGAGAGAGAATCCTAAGCAGGTTCCACACTGTCGGCATGGAGCCCAACATGAGGCTTGAACCTATGAACTGCAAGATCATGATCTGAAAGGAAATCAAGAGTTGGATGCTTAACTGACTGAGTCACCCAGTCACCCCTTCCTTATGACTTTCTTAATAACATTTTCTTTTCTCTAGCTTCCTTTATTATAAGAATATAATATATATTGCATATAACACACCAAATATGTGTTAATCAACTGGTTATATTATTGGTTAAGACTTCTGGTCAATAGTAAATATTAGTAGTTACGTTTGGGGGGAGTCAAAGTTAATTATGGATTTTCAACTACAAAAGAGATCAGTGCCACCTACCCCCTAAGCTGTTCAAGAGTCAACTATGATATGTGGTCTTCTGTGACTTTCTTCTTCTTCTTCTTCTTCTTCTTCTTCTTCTTCTTCTTCTTCTTCTTCATGTTTATTTATGTTGAGAGAGAGACAGACAGACAGACAGAGCACAAGCAGGGGAGGGACAGAGAGAGAGGAAGACACAGAATCTGAAGCAGGCTCCAGGCTCCAAGCTGTCAGCACAGAGCCCAACGTGGGGCTCGAAGTCATGAATCGTGAGATCATAACCCGAGCTAAAGTCAGACGCTTAACCAACTGAGCCACCCAGGCTCCCCTCGATTGACTTCTTCTACTTAACATGTTTTCAAGGCTTTCAAAATGTTTCAGTGTTGGAGCATGAATCAGAATTTTGTTCCTTTTTATGGCTGAATAATATTTTATTGTATGGATAGAACACATTTTGGTGCTGATGGCCAATTGGGTTGTGTCCACCTCTTGACTGTTGTGAATAGTGTTGCTACAAACATCCATGTTAAAGTTTTTGTTTGGACATCTATTTTCAAGGACCTGACAATTTTTAAATCCAAAAGGCTAGAAAAGAGGACCAAACTGCTATTTTGAGGAAGCCCAAAGTTTTCTGACTGTAATTAGCATTAAGACATGTTTTAGTCCTTTTTCTTTAGGGAAAGATGCTTCAGTGAGCCCTTCAGTTGTGCAAAAGGAAAGCCAAAGGCTCATTAAGGATCAAAAACATTTAAGCCAATGAAGAGGAAACATGTTCCATAATATTTACCCCCTAGGGGAGCCTGGGTGGCTCGGTTGGTTAAGCAATCTACTTCCACCAGGTCATGATCCCATGGTTTGTGAGTTTGAGCCCCATGTCTGGGTCTTTGCTGACAGCTTGGAGCCTGGAGCCTGCATCAGATTCTGTGTCTCCCTCTCTCTCTCTGCCTCTCCCCCACTCGTGCTCTCTCTGTCTCTCAAAAATAAACATTAAAAAGAATTTTTAAAAAATAAAAAATAAAATGAACATTAAAAAATTTTTAAAATATTAAAAAATCCCCTTAGATGTGGGGATTCCTGTGACCCATGGTGGTGGATTAGCTTTGTCGTCCCCACCCTCCTTCAAGGCAGAATTGCAAGCCCAGTGGCTGAGAGTGTCACCAGCCCCCAGCTGTCAGAGCTGTCAGGGTCCACCTCTGCTCAACAAAGAAGGAGACCCTCTGAGCAAAAGGGCATGCTCACCAGGATAGCAAAGATGTTGGCTTTGCATTAAAACTTAAAAACAAAACAAAAAAAAATAAATAAAAGAGAAGAAAGAAAAACTGGAAAAAATGAAATTGTATATTTAACTAATGGATGTGTAGAGTAACACTTGTTGGCAGTGACCTTCTGTTGGGTGAGTCAGTGAGTAAATTTCACTGATATTGACATTAGCCTGTATGTTGTTATTTCAGTGTCAGCTTTGTTTTCTTCTACTTTGGAGCTAATGGCAACTGCCCGTCTAGTTTTGAGTGCAGGAAAATAGCACCAATAAATCCCACCTTTTTTTCTTTCTTTTCCAGCATCGTGTTTGTTTCTGTAGCAGTTGTGTACAGCACCCCTTCCTGTACGTTGCCTTTTTGCTGGAAAATATTGCACGTTGAATCAAACTTTCTATACAAGTTAGAGGTGGAGGGGTGCACCTCACCCAAGGTCATGCCTTTTCTGGGGCAGCCCACTTCAGCGATTGATGGAGATGCAGGACAATTCTGATGAGCCATATTGCTCCAGAGCACCCATGGAGTTAGCTGAGGCTGGTATGGAATCAGCCACAGAGCTAACTTCTTCCTCCACCCACTCCTGCTTCCTGGTCTCCCTTCTATGGGTGTTGGTTGATGCCAACAACACTCCCTAATAACTATCCTACAGACCAAACTCCATGTCAGAGTCTGCTTCCCAAAGAACCCAACCAGCAACAGCCACGTACTGGATGAAGACAGTCATCTAAGTGTATAGAAGTTAACCATGTGGTGAGCACCCATTGTTGTAGGTGTGCTAAGAAGTGCATTCAGGACATGCCTACCACCTTCTGGCTATCTGTTCTGTATCTTTCATGCTGTTATGTGCCACATCCACTTCATACAGAGGAAGAAACTGGAGAGAGATTCTGAGGCCTGGTACCATTTCAGGAGCTTTTAAGACCTCTGAGACTCTTCAGATGCTGCCAAGTTTCTTTGGTCTGGACTGAGATGTCCCAAGTGGATTCAGGTGCATCCAGATGAGTTGCCAAAGATATCCCTTCTGTGCCGTTCTGTTCTCATATCCTGAGCCATGCAAACTGTAAAGCCATAGTAAATATGAAACAACAGAGACTAGGTAAACTGGGTAGAAATGATACTGGTGGAAACTTTATTTTGGGTCTCTTGTGAGGTTGCTGCCTGGGGCTAAATTGATCCGAAGGCTTGGCTGAGGCTGCAAGATTCATTCCTGAGTCCACTCAAGTGACTATAATACTACAGAATAAGGAATTTATTATAGAAATTAGACCTTACAAAATGGTGGGACTAGCTAGAAAGATAAAGATCTGAACAGGGAATCAAGAACCAGAGAAAGCTCATTAAACAGCCCTGAGACAGATGAGTGAGTCAGAAATCTGGATGTTAGGCACATCCATTGTTAGAGAAAGACCACGAAGGGGGAGGGACTTCTCTAGAAGCTTATTGGCTTTTTGGGCTACCACTTCTGTGAGTTCAAAGTGAGATGGCTGATGGTGGGTTTGGGGCCACTTTTGATCAGCAGGACCAGCAATTGGGAAGGAGAGTTGTATGTAGAAAAATAAGATCGAGGGCAAATCAGAACCCTTCACCAATTCTAAATCTGTCTCCCAATGTGTCTGACTTACGGCAGTCTTCAAAGAAAAATGGCTGCTCCTTGGTTTCCACCTCAAAAATCCCATACATCCTTGCTTCTTGCTAATTCTAACATGGAACCAGGCAAGAATGTGAAACCAGGCAGATAAAAAAAGCACTACATAGGAACTAAAAGCACTCGCTGAAAGTGGCCGGGCATGAAGAAGGCACCTAAGTCCTTGATTTCTTGGTGCCCTAGACACATGGAGCTGTCATCCTAGCCTTGGACTGTTTAAGCTGTGCATTTTTCTTATTTTTAATTTTTTTAATGTCTCTTTGATCTATTTGGAACCCTCTTGCTGCAATCCCAACAAAAAAGGAAAGGACCTAGAGAAACATAACAGACTGATTATGTGACTTTGGAAAAGTCCCTTCTAGATATCTGAGCCTCAGTTCTCCTAAGTCTAAAAAACAGAAGATGTTTCAGTATTAGGAAATGTATTAACGTAAGCCATTACATTAATAGGTCAAGGGGAGAAAAGACCATATGATCTTAGTGTGGGCCAGGCAGTGTTCCAGGCACTACAGATACTGCAGAGAGTGACATCATAGTGTAGAGAAAGTAGACTATAATAAACAAGTTAATACATACATAATGTGTTGGCTAGTGAGTGGGACCAAGAAAATAAAACAGAGTGGGGCACCTGGGTGGCTCAGTCAGTTAAGCTGCCGACTCTTGATTTTGGCTCAGGTCATGATCTCACAGTTTGTGAGTTCGAGCCCTCCACTGGGCTCTGCGCTCACAGTGCAGAGCCTGCTTCAGATCCTGTGTCTCCCTCTCTCTGCCCCTCCACTGCTTGTGCCTGTGCGTGCGCGCTCTCTCTCTCAAAAATAAATAAAAATTGTAAAAAGGAAAAGAAAACAGAGTAAGAAAATGAAAAGTAATTTAATTAGAGGGCTACTTTATTTATTTATTTTTAATGTTTTTAATGTTTATTTTTAGACAGAGAGACAGAGACAGAGTGTGAGTAGAGTAGGGGCAGAGAGAGAGGGAGACACGGAATCTGAAGCAGGCTGCAGGCTCTGAGCTGTCAGCACAGAGCCCAACATGGGGCTCAGACTCACGGAGTGTGAGATCATGACCGGAACTGAAGTCAGCTGCTTAACAGACTGAGCTACCCTGGCTCCCCTAGAGGGCTACTTTAAATAAGTTGATTCAATCTTCTAAAGAGAGCATTTATGCAGAGGTCTGGAGGATGAAAGTGAAGCCAGTTGAGAAATAAAGATGAAAGAGAATCGCAGGTAAAGGGAGCAGCAAGTGTAGCAGTCCTCAGCCTGAAAGGACTCCTGAGGTTCAGGAAAGAGAGAGGCCAGTGGGACAGGGGTGTGTTGATTGACAGCTAGGTCTGGAAGCCACAGTAGGGTGTCTGGGTCCTCATTATTTGCGGCACTCAACCACTCAAAATTCAAAATCCAGAGAGGACTAAGTACCTGGTGGACCTGACTTGGGTCATGTGGCCAGGGAAACTTGCATGGGGCAACTTGCATGGGCCAAGTAGATTTCATCCAGTGGGGATGTTGAGATACCCAGAGCTAAGTACCGGTGCTGCTATCTGAAGAAGGAGGAGTGGAAGCTGGGAGGGCACAACAAAAGCTATCAATTGTACTATTTCAATGGCACAAGAGCTCCACCCCCAGTGAGAACAAAATACATACTTCTTAAGAGGTGCAATTATTGGGAAATGATGTCAATACAAATCACTGCTTCCTCCTAGCTGTCTGTGATGCTGCCACCTCGGCAGATTTTGTACGTTTGTTTCTCCCTCTGTCCAGGTGCCCTTCCTTTTCTTTCCATATCATTCCTTCCTCTGCTGCATCAGATGCTTGGAGGGGTTTGTGCGAGTCCCCATTGTTTCAGGGCTGGGAAAAGCAGCCACAGGCCCGAAAGGCAACCACTCATCAGCACCACGAACAGCGGCCCACAAACCTCCTATTCCTATTCTCGCCCAAACCTTTTCAAGGATGTCGTGATGGGTTTTAGACACGCCTATAAATGCTTTCACACTCCTCCAGTCAGGGAGGGAGTCTGATGCCCCTTCTCCTGAAAGTCTGACTTCCCCACTTGCTTCTATTTGAGCTGGTGGATGAAGGGTCTGACTGGGCTGGTGATTAAGCCAAGCCCACCCAGGATAATCTCCCTGTTGAGAATGAGTTAAGGAAATGCAAGTAAAAATACAGAAAGTACTTTTGTGGAACACATTATGGGAATTAAGGCTGTATCTCTCAGCATCTCCCTGGGGACTCATAGCTTCCTGTTTTGCTTCCCTCAACATGCCTACTTGAAGGCTTTTGTGAACCCACAACATTTGGCTTGAATGTGTTTCTGGCTTTCCCTGGCATGGTGACTTACTCAAGCAAAGTGACTTTGGGTTCATAGTGTTGGAAAAGTGAATTGGATTGATCTAACCCATGGATTGACTCCTTGTCCTCTCAACAGATGAGAAGATTGTCTTTTTGAAGATTGTCTTTAAGCCAAACAACTGTGGACAAGACAGTGAGGTAATCTAGTAAAAATGATATGACTGCCCAAAACATCCCTTTGGAAGGCACCAGGGGTGGGGAATAATTTCAAAATGTCCCTTTGGCCAGATTTTTGTCAATCTCATTGACCACCCATCCAGCCTCTAGAAAGCTGCCTTCTTTTGGTGCAGATGTGGAATCTCTGGACAAGAGAACAGGGTCACATGATGTGAATCACAGAAACTAATGTAGAAGGAATCAACCAGCTCTTTTCTCAAAAGCAGATTCTGAGGCTCTGATGGCTTCCTTTCCAGAACACTTTTCCAAGTATCTTCTGGACTCTCTCCTAAGTACTGAATCCTTCAGGGCTCCTAAAACTGTTGTAACAAGAAAGACCTGGGGGCAAGACGTCTACAAGGATGGACTCTGGCAGAACTCATGTTGCTGAAGGCTTACATGAATGTTTGAATGTGTGGATTAAAAAAATATTAACAACTTGGGGCGCCTGGGTGGCTCAGTCACTTGAGCATCTGACTTCGGCTCAGGTCATGATCTCATGGTCCGTGAGTTCAAGTCCTGCGTCAGGCTCTGTGCTGACAGTTCAGAGCCTGGAGCCTCCTTCAGATTCTGTGTCTCCCTCTCTCTGCCTCTCTCCTGCTCACTGTCTCTCTTTCTCTATCTCAAAAATAAATGAACATTAAAAAATTTTAAAAAATATTAACAACTGGATGGCTTAGGAAGAATAGATACTCTAAGTAATGTACAGGGCAGAACTGGTAGAAAGTGTGAGCCCTTGAAGAAGAGTCACTCTAGAGATAAGAAGTAGTAGAAGTGTTTGGTACAGGGGATAGGCATGACTCTGATTCTTAAACAGAGAAAAATGTTTTGGAAAGACATAAATGAGTCATAGATTCCATGGCTACTGTCTCTCCTTCCTTGCCAGTGACTCAAGGCTCAAACTCCAAGGAATGACCGCTTGATGAATATAGATTGGATCACATGCCTGACCTCTGGCTATATGGTGACTGGGTAAGGGAAGAACCTTACTCCCTGAGAGAGACTGATTTGTTCCCGAATTTTCACTCCTCTGTTATAGGAATATACACACCCACATTCTTTGCCATGTAACTTTGCAACACCTCCCATTGTGAGCAGAATATATAGACCCCTCCATGTTGGAGTTGACCATGTGACTTGCTTTAACCAATGGGATGCAAACAGATGCTTTAACTCTGCTGCCCAGGTTTGATAGCTTCTTATGCTGCTGTCATCTGCAGGAGAGGAGCAAGAGAGGAGCAGGAGAGGTAGCTGCTTCCCCATTAGCTTGGGCCCCAGAATGAAGGACTCCAGACTTTCAGTTGGATTCAGGTCTTAACAAACAGATTTTCTGGCATATACATATAAAATCTATTATACACATGCATAATACATATATATACATAATAAATATGCATTATACATTATTTACATTATATATTATTTACATAATATGCATTACCAAACCATACGAACATACCTGCTACATTGCCTGGCACATAAAAGGTCATTTCATTCATTCATTCATTTATTCACTCACTCATTCATTCACCATCTTCCTGAGTGTCTTTGTCACTCTATTACCCACTATTCCCCCTCCTTCTGGTCTTGCCCTTCTTTTCCTTGGCCCCTCCTCCTCTCCTTCTTCTTTCCCGGATTCTTTCCCTCACATACTTCCTTTGCTCCTGTGTCTGTCTCGTCATTCATTCGCTGACACCAGTGAGGTGGCCTGTGATTCAATTCCATTCTGACACTGATTGCCTGGCATTCGCATTGGATTCCACAGGTTTAAGGGCTCCATCCCACAGGACTGTCCCCACTTCAGCTTCTACCTACAAATTTCAGGTATCCCCAAGCCATCCACACTTCTGCCTAGCTGGCTACAAATTCAGGGCTTCCTACAGCCCTCTCAGTAGTTCACTAATTCATTAGAACAACTCACAGAACTTAGCAAAACACTATACTTAGGACTATAGTTTTAATATCATTATTCTAAAGTTTTTTAATGTTTAGTTTTGAGGGGGAGGGAAGGGGAAAAGAGAGAGACAGAGACACAGAATCCGAAGGAGGCTCCAGGCTCCAAGCTGTCAGCACAGAGCCTGATGCAGGGCTCAAACTCATAGACCGCAAGATCATGACCTGAGCTGAAGTCGGACACTTAACTGACTGAGACACCCAGGCATCCTCATCTCATTTTCTTATATTTAAAATTTGTCTATTTGTTTCCCATAGGGAGACTGAATAAATAGGGTCCACTGCTGTTCCCTGGTCCAGTAGGAAAAGTCAGTCCCCATCCCAAGACCCTAAATGTGGAGAGTAGATGTGGTCTGCTTACCTTGAGAGAAGGGGATAAAGATGGGATCCTCCTTGAATGTCTCTTCCTCATCGAAGCTAAGAGAGATGATGTCTCACTTCTCAAAGCAGTGAAGTCATAAAGGATTAAGCTAGGGGTAGAGTATATCCTGGGATTGAGTGATCCTAGGAGAGTTACACAAGTCTCCTTCCCAAAGACAGCCTGGCAGAAGACCCTCAGAACACTTTGGTGAACAAAAGTGTTCTCTCTCATTAGAATAAAGACCCTCATTCCAAATTTTCCTGGCCCTAGCTAGTCTTGTCTTGGGGGTGAGTTATTGCTGAAACAAAGACTTCTGGGGAGGGCAAAGCACTTGAACAAGGAGAGAGATTACAGGGTCTCTGGATCTCACAAGGAGCAGCTTTAGTTCAGAGATTTTTTTCTTGGTGGCCAAGTGCGTGTGGGTGAGCTGGCCAATCACCTTGTAAACCTCTTCCTGTGTTTCCTCTGGATGAAGTAAGTGTCAGGGAACCTCACTGACAAGGAGCAGCTTTCCAAGAAAGCCTTGGAGGGACTGGTGAATCTGGGAAAATTGGTACTAAACAGGGGAGTCATTTCCATTCCATACTCTAACCAATAGGACCAAAAGCCAGGTCTCAGACATCCACTATTTAGTGGGATCATCAAGTGTCATATGGGTAAAAAGTCCTATATGGACATGACTTTAATTTTTAATTCCAGCTCGTTTTTGTAAACATGCATTGTGATAGAGTGGGGAAGTTGTGAGGAGTCCGGAATCCTGGATTCCAATTTTTGCCCACCCCATTGATCTCCTTTGAGATATTGGATAACCACCTCCCTTCTTAGATCCTAATGTCTGAGATGTTGGGTTGGTCTAGATAATATCTTCCAGAATCAAGACTAGTTTATGATATTTATTCATCTGCCAAAGTTATTTTAAGAGTCAAGTGTGGGGGCACTTGGTGGCTCAGTCAGTTGAGTATCCGATTCTTGGTTTCAGCTCAGTCTGTGATGTCACTATTCCTGGGTTTGAACCCCGCATCAGGCGCTGCACTGACAGCACAGAGCCTGCTTCAGATTCTCTCTCTCCACATCTCTCTCTCTGCCCCTTCCCTGCTTTCTCTCTGTCTCTGTCTCTCTCTCAAAATAAATAAATAAACTTAAAAAAAAGTGTCAAGGGGCGCCTGGGAGGTTCAGGAGGTTAAGCATTCAACTTTGGCCCAGGTCATGATCTTCCAGTTCCTGAGCTTGAGCCCCACATCTGGCTGTGTGCTGACAGCTCAGAGCCTGGAGCCTGCTTGGGATTCTGTGTCTTCCTCTCTCTCTGCCCCTCCCTTGCTCGTGCTTTGTCTCTCTCTCTCTCTCTCAAAAATAAATAAACATTAAAATTTTTTTTAAAAGTCAAGTGTTACGATGACTTCAAAAGTGCTTTGTAAACAGGAAAGCACTTTGTAGACACCCAGTTTGTTGGGGGAAGTATTTTGCAGTGCTCTGTGACTGAAAACCTTTGCTCTAACTAAGCTCCCTGCCTCTTCCTATTTATTTCCTAAGTTTGTCAATTCTGCTCTCTCTTCATAGCGCTTATCACTGTCTGCCATGATTTTGTTTTTTTATTTTCTCCCGCACTTGATGGCAGTTCCACTAGGGCAAGGACGTCTCCCTGGTTTGTTGCTTAACCTTCACCTTAGCACACTGTCTGCTCCAGGTAGGCACCAAATGAACATTTATCAGATGAAAGCTGGAAGGCTTATAAACTACTCCCCAAGTGCTTTGGAAACATTTAAGCCTTCATCAAGTGCTGTTCTATTTTGACCTGTTCTATAGGTAGAAGGAAAGCCCTTCGTGAATGGCAGCTTTTTTGTGAATGTTACAAAGGAATTAATAAATATGAACTCTGTAAAATGGAAAATCACTTCATAACAATGCACCCTGCCATTCTGTTGAGGTCTTTTGTAAAGAGAAAAATCTTTTTATGTTACAAAATGCTGTGCAAACCACATACAGTGTTTACAAATACTCTTATCACTTGGGCCATTTGGAATCTTTGTAAATGTTAAAGTGCTTTGTAAATGTCAAACTATTTTAAAAAACTACAAAATGCCCTGTAAACAACAAGGCATTCTGTATACTACAGAATACTCCGCAAATCTCAAACAGTTTTGCTGAAAGCAAAGAATATTTTTAAACGCAAAATGATCTGTCCACGTCAAATTGTTTGGTAATTAATTACAAAGTGCTCTTATACTGCAAAACACTTAATAATTTGGAGAGATAAATACATTGCTATATGCTTCATAATAAATTATTGACAAGAGGCAAAGTCTCTTACGCAGTGTAAAGTGAGGTGGAAAACAAAGGCAAAAGAAAAAAAAATTAAGTATCCTTACAACTTACAGCCAATTGACAAGTCCTTGAGACAGGCAGTGACCTTCATCTGGGATCTCAGCTGCCTGGATGTTGACCCTTTGCTAAGGGTAAGCGGCAATCTTAGCTTAACATTTTCCAGACCCCTGCCTCAGGGTCCTGTGTCTACTTTAAACACAGTAGAAATACCTTTGAAAACATCCTTTATCTCTACCTTCTCTAACAATCATTCTCCAAGCATATGGCCCACTGATACACATCTGAAGGGTCTCATGACTGAGATTTTACTAAACATTCATAAATGACCTTTTCCTAACTATAGCTAGCCCCCTCAGAGTCCTGGAAACCTTGTTTTGCAAGTACCTTCGAGGCTTGTGATGTCCCTAACCCTCTCCCAACTTGAAGGCACATAATTGCCCTCACAAACCCCAGTGCAGCTCTTTTTGCCCATAGGTCCTGTCCCCGTGCTTTAATAAAACCACCTTTTGCACCGAAGATGTCTCAGGAATTCTTTCTTTTTTTTTTTTTATTTTTTGTTAATGTTTATTTTTGAGACAGAGACAGAGCATGAACGGGGGAGGGTCAGAGAGAGAGGGAGACACGGAATCCGAAACAGGCTCCAGGCTCTGAGCGGTCAGCACAGAGCCCGACGCGGGGCTCGAACTCACGGACCGTGAGATCGTGACCTGAGCCGAAGTCGGACGCTTAACCGACTGAGCCACCCAGGTGCCCCAGGAATTCTTTCTTGACTGTTTGCTCCAAACCCCGACATTTCCACATCATAAAGTACTGAGCACACTAGATAACAAAGTAATTTGTAAATATCTGCATGTTTGTTGATGGTAACCTGCTTTGTTATGTGTGTGATTTGTTGGCTATCCAATGTCCTCTCCTTCCCTTCCTCTTGAACCTGGGTGGAATTCGTAGCTGCACTGGCCAGTAGAATGCAGGGGAAGTGACACTGCCAGACTTCCAAAGCAAAGTCCTAAAAGGCAAGAGTTTCCCACCTGGCTCTCTCTGTGCTCCACCCTCCATTCTCTGATTCCCCATAAGACTGGTGCCAGGAGCCCCGATCTTGCCCCTGCTGGAGAATCCCTGAACTGTTCCCTCAGCCCCTCCCAAGAAACCTCAATCCCACACAGCACAGCCGTGGGCCAGAGCCCTTGGAGGAAAGATCAATGCCCTGTTTTCCTCCTAACGTTAGAGTATAGCTTCCCCAGCTTTCCTTCTGGCCACCTGCTCCGGTTGAGCCTGAGTCTTGCTGTCTGGCGCCCCAATAAGGAAGGGAAGGAACATTGGTGAGCT
This sequence comes from Felis catus, assembly GCF_018350175.1. Classification (NCBI taxonomy): domain Eukaryota; kingdom Metazoa; phylum Chordata; class Mammalia; order Carnivora; family Felidae; genus Felis; species Felis catus. The sequence continues at coordinate 13,768,238 of NC_058382.1, read as the reverse complement.
CCATGTGTGACCTCAACCGCGACCTATCCCTCAGCTGTGAAGTTGTAGCTCAGACTGTCTAAGGACCGTAATCTGAGATGTAGTAAGTCTCTCACCCACCTCAGACCCCCAGCCTCCCTTGTCCTGAGCACTGGGACCAAGCAACTGCCTGGGGTTGAGGCAGAGAGGATGGAATGGGAAAGGGGGGTTACTTTTCCTGACTGGAACCCCCCTACCCCCACATCTATTGTCTCAAACAGAGGAACTAGCTACCTACAGGCCATCTCTCTCTATGGCACCCTTGGGAGTCGTCAGGCTCCTATGTGTCCAGCTCTGCCCTCAGGCCAGTGACTTTGCCTCCTGGAGCCTCAACTCGAAGGTGAGGATTTATTTACATGGCAGTCACTTCAATAACACTCATTAGGTGCCAAGCTCCTCTGTCAGTATGGCCTCATTCAATCTTCAGTACTGCCTGGGTCTTCACAGACACCCAAAGGCAGAGACTGAAAAACATCTGCTTTCCATTCCCGATGAAGAGTAAAACAAATGCAGGGCCACCCTGTATTCAGTGTCCACAGTGGCACCGTTCACATGAGCCAAGAGGAGAAAACAATCCATGTGCCCATCACTTGATGAGGGGATAAATGTTGTGTGATCATGAAATTAACTTGTTGGCCTTAAGCCAAGATGTTCAGGTTGGTCATCACAGCCTCACACGCCCTAACATAGGCCACAACTTTCTGCGGGGCCTCGGTCAAGTCCCCTGCCCTCCTGGGCCTCTTTTATTCCAGCTCTAGGGGACAGCATGACTCAACACTAAGACACCTACTATTTTTTAGACAGATCAAAGGAGAAAAACAATTTGACCATCATGACAGGAGCCGAAAAGATATTTAAGAATACTCAAACCAAGGGCACCTGGGTGGCTCAGTCAATTAAGCATCCGACTCTTGATTTCCACTCAGGTCATGATCTCATGGTTTGTAAGTTCAAGCCCTGCATTGGGCTCCGTGCTGATGGTGCAGAGCCTACTTTGGATTCTCTCTCTCCATCTCTTTCTGCCCCTTACCCACTTGCGCTCTCTCTCAAAATATTAAAAAACAAAAGAATACCCAAATCAAATCCTGATCAAAATGTTTAAAAATGAAGAATCTGATGTAAAACAGAGAGGGGAAAAGGTCTTTCCTTAATTTGATTTAAAATTGAGAAAAATAATTTGGCTATTGTTGGAAGTGCTGCTGTAAACATTGGGGTACAAGTGCCCCTATGCATCAGCACTCCTGTATCCCTTGGGTAAATTCCTAGCAGTGCTATTGCTGGGTCATAGGAGAGGGCACCTGTTGGAATGAGCACTGGGTGTTGTATGGAAACCAATTTGACAATAAATTTCATATTAAAAAAATAAAATAATAAAATTGAGAAGAATATATAATAGAATAACCATAAAATATATGGAAAGGGTCATAGACAGCATTAAGCTTAACAGAGAAAAAGGAAATATTCTTTTTTTTTTTTTAAGCTCATATATTTATTTATGAGAGAGAGTGTGCACATGAGCAGGGGAGAGGCAGACAGAGAGACTCCCAAGCAGGCTCTGTGCTGCCAGCACAGAACCTGACCTGGGGCTTGAACATACAAACTGTGAGATCAGGACCTGAGCTGAGATCAAGAGTCAGATGCTTAACCGACTGAACCACCCAGGTTCCCTGAGAAATTATTCCTTCTTAAGGTTCAGAATAGTCAAGATTTCTCACTATCACTACTATTATTTAACATGATTCTGTAAGTGCTAGCCCATGACATTAGGGAAAATCTTATGTTATGATTTAACATAAGAAAAAATTAAGTCAAAATATTATTTTCAGATGTTAACACCAAGAGAATAAATTAAAAAAAAACTATTATAGATAAAAGTAATACAAGGAAATTGCCCAGTTTTGACAAAAATATCCGACCCCCAAAAAGCCCACTGAACTTCTGATATACTAATTAAAACAATTTAAAATACTATGTTAAGGGGCACCTGAGTGGCTCAGTCAATTACACATCCCATTTCGGCTCAGGTCATGATCTCACAGTTGGTGGTTTGAGCTCCGCATCAGGCTCTGTGCTGATGGCTCAGAGCCTGGAGCTACTTCAGATTCTGTCTTCCTCTCTCTCTGCCTCTCCCCCATTCATGCTCTGTCTCTCTCTCTGTCTCTGTCTCTCTCTCTCAAAAAATAAATAAACATTTAAAAATTTTAAATACTATGTTAAAAGAGTGCTACAGCCTGAATTGTGTCCCCCCCGTCGCACCCCCAAATTCATATGTTGAAGCCTTACCTCCCAGTGTGATGGTATTTGGAGAAGAGGCTTTCTTCTTCAATGAGGTCACAGGGGTGGGGCCTGTATGATGGGATTGGTGTCCGTGTAAAGAGAGGTAGAGACACCAGAGCCCAGAACTCTCTCTCTCTCTCCCTGCCTTGTGAGGACACAGCAAGGAGGCAGCTGTCTGCAAGCCAGGAGAAGAGGCTTCATGAGAACCCACCCATAGTGACACCCTGATCTTAGACTTTCAACCTCCACAACTGTGGGAAAATAAATGTCTGCTGGGTAAGCCCCCCACCCTGAGTTATGTCTATGTCATCCTGAGCTCGGTGAGACAAAGAGGCACTTTGAACTATAGCCCCAATCTCCTCCTGTGTTTCTTAGAAAAAAACTTAGCAAGAAATATGTAAAACCTAATTAAGAAAACGAAAGTCCCACTTACCAGCAAATGGTATGACCGTGACTTCAATGGACACATTACCTTTTTGTTGGGGATATCTCAAATTTTTTTTTTTAATTTTTTTTTTCAACGTTTATTTATTTTTGGGACAGAGAGAGACAGAGCATGAACGGGGGAGGGGCAGAGAGAGAGGGAGACACAGAATCGGAAACAGGCTCCAGGCTCTGAGCCGTCAGCCCAGAGCCCGATGTGGGGCTCGAACTCACGGACCGCGAGATCGTGACCTGGCTGAAGTCGGACGCTTAACCGACTGCGCCACCCAGGCGCCCCGATATCTCAAATTTTAAAGTTGTCAAAGCTATCTAAATTAATCTGCAAATTTAAATTCATCCTGGTAAAACCCTAGTGGGATTTTTTGAGACCTTGACAAAATCATTTAAAAGTATACTTGGAAGAACAATGGGGTGCCTGGATGGCTCAGTTGGTTAAGAGTCCAACTTCAGCTCAGGTCATGATCTCGCAGTTTGTGGGTTCGAGCCCCACATCAGGCTCTGTGCTGACAGCTCAGAGCCTGGAGCCTGCTTTGGATTTTGTGTCTCCCTCTCTCTCTGCCCCTTCCCAGCTTGTACTGTGTGTGTCTCTCTCTCAAAAATAAATAACCGTTAAGATTTTTTTAAAAAAATTAAGCTTGGAAGAACAAAATGTGTTACAGGAACCATATAACTATCTGAGAAAGAAGAGGAATGGAGGGGGACTAGCCCTTGTAAAATATTAGAATATATTATATGGGTATAATAATTCAACTAGTATTGTAGCGCTAGAAAAGACAGATCAGTGAATCAGTGTCAATATGGGTCTGTATAAATAAGTGCAGAATAGACGTAAGGAGATTTAAAATTTTAGCATATGATCAATTCCAAGTCAGTGGCTAAAAGTTGAGCTGTTTGATAAGTGAATCAAAGCACTTGTACAACCACAAGAGTTAATATCCCTTATATTTTTATGCCCTAAGTCCTTCCTGGGCCTCATTCTAGTCTGGGGCTTGGATTTTAACTGGCTCATAAGAAGTAAATCAACTAATTTTCCTCTTTTCCCTTCCCTACTGTTCTCTTTTTCATCTTACCTTTCTTTTATCTATCTATCTATCTATCTATCTATCTATCTATCCATCCATCCATCACCTACCATTGTGTGTGTGCATGTATTTCATAAAAAATTGGATTATCTATCTATCTATCTATCATCTATATATCTATCTATCCATCCATCCATCCATCACCTACCTTTGTGTGTGTGCATGTATTTCATAAAAAATTTGGAAAGACATCCTCTGTAATATTAACACATCCGGTTTTTTAGAGCTCCTCTTCCCAACTCATAAATCAGTTAATAAAGCCACTTAGACTTTTTTTAAGCCTGATTTTGGTAGTGAATTACAGATGATTTTCACTTTCAATTTTATTGCTTCCTTGTTGGATACAAATTAGAAAAAACAATAAAGTTATTTTTATTTTGAAAGAAAAGCTCAAATGCCTTTCTCAGTTCTTGGCACATAACAGGTCCTCAATAATGGATCATTCATGTGTCTGCTCTTTGCCTGTACGTGTGTGAGCATGTGTGTGTGTTTGTCTTTCACCTAATCTCCATCATTAGTTTAGTCTCTATCTTCCCCATTGTGATCCCTCCTTTTCCTTCCCTCTCACACTGTCTCTGTCCTTGGATATTTCTTGCTTTCTCTTTCCTTCAGAATCCTCATAGTTTTCAAAAATGTTCACTCGGTGTTTGGAGCTGGACAAAGGTAGAAAGTCACACAAGGGAGAGGTGGAGAGCAGGTGGGGATGGGCCCAACTTACCTAGGGAGAATGGAACAAAGGCTTCTTGCTTCTTGAAGTTGTCCTCCGCATCCAGGAGGTGGCCAGGGTGGAAGGCTTCTGGCTTCTCAAAGTGGAATGGATGATGGAGGACAGAGTTCAAGATGGGATACAGGGTTGTGGCCTAAGAGGGTATCAAAGTCAAGAGGACCCAAGTGGGTATCAACAAGGAGTGGCTGACTCACTTATGGTACATCCGCAGTTGATAATAAGCCTCATCCACTCATGGCTCTACAGTTAGTGGTTGATCTATCGAAATAACCTTGCCCTATTTGGTTAATAGTTGTGTCCTGATCCCTCTAGCTATCCTCGCAGACTACCCTCTTCCCCAAATCTCTTTGGACTTCTCTATAACGCATCAACTAAAAGATTCACATCTGGATCACTGGAAGCCTCCAAAGACCCAACTCAAATACAAGAGGCAGGATCTACAGACATACCTTGGAAATATTGCAGGTGTTATTCCAGGCCACTGCAATGAAATGGGTAGCCCGATAAAGTGAGTCAAATGAATTTTTTTGTTTCCCAGTGTATATAGAAGTTATGTTTACACTATGCTGTAGTCTATTAGGTGTGCAATAGCATTATGTCTGAAACAAAGTTTAATGGTTAAAATTAGTTAATTTAAAAATACTTTGCTAAGAAATGCCAACCATTTTTGGGGATTTCAGCAAGTCCTAATCTTGCTGATGAAGGGTCTTGCCCAATGTTGATGGCTGCTGATGGATCAGGGTGGTGGTTGCTGAAGATTGGGGTGGCTATGGCAATTTCTTTCTTTCTTTCTTTCTTTCTTTCTTTCTTTCTTTCTTTCTTTCTTTCTTCTCCCTCCCTCCCACTCTGCCTTCCTTCCTTCCTTCCTTCCTTCCTTCCTTCTTTCCTGAAGTAAGCTCCATGCCCAGCGCAGGACTTGAACTCACAATGCTGAGACCAAGAGTCACATACTCTACCAACTGAGCCATCCAGGCACCCCTGGTTGTGGCAACTTCCTAAAATAAGACAACAATGAAATTTGCTTCATAGATTGACTCTTCCTTTCACAAATGATTTCTCTATAGCATGCGATGCTGTTTGACAGCGTTTTACCCACAGTAGAACTTCTTTCACAATTGGAATCAGTCCTCTCAAACCCTGCCACCGCTTTATCATGTAAGTTTATGTGATATTCTAAGTCCTTTGTTGTCATATCAACAGTCTCCCCAGCATGCCCGCCAGGAGTAGATTCCATCTCAGAAAGCCACTCATTACAGATCACCATAACAAATATGATAATAATGACAAAGTTTGACATATTGCAAGAATTACCAAACTATGACACACAGACACAAAGTAAGCAAATGCTGGTGGGAAAATGGCACCGAGAGACTTGCTCGATGCAGAGGTGCCGCAACTTTCAACCTATAAAAACGCGGTTCCTGCAAATCGCAAAAGAGCGACATGCAATAAAATGAGGTATGCCTGTGTTCTCATGGGTTAGTGCCATTAGGTGATTAGATAATATGAATACTAACCCTAGGTATATCTATGCTTGGGAACATGTGCGACCACAGAGAAAATTAATTAGAACCATACCTATTGACCTGACAATATATCAACAGCATACTGTTGTTATATTATAAAAAGAAAGACACACACACACACACACACGCACACACAAGACAAGTGACACGTTGCAATGAGATAGACATAAAGACAGGTGGAAAGGAGACAGGCACACTGGACACACAAGCCGCAAAGTGATAGATACAATATGAACCGGTCTTTGTGTGTGTATATATGCAGTATGTTTTCATATAAACTTAAAGAAATTGTGGAAAGAGAAACATCAAATTTTGAATGTCTTCTCATGAAGGAGGAAAGTAGGAGAGATGACAAAATAGCTTGTAAAAAAAGCTCTATTGTACAACATATTTCAAGAGGTATTTTTTCAGTCTTCCTGACATCTAATACAGTAAAACACACACACACACACACACACACACACAGAAGAGAGAGGACATTTCTACATTTCTAAAATCTCCCTTCTTCCCACAGAAATCTGGAAATAAAAATTCTCATTATAGTCTAACAACCAGAGACATGAATCATAAGACTGCATCAGGATTCTGTGATCCTGCCTGTCTCAGATGGTATCTCCAGAAGTGAGTGTCCTTGATGACAGAGCGGGGGATGCCAAGGGGCATGACGTCACTGAATCTCTGAATTTTGCAGATGACAGCATCTGTATAAGGTATTTTTGCCAAATCTTCCAGGGCTAGAAGACGGTGTGAGCCATTCACTCTGTCAATCTCCACCGGACTTTCTCTAAAAATGATGAGAGTGGCAGGGTGGGTAACATCAATGAATGACCATTATAGTGGGTTCAACCAAGTCACCCAAAACATGACCTACAGACTGTGGGGGGAGGGTCTTGTGAACTTTTCTTAAGATGTTATGTTATTGTTCCTTCTCAATGAAAGCATGGAGAAAGAAAGTCAATGGCCTTGTTGTAGGGAAGTCTTGTCTGATGTTTCCACTCTAGTTATGAGTGGAGATCACTTGGGTAATGATGGGTGTGTGGAAATTCATTCAAACTTTGGCCACTTTTTTTTTTAACTAAAGATGGATTATGGCTGAAACTGGTGTCATATCCTTTTGTCCCAGTGATTTGCTATGTGATTTTTAGATAAGCCACTTCCCCACTCTGACCTTGAAATTGATTACCTGTGAAATAGGGGAATTTGATTAGATGAGAATTTCTCCAAGTCTGATCTGCAGACCACCAACATGAGAAACAATTGAGGGGCTTTTTAATTAGTAAATCAGCAAGCTGCTCCAAAGAGTCAAGTTCTTTGTCAAGTTCAAAGTGTCAATCTCAAAGCGTTGTGTCAAGAGCCATGTGCTTTAAGGGGGCGCCTGGGTGGTTCAGTCGATTGGGTGGCCGACTACAGCTCAAGTCACAATCTCTCAGTCTGTGGGTTCAAGCCCTTCTGTGCCTCCCTCTCTCTCTGCCCCTTCCCTGCTTGCCCTCTGTCTCTCTCAAAAATAACAAATAAAAAAAAATTTTTTAAGAGGTTAAAAAAAAAAGAGCCATGTGCTGTTTTAGACTGCAAATGCTTTGTCAATAGTACTCTTTGTGACTGGGGCAAGCTTCATTAACCAGAAAGCATTTTACAACCACCTTACGTACTTCATAAGTACGAAAGTACCTTTCAAACTATGGGTTGCTTAATTGAATGAAAAATATTTTGTAAACTAAATTATTCTGTCAACTTCAAAGTGCCTTGTTAGCAACAAAGCTTTATCATAAGTTACCAATCTTCACAGGGGTGAATCTTTTATTTTTTGGACTGACCAGGCTAGAAGTTGTATGTCCTTACCCATCACGTGACCACCTTCCAGCATGGCTGCAAGACCCTCCACCCTTTCTGGCCCTCAACCACCCTAAGCCCAGCTCACCTAAAATACCAGGGTTCTTAAGAAGGAGTAGAATCCCAAACTAGAGAGTGGTGCTGGAGCTCTCTGTGCCAGCAAACAACAGTAAGACCGCTGTGTAGACGAGATTCTTACAGTGGAACTCACTCTCAGGATTCAGGAACTCCTGGGGAATAGCAAAGGACATTACCTTACTTAACATCTCCCCTTGCAAAGATACCCAGCTTCTGGGTCTTCTTTTCTTCTCGCCCACTCCCCTGTTACTCTGTGCCAGTTTTTCTTTTTTTCTTATTTCCTTTTCTCTCTATCCAAGGTCAGCAATGTAGCAAAAAGTGTGGGCTCTGGAACCAAACTGCCTAGGTTCAAACTCAAGCCCTACCATTCCCTGGTTGGGTGTCTTTGGATAAGGAACTTAACCTCTCTATCGTGTAGTTCATCATCTGGGGTTATGTTGATACTAGGTATGTAAGTACTCAATATATGTTAGGGATTGATATTTTTTGGTTTTCATCTTTTCTGTCTTTGGGTGTCTTTGCTTTCCTTGCAGCTGCGCATCCAGGAGTGATATTGAAGATGTTTAACAACCAGTATGACACTTGCCAAACCAATCAGAATAGACGTGGGCCCCTGACCAATCAGAACAGACATGGACCTCCGACCAATCAGAACAGACAGGGGCTTCCGACCAATCAGAAAAAAACATGGACCTCTGACCAATCAGAATAGATATGGGTGTCTGGCCAATGGAGCAGACACGGACCTCCAACCAATTAGAACAGACAGGGGGTTCTGGCCAATCAGAACAGACATGAACCTCTGACCAATCAGAACAGACAGGGGCTTCCGACCAATCAGAATGGGAGAAGGTGGAGAAGGGTCTTGAAGACCCCCTGCAGGGGCAGTTGCTATCTCATAACAGGAATTCCAGGAGAGCTTAGGGAAGCTGAGGAGGGAATAGGGGGTGCGAAGGGGGATGGACTAGTGGCTTTCTTACCAACACATAGGGAAGTAGTTCAGCATTTAAACAATGCATACATCATATCCAAACATATTAGCTCAATGTCAGTAATGTGCCCATCACTCTCTTTCCCACCTGCCCCCCATCCAGCTCGCCCTTGCCTTGTCCATGTGGACCAGGAAGGAATTAATGAAGTCCTGCGGGGCCCTGGGGTCCAGCCTCTTGATGTTCTCAGGGACAAAATCTTCCATTTCTTGAATTTTGTTGTACACTCGAGTGTGGGTACCAGGAAAGTGTTTCAGGATGCCGGAAAGGAGTTCAAACATCTCCAGGGAAGAAGCAAGGAGTTCCCAGAATCTGTTCTCTCTGGGCTGGTGCTACAAGGGTTGAGGCTGTATAGCACAGCACCTGCATAGCACAGCAATATCTGACAGGCTTAATTCATCCCGTAGCCTTTGGGAATGTGCCTCCCAGTTGAGCACTCATACAAATACTCTCAGTGGCATGTGAACAAGTGCGTTGTTACCTCTGCTGGGATTTCTCTCACAGGCTACCCTCTCCTGAGGCCTGATTCCTACCTCCAGTTGGACTCATTGCCTCACTTAGAAGGGTGTAGAGGGTAAGTGTGTGCACAGAAAACCGATCTTGATGCCTTCTTGCCTCAGTGTTAGGAGAAAAAACATCTGATCCCTTCCCAAGTTCCACCCATCCCAATTCCTGGCCCACCATGGAAACTTTGGCCTCACCTGGTTGTAGAAAGAGCTGGCAAAAGTGGAGAGATCATTCATTCAATGTAGCAGCCTTAAGATTCTGGGGTCCTGGTACTGAAAGTACTGGCCAAAGATGATGGTACAGATGATGTTGGCCATGGTGGAGTGAAAGAGGAAAGTGGGATCCAGATAGGTCACAGGGTGATGGGGGTGGGCGGTGGGTGGAGGACTGCATTGTCCTTCTGGAAGGCTCTGACCTGGCTGGTGCCTTCTTAGCTTGGTTGGTTTCTTTCTCTTTCTCTTGGCCAGCCTGGCTTTCACTATGTCTCTTATCACACCTCTTTCTGGGCATTTTGCACTTTGTGTCTCATGGTTTTCTTGGGCTCTGTCTTGGTGTGACCTTCTTGGTGCACCTGTGTCTTTGTCTGGTCTTGTGTTTGAGTCTTTGTTTGAGAATCAGCCCCTTCCACTCTGTTCTCTCTCTTTCTGTGTCCCGTCTGTCTTTGTGGCCCTGTCCTTGGCCTCACTGTCAGTCTTTGTTTCCCCTGACTCTATTTCTCTCCTTACCTTTTTCTTTCTAAGTCTTTTCCTTATAGTTTCTACTTCTGGATTGATCTTTGTCGGTATCCTGGGTTTTTCCTCTGTCTTGCTTTCTCTGTCTGCTTTCTCCACCTCTCTGTCTCCTTCCCTGTTTTCCTCATTATTTTTCTCTTTTTCTGTCTCCTTCTCCCTTTTCCTGAACTTGTCTCTGCATCTCTCTGTCTCTGGATCTCTCTGTCCCACCCTCTGCCTGCCCCTCCAACTCCTGAGAAGTCCCCAGGGCTCACCCTGGGATTTCCTCAGTTCCTCCACCAGACACTGAGCCTCATCCTGGTTTCGTTTCTCAGTGCTCCGCTTCCCCATCCCAAAGTCCCTCATGGTGACCTGAGAGGTTTGTTGAAGGGCCTTCTAAGACTTTCCATTAGCGAAGATCATACCTGATTGGTGGGTCATGGATGGAAGATTGGGAGGACACATGGGATGTCCCCACCTCTTTTCCCCAAACCCACCCCTATGCCCCACTCACCTCTTCCCCTGAGGATGGGATCAATGATGGCGATGTGCCCTCAGCCAGGGAAAGCCTCAGCCTGACCCACCAGGGCCTCCCTTACTGCCTTGTACCCACACAGGTTGATGACTGGCCATGGTCCCAGGTAGATGGTGAGGGCATCCAGTACTTCACCCGCAGCTGTGGGGGCAGGGTGCAGATCTCACTCTCTCACTCCAGAGAAGAGTGAGGAAAGAGTCTCCACCCTCACACGTGGATCACATGTGCCAGCCTAACCTAACCATCACTACTCCCTCCCCACTGCATCCTTATCAGGGAAGCATGGACACTTGAACGCTGTGGCCTCCTCCAAGCCCTTGCCCCAAATGTCATGTGCCCTTGCCCCAAGTGCCCTCCTCTTTCAGCTTTTACAAGAACTCTCCTAGGTTTGAATTTTAAAAATTACAGAGAATCCTTCCCCTCTGTATGGCTTATTTCACTTAGCATCACACTCTCCAGTTCCATCCACGTTGCTACAAAAGGCCATATTTCATTTTTTCTCATTGCCACCTAATATTCCATTGTGTATATAAACCACAATTTCTTTATCCATTCATCAGTTGATGGACATTTAGGCTCTTTCCATAATTTGGCTATTGTTGAGAGTGCTGCTATGAACATTGGGGTACAAGTGCCCCTATGCATCAGTACTCCTGTATCCCTTGGATAAATTCCTAGCAGTGCTATTGCTGGGTCATAGGGTAGGTCTATTTTTAATTTTCTGAGGAACCTCCACACTGCTTTCCAGAGTGGCTGCACCAATTTGCATTCCCACCAACAGTGCAAGAGGGTTCCCGTTTCTCCACATCCTCTCCAGCATCTATAGTCTCCTGATTTGTTCATTTTGGCCACTCTGACTGGCGTGAGGTGATACCTGAGTGTGGTTTTGATTTGTATTTCCCTGATAAGGAGCGACGCTGAACCAAAGCATAAGAGACTGTTAAAAACTGAGAACAAACTGAGGGTTGATGGGGGGTGGGAGGGAGGAGAGGGTGGGTGATGGGTGTTGAGGAAGGCACCTTTTGGGATGAGCACTGGGTGTTGTATGGAAACCAATTTGTCAATAAATTTCATATATAAAAAAAAATTACAGAGAATCCTCACACATAAGCTCTAGTACCTCTCCCTTCCCACCCCAGCAGAACCAGAGCTCAAAGCCCCATGTCTATCAGAATTTTCTCTCTCTGGTTTACCTTCCCTGCATTTCTTCTTATAAGAATTCCAGAAACTTCTCTCATGGGCCCGATCCCAGCAAAAAGTTCCCCAGGAAGGGCAGAGGCCACAGTCCAGGAGGGAGTTGACTCCAAGAAGCCAGGTGACCCCAGAGCAGCAAGGGGCTGTGACTGCCATGGTCCCACCTATGTCTTCCTACCATCCTGCTATCCCTCTTAAAAGGTAGGCTGCTCTGTTGTGTGTCACCTTCTCTTTTCTGTGATCATTGGGGCGGATGTGCCAAAAATCTACTTTAGCACAGCTCTTGGTAACTCCCCAGTGGCATCAGGGAACCCAAAGATAGCAGGTGCTGCAGAGGCCAGGAAGTTTAGCCTCTCTATTGGATCCCCAAACTGGCTTCCCATTGGCCCCTGGCTGGCCGGACGAATCTTAGCAGGCAATGCCCTTGAACCTGGGGTACCTTCTTGAGGGAAGGGCGGTGGTGCCAGCTGGCAGAGCCTGGTGTAGGATGGTCTACTGCAAGGGTGGCTCTTGGCTGATTTTCTTAGAGGGTGGCATTGCATCATGAGGGATTGGAAATCGCTAGAAGACCGAACTGAGGCATCCTGAGATCGCTGGAAAGAAGGATTTGCTATGGGCCTCAGAAGAGAATGAGAAATGAAGAAAAAGATAAGGTCTGATGGGGAAAGCCTAGCTCCATGTTGGGTGGGTTTGAGGCTGCCTGATTTAACCATTCATTCATTCATTCATTCCTTAGCAAATATTTGCCTTCTTGGGCCTGGTTTTGCAGTGAAGAAGTTCTCATCTTCTAGAAGGATCCTTAGTGACCTGACAATAAGTGGGTTCACGTAAGATGGCATGGATCACCATCTTCCCAGGGGATGTCAGGATTTGGATGTTTGTTTCAGTCTCAGGGGAATGAAGGGGAATACCAGGGAATCCAAGGTACCAGGGGAGAATCATGCAGCTGAAGGGGCCGAGGAGGCCCTTGCATAGAGGGATGGAAGTAGGGAAATTCAGTAAGAATGGGGATGGCAGTGTACAAGCAATGGTCTACAATGTGGATGAACCCCAAAATATTATGCCAAGTGAAAGAAGCCGGACACAAAAGAGCACGTATTGTATGATTCCATTTGCATGAAACACACGGAATAGGCAAATACATAAAGACCAAAAGCAGACTGGTGGTTGCCAGGAGCTGAGGGGAAGGGGGAATGGGGAGTGACTGCTAGAGGATTCCAGGGAGGTCACGTATGCACAGATCATGGAGCGCAAACAGTTGCTAAATGGAGACTGTGGTTGTTCTGAGGAAGGGAGAAGCCCCTGGGGGAAGCCGTGGCCTGGGAGGCACAAATGCAAAGAGCATCCGAGTCAAGTCTCCCATCTTAGCCCCCAGCTTCTATATATACACCACACTGGGAACTCTGTTAACAAAGGAAAGGAAAACACTTCCATGAGTCTATGCAAGAGCTGCAGAGTGATGGTCTGAGATGAGGCTGCAGAAAGGACTCTCCCACAGAGGCAGAAACAGAGGAGGGGGGAGACACTGGCTTGTGGTGGGTCTCTCAGCAGCAGGAAGACCCAGGGCCAGTCAAGGAACTGGCTTCTGCAGAGGTGGGAATACTTCCTGATCCTGGGATCCTTTGAGGCCCTTCTCTCAGTCCCCTCTGCGGGACCGAAAGCTGATCTGGTATACTGGGGGCACTCTTCCTATGCCACTCTCCTGGGGTGTGAGGTCGATGTCCTCGGGGGCCACAGGGCTGGCCACAGAGAAGTTCTGGAGGATGGTGGTGAAGAAGAGGAATAATTCCATGTGGGCGATGCCTTCACCAAGACAAATGCGCTTCCCTGTGAACACAGAAGATCACCAATGTGGGCACAGAGCCGATGCACATCTCTTGCCTGGTCACATCCCAAAGCCCAGACTTCTGTGTCCATCAACAACAGATTTGTATGGGACTGGCCTTCAACCTGCAATCCAGGGTGGTGTTTTAGGGGGGTCCCGAGCCCTCTGAAACCAGGGGCTAACGTTTGGGTGGAGGTGCCTTGCACGTTTTTCCAGGAGAGTTTGTAGCTTCTGTGAGATTTCCAGAGGCTTCAGTGGCCACTTGGAGAATAAACACCCACTTCAGGTTAGATGTGTGTGCGTGTGTGTGTGTGTCTGCCTCCACATGTGCAGGTGTGTGCACATTTCTGACAACATTTTTAATGTCCTTCATCTCTAATATGAGGAGGATGGTACTTATTTCAAAGGACTATTATGAAGTTAAAGAAATTAACATTTGTAAAAATTCTCAGACTAGGACCTGGCTTGTACTAAGGATACTATAGGTGTAGTTATTGTTTGTGTATGTTTCTGGGTGTGTGCAGTGAGGAGTGTGTGTGGGAGTGGGTGGGGGGTGGGGAGTGTATGCTTGTGGTAGGGTGTGTATCTGGTGGGGGTGTGTGTGTGTCTGGTGGGGAATGTATATGTGGTGGGCAGTTTGTGTGGGAGGGGTGTGGGGTGTGTGTAGGGGGTGTGTGGGAGGAGCGTGTGGAGGGAATGTAGACAGGAGTTGTGTGGGGAACATGTGGGGAGAGTATGGAGGGGAGTGTGGAGGGGAGTTGTGTTGGGAGTGTATGAGGGGGGAGTGTGAGGAGGATTGGGGGGCAGGGAGCGCATGGGGGGAGTGTGTGCGGTTGGGAGCATGAGGGTGTATCTGACACTGTGTGTGTTTGTCTACATCTGGGTTGTCATTTTATCTCAGTCCAAGAGCCATGGGCTTCAAAAGTTTGGGGGAAAAACCAAACTACACTCAAAATTGTGAATGGGACGGGGCACCTGGGTGGCTCAGTTGGTTAAGTGTCTGACTCTTGATTTTGGCTCCCAGGTCTTGATCTCTGCGTGAATAGTACAGAGCCTGCTTTGGATTTTCTCTCTCCCTCTCTCTCGGCCCCTACCCTGCTCAGGAGCCCATGCTCACGTGCTATTAAAATATATAAATAAATAAAAAGAATTGTGAATGGGTCTGCTTCCTTGGATTCCCAGAGGTGTGAGAGCCTCCAGTAGGTTATGAAGCATGGGCTTGAAGAGAAATAACACAAAGGGAGTAGGAACCCCAGGAAGAGGCACTGAAAGCCTCCTTTACCTCAGTAGCTCTTTCTTTTTTAATGTTTACTTATTTTTGAGAGAGCTCTCTCAAATACACAGAGTGGGAGCAGGGGGGTGGGGCAGAGAGAGAGGGAGACAGAATCTGAAGCAGGCTCTCAGCTCTGAGCACAGAGCCTGACACAGGGCTCGACCTCACCAAGGGTGGATCATGACCTGAGCTAAAGCCCCACATTTAACTGAGCCACCCAGGCACCCCACCTCAATGGCTCTTGATCTGCAAGCTGGCCACCATGGCAAGGCCATTCAGAGATTTCCGAGACCAGTCAAGGTGTCAGACATTATGCCTATGTGGACATCTCTGGGGGAAATGTCTGTATCTTTTTGGCACATCAGAAGTTAGGTAACAGGGACTTAGAGATACTCAGAGCAGGGCTCTAGACTAGTTCTCCTGTGACTGGTTCTGTGACCCAGTTCTTTCCAGAACAGCCTGACTCCTGTCTCCCTCCCATCCTCTCTTCCAATCCCAATCCCTGGGACTGTCCACTGGGACACCCTTCACTATCCCGTTGGCTCTAACATCTTTTTGGCTTGATTTTTCGTTCTTTCCACTCATGGCAATCTTGCATCAGTCTTTTGCTCTGATTGACCTCCCATCAGACATTGCTCCTCTGTCTCCTTCCTCTTTTGCCGACTTTCTTCAATCTTAAGCTCCCTGTCTCTGTCCATTTGGATCTGATTCCATCTGAAACTCTCTCCCTCCCTCCCCCCCTCTCTCTCTCTGTCTCCTATTCCCTCTCTGTTTCCCCTTCCTCACTGTATTGTCTCATTGTGCACTCAGTCTCTGTCACTTGTCCCCTGTCATTATCTCTCTCTGTGTCTGTCTTTGTCCTTCTCTCCATTTTTCTCCCTCATTCTTTCTTTGTCTCTCTCTCTCCTTCCCTCTCTACATCTCTGCCTCTCTCTCTAACCTTAGAGCAGGACTAGTGAATGGGATCATGGGCCCCACCCCACCATCCCACAAGTCCCCCAACTCTCACTTAGGATGAAATGAGGGAAGCCATAGTACTGGGCAGAGCCAGGGGATCTGGGTCACTGGGGTCACTGATGGAACTCAAGACTAGGGCGTTAGTTCGGGGGTCCTCCTTTCTCCCAAAGGATGAGGATTCTGGGCATTGGGGTTTTCTCAAGACGGGGCCACATAGTGGAGAATGGGGAAAGAGACAGGTCAGAGCATGTCAAGACCCACTCCTGGCTCCCAGTACCAGCAAGATAAACCCAAACTCCCCCCAGCTTCCAAGGCCCTCCAGCTGAGATCTTCACCCTTCTCCCCTTTTAGAATCCACACTCCAGGCTCCCTGGGTTTGTCTCCTTTCTCAAATATGCCATGCTGTCTCCACCTTCAGGCTTTGACTTGCTGTTCCCTCTGCCTGGAACACTCTTCCTAGTGGCTGATTGATACTCACCCCTGAGGTCTTAGCTTAGAACCAGTGCTTCGATGAAAGCTTTTCCTCACCGAACCACCAAGAGTAGAAAGTATTTCCTCTTTGTGTTCCCAAAGTCCCTTTCAGAGCATTTATCACAGTTATGATTAATGATAATAATCATCATCCCATCCATGAGCACCGACTTTGTGCCAAGCAATTCTAACCACATTGCAAGCATTGCAAGCTCAGAGTAGTGCTCACCAGCTATTTTATACCAACGTGTATCTCTATACCAAGGTGTAGAGAGGTTAAAATACTTTCCCAAGGCCCAGCTTACCGAGATGTGCCTTTGGGATGTGGTCTTCTTAAGCCCTGTCTAGGGCTGCAGGGAAGATGAAGTGGGTTAAAGGTAAAGCAACTGGCATATAGTAGCTGCTCAATGAACCAAGATCTCTCCTGGACTGTCTCAAAGAGAGAGTAGCCTTTCACTCTGGTGTCTGGGAAAGAGAGTGCAGGCCTGGCTTACCCATGGAGAAGGGGATAAAGGCTTCATTCTTCTTCAGTGCCCCATTGGCATCCAGAAAGTGGTCAGGGTTGAAGGCATCTGGTTTTTCAAAGTAATGTGGGTCATTGAGAGCAGAGTGCAGGAGGGGATGTACTTCAGTGCCCTGAGGGAGAGTCACAAGGTCAACAGATACTGCCATTCCTTTCCTCAGCCCACCCTTAAAAACAAAACAAAACAAAACCAAACAAACAGACAAACAAAAAACCAAGAGGGCCCTAGTGATAAAACCAAAAACATGTCAAGTGCAGAGATTAAGAGAACCCAGGATGCCCACACAGGAAAAATGTGGGAGCCCAGCTGGCCTCACCTTGGGCATGAAGTACCCTCTGAAGTAAGTGTCTTTGGTGACCATGTGTGGCGCGCCAATAGGGAAGAGGTCACTGAATCTCTGAATCTCATGGATGACTGCGTCAGTGTATGGCATTTTGACTCGATCATCAAGGGATGGAAGGCGGTGTGGGCCAATCACCTGGTCAATCTCCTTGTGGACTCTCTCTGCACAGAAGAGTGGGACCAGGGAACCTCATTTTATTTTATTTTTTCCAATATATGAAATTTATTGTCAAATTGGTTTCCATACAACACCCAGTGCTCATCCCAAAAGGTGCCCTCCTCAGTAACCATCACCCACCCTCCCTGCCCTCCCACCCCCCCATCAACCCTCAGTT
Source organism: Felis catus (assembly GCF_018350175.1). NCBI lineage: Eukaryota > Metazoa > Chordata > Mammalia > Carnivora > Felidae > Felis > Felis catus. Next base: position 13,750,594 of record NC_058382.1, on the reverse strand, counting down.
TGAGGGAACCTCATTTAAAGGAGACATTTCAGCAGGGCCACTGCTTTGTGTGGGCTAATGAGCCAGGAAAAACCTGTAATAAAGGGTTAGGTCATCGACACCCCTCAGAGCAACAAGCCTGGAAGAGGGGGGAGGCCGGGGGGCAGGTGGGAAGCAAGAATTCTCACCCTTTCAAATCTATTGAATCTTATGAATTATCTTCCCACAGGCACAGGTAAACACACACACACACACACACACACACACACACTCACGTGCGTGTGTGCATGCACACATGCACACACCACAATTTTGCACAGAATTTCACATAAGAACTCAAGGCTATAAACCTGTCAAAATTCTCCCTCTAAAAAGACTGGAGAGGAGCCTGGGTGGCTCAGTCAATTAAGCGGTTAAATGTCTGACCTCAGCTCAGGTCCTGATCTCAAGGTTCATGACTTTGAGCCCCACATCGGTCATTACAGAACCTGCTTTGGATTTTCTGTCCCCTCGGTCTCAGCTCCTCCCCCATTCACCCTCTCCCCTCTCTCCCTCTCTCAAAAATAAATAAACATTTAAACTTTTAAAAACAAAAAGAGTAGAAAATGACCTAATATTTATTGTGTGTGTATTATAGATGAGACACTGTGCTAGGTGTCAGGAATATAACCATGAAATAGATCAATAGATTAACCCACAAACACCTGGATAAATGAGTACATAAGCCAGTCGACTTATGAATGGAAAGAGTGATGAATGGAAGAACATTAGTGAATGGATGTATGTATTTGTTTATCAATCAATATATGAATTATTGGGTCATTAATTAATAAATGGCCCATAGACAAATATTGAACCTGATTAACCAGTAAATCAATTGCATAAATGAATGGATGGCTAGATCTATAGAGCAATAAATAAATAAATAAATTAGTGAAATAACAGGTATCAAAAAGTGATGAAACAGGTATAAAAATAGGTAAAATAAAATAGGTATAAGAAAGGAACAAATAGATGGAGGGACTGAATGACAGATAAATAATCAGTGATGAATTAATTGAACTAAATGCATAATAAATGGATGAAGGGTGGATTGAAAGACCGATGGAAGAATTAAGGAATGAAATCTAGTTCATAGGGCAGATGGATGCATGCATGGACAAACGAGCCAATGAATCAATGACCAGTACTTCATTCATTAATCCCTGTTTCAAAAGATCAACAATTGAATCAATTAATCCAAATAAAGAATGGAAGCCTAGGTCCTTGAATCAATCATAGGCGAAAGAATCTGAGTATAAGGTAATCAATACAGGTACCAAATAAAAGGATAGACAAATGGATGGATGGGTGGGCAGAGAGAGGAGTCTGCCTTTACATGATGGGAGAACACACCGACGGATTGTTCATCCATCCACCGGCGGGGCTGCCTTAGTCAGGGGCTCATTCAAAACCTGCAGCGCTCCTGGTATATATAGGAGGTGAACACTTCCTCCCTCATTCAGGAAGGATCCCAGCTGCACTTTTGCAGCTCCCAAAGGGGTGAGAAGCCCCCGCCCCCTGCCTCGATCGGTTGTCCCCGCCCACCCACCTGTGACGTGAGGGTACTTGAGCATGAGCTGGAAACCATAGCGGAGCGTGCTGCTGGTGGTCTCCGTGCCGGCGAAGAAGAGGGAGAGCACCGTGCAGATGAGGTTCCGATGGTGGAATTCGCTGTTGGGGTCGGACTTCTCCTGAATCCGAGCGGTAGGGGGCGTGTCAGGGGAGCGGGGGCTTTGCTGCACGCTCTTGCCTGGGGGCGCCCTCCCCTGCTGCTGGGTCCCACACCACCTGTCTCTCTCTCCCTCTCTCCTCCCAACTTTCCCCTTTTTTCCTCTTCCCCTCAGTTGGTTCCTGAGTCTCTCCTCCCTTTCCCAATCTCCCTCCCCTCTTCCCCACTCCCTTCCCCCTTTCCCCACCCTTCTTCTCTTCGCTGCCATCTTTTCCTCCCTCCCTGCCCCCTCCTGTTCCCCTCCCCCAACCCCCACTTTGTCCATGCGGATCAGGTAGGCATCGATGAAGTCCCGGGGGGTGCTGGGGTCCAGGGTTTCACGGTGCTTCTCCACAGCGTCCTCTATGAAGGCTATGATTTCCTGCATGTTTTTGTAGATTTGCCTGTGTGTACCTGGAAAGTACTTCAAGAAGTTGTAGAAAAGCTCGAACACCTGCAGCAGAGAAGGGGCTGTGAGGTCCTCCTGGGGTGGAGTCAGTGAGTCACAGGGAGGAGAGCCCTCCTGGGGCCTGGCTGGGGCAGAATCTCACCTTGCTCTGCCTCTCTGTTTCTGTCTCTGCCTCTCCCTCACTGATTCTAAGTCTCCTTTGATCTGTTGTTCTCCCAGTTTTCTCCTTCTGTCTCTTCCTCCCTCATCCTCCCGTCCCGGTTTGGTTGCTGCCACACCTCTCTCCTTGGCGCCTCTCCTTACTCGTGTGTGTCTCTTCTCACTTGTCTCTCTGCAGCTGCTTTTTTCTTTTAAATCATCTCTACACCCAGTGTGGAGCTCGAACTCACGGCCCTGAGATCAGGAGTCGCCTGGTCTACTCACTGAGTCAGCCAGGTGGTTGGCTCTCTGTGCCTCTATTGCCTACTTCGCCCAGTAGATCTGTTTGGCTCGGACCTCTCTGACTCTTTCCACCCCTCACATCTCCTTTGCTGCACCAAACATTGATAACGTGATGCAAGCACAAGATGAGCCTACTGCCGGCTTAAGACTATTTATTTTGGAACATATTTCTACTGGAATGTCTAGGAGTAATGTAATACCTAACTGTTGCAAGTAATTGCAAAAAAAAAAAAAGGTGGAAACAGAGAGTGCAATGTAAAATTCTTTGTTAATTAAAAAAAATTTTTTTGTTTCTTTATTTCTGAGAGACACAGAGAGAGAGAGAGCATGCCAGCATGAGTGGGGGAGGAGTAGAGAGAGGGAGACACAGAATCCAAGGCAGGCTCCAGACTCCGAGCTGTCAGCACAGAGCCCGATGCAGGGCTCGAACACTTGAACTGTGAGATCATGACCTGAGCCAAAGTTGGACACTTAACCAATGGAGCCACCGAGGCACCCCAATCTTTCTTAATTTTTAGCGATAACCATTGATAACTCTCTAGTCAATCTCGTTCTAGATTTTTCTCTGTGGTTCTCTGTGGGAAGAGAAAAGTGAAATCACCTGCTGCACCTGTTGCAAATATTCACTCTGGGCCCCATCCTACCTTTTTGGATCAGACTGTCTAGCAGGAGGTCATGGGAGTTTGTGACTAACCATTTGGAACAGTCCTACACACAAATCTGACATACACTCCTGGGTACGAACCATAATGAGGCATACTGTTCTGCAGTTTAATTTTACACTTAATGTATAATCGTGGTATTTCCAGATTCATTGAGAAAGAGAAACCACAATATTTTGTTTTAAAAGAGGAGCATATTACTTTATAATCTGGGAGATATTTTTAAAAAGACCAAAAGTGGGCGGGGAAATGGGGAAAATGAAGAAATGTGGTCCCTTATTTTCACGTACCCTTGAATTTCTTCAATTGAGGAGATTTGCCAAAGACAGAGGTGAAGATTTGCAGGAATCAGGAACAGAAGAATAGAGAGCCTGACAGTCTGAGTCCTATTCTCTCCCTCTGTCTCCGCCACTCTGCCTCTCAGAGTCTCTGATCTCTGCTCTTCCTTGTCACTTTCGCCCTGTCCTTCTCTCTCCTCTTCCAAACCCTCATGTCTTGGTCTCTCTTGCTGACTCTCTGACTTTCCATCTCTGTCTCCTCATCCTAGGCTCCCCATCCCTGTCTCCCGTCCCTCCTGCCCTCTACTGCTCAGTGTCCCTGTCCCTCCCTGCTGTCTGTGCCCCCCTTCCAGCCCAAAGCTGCATTTCTGGGACACCAAAGCAGATCACCCCTTTCCCTGTGCCCTGGACATCCACCTCCCACACCAGCCTCCCACACCAGCTCCCTGACCTGGCTGGAGAAGGAGCTGAGGAGCGTGAAGGTCTGGTAGAACAAGTCCAGCAACCGCAGGAACTTGGGATCTTTGTAGCTAAAGCGTGTTCCAAAGACAATGGAGCAGATGATGTTGGCAGTCATGGAGTGGAAAAGGAAGGTGGGGTTCTGGAAGGCTCCTAGGAGGAGGAGGCACAGGTCATGGGACACGGACTCAAACAAAGGCCTTGGGAGCACTTGACCACTGCCCCATCTCCGTGTGACTGCCCTCCCTCGCTCAGTGATGACAAAGAAGCAGGAACAGGAACCGCTAACATTCACCAGCCCAGATGATGGGCCAGCCAGGTCCTGTTCTCAGCACTTCATGTATTAGTTTACCAAATTCCCACCACAACCCTGGGGGGAAAGTGCCGTTCTGTCATTGTCTCCAGGGTAGTCGGGCTATGGAGGCTGTGTGGTGGGTCCCTCTCAGGCCTCAGCTCTGACCCTGGGGGCAGGTAGTTAAGTCCCAGGGGCAGATGGGTGCAGGGCAGGTGTTCAGTCAATCACATGTGCAAGTTTAAAAGCTCTGCTCTCCCTGTCCCTTGTCTGTCATCCCCTCCCTTCATCTCTTCTCTCCACCTCCAGGGCTCTTTGGTCTCCAGGGAATCGTTCTGCACTTGACGGTTGATGTCTGTATACATCCTGACCTCCCTGGATGGGAGGGGAGCAGGGACTGTGCACCCACCCGGAAGTGTCATGGCATCAGCCTCTCTCTGCGGGTCTCACCTGTCCGTCTTCTCTTGCTCCCCTGCACACCCTTTCCTGAGCTTGTCTGTCAGTCTCATTTTCTCTACCTTGGTTTCTCTCTGCCTTGGTTTCTTTTTGCTTCTCCCGGTCTCTTCCAGTCTCTCTTTGTCTTCATCTCTCCATCTGTGTCTCTTTTCCCTTCCCTCTCTCCATCTGAGTCGCTCTTTTTCCATCTGAGTCTGTCTTCATGGTCTGCTGCCCCTAGTCCTCTATTGCTCCCTATGTCTCTGCCTCTGCCTCTCCCTCCCAGCCTGTACATTTACCTCTCGAAATCTCTTATGAAAGGACCCTGTCATCTTTATGTCTCATAAACACCCTTATATGGAGAATCCAAAAGTAAGTAGAAGTGCGTTTCTCTTTTTTTTTTTTAAGTCTATTTATTTTGAGAGAGAAAGAGAGAGAATGAGTGGGGGAGAGGCAAAGAGAGAGGGGGAAAGAGAGAGAATCTGTGCTGTCAGTGCAGAGACGGACGCAGGACTCGAACTCGCAAACCATAAGATCATGACCTGAGCCGAAAGCAAGAGTCAGATGGTTCACCGGCTGAGCCACCCAGGCCCCCCTCAGAAGTGCTTCTTTGATAGCCCATCCCAGCTGCCTGAGGGCAGGATGCCCCAGCTGCCTGAGGGCAGGACGCCCCAGCTGCCCATCTTGCTCGCTGACAGCTTGTCAATAGTCCACTCAAGAAGAATAAAAACCCACTTTGGCATTTGCAAAGTGTCTATCATTTTCCCCTTTCTCTCTTTGCCTGCTTTTATGTAAGTCTTATTTTTGCCCTTGCAGATACACGTTATCCATGGGTTGGTTTCCCTGAACCCAAGTAAATAGCATGCTAATACATAACCAAGTTTATGTCCTTGAGTTACTCTCGACACTATACACCCCATATCTCTTCTGGCTCCCTGTGTTCCATTCCTACCCATCTCTGTCTGTCCCTCTGCTGGATGGTCTCTCAGGGTCGTTCTCTATCTCTGCCTCTCTTTCTCTGCCCACAGATACACCTCAGTCTTACTGTTGCCACGCACCCTGCATACCCATTCTCCGGGGACTCACCCTGGGTTTTCTGCAGTTCCTCTACCACACACTGACACTCCTCCTGAATCCGCTCCTCTATACTCCGCTTCCCCATCCCGAAGTTCTTCATGGTGGCCAGAGAGAATCGCCGAAGGAGCTTCCAGCGTTCCCCGTTGGCAAAGATCACACCTGCGGGTGTAGGGAAGGCATGGATTGCCAAGAGGGTTGGAAGGACACTCTGGGCCCCTCTGCGCCTCTTATCCCCCCTTCCCAGACTCACCCTCCCCAATTTCCATCTTCCATCATTCCCCTCCAGGTGCCTTTGAGGTCCTTACCATAGCCTTGAAAGATTCGTTCTACAGTAGACACTCTCCCGCGGCCAGAGAAGGCCTCAGCTTGGTCCACCAGGGCCTCCCGTATGGCTTCTATCCCACACAGCATGACCACAGGCCTTGGCCCCAGGTACACCGTAAAGACATCCCCGTATTTCTCTCGGAGCTGTGAAGCATATCCACGCCCAAGGTTACTGTTAGCCAATGTGCACCCATGTGGCCATCCCAGTTGTTAAACCATAAAAACACTCATGTATAGATTGGCAATTAGCTACTGAGTACCCCAAGACCCCCCACCCCAGGGTGCCCTCCCCTTCCCAGGACCCAGCAACTAAAGGATAAACCCATGACCCAGCCAGAGTCTGCATGGTTGGTGCCCTAAGCAGTACAGATGGTTAAATATCTCTTACTTCTGCCTATACCCTTGAGTCGAACCAGATCTCCCCAGCATTGAAACTGAAGGGTCATCCTTCCTGTGACCCAACGTCAACCTGCTGTCTTTCTCCTGACAATTTCCCCAGAGAACTACCCTAAACCGCTTGGTAGATATGAAGAGAAAATGATGGCTTCGGGGATGATCGTGACATAACATCAGCACAGGCATTTGAAAAACTGCTCCGTGGTATTTACTGAACCTAAACACATGCACATTCAATGACTCATTAACTTCACTCCCAGATGCACGCCCAACCAAAATGTGTACATCAACCTGATTCGCTGAAGATTTTTTTAAAACTTTTGTTTATGTATTTTTGAGAGACAGACAGAGTGTGAAGAGGGGAGAAAGAAGGAGACACAGAATCCAAAGCAGGCTCCAGGCTCTGAGCGGTCAGCACAGAGCCCGATCCGGGTTTGAACCCACAAACTGCGAGATCATAACCTGAGCCAAAGTCGGAAGCTTAACAGACTGAGCCACCCAGGCGCCCATTGAAGTTTTTCAAATAAAATTCTCAGCAACACTGATAGAGAATAAATATATGGCGATATAGTCATGCCATGGAATAACTATGCAGCAATGAAAAAGAACCCACGCTACAGCCAAGACTCGAATGAAACTCACAGGCGTAGTGTTGAGCCAAATCAACCAGACACAAAAGTGTCCATATGTCTAACTCTATTTATATGAAGTCAAGATAGTGAGAGGGTGGTGACTGGAAGGGGACTGGAGGGTGGTTTCTGGGGACAGGACGTGTTGTTACTTACCTATATGTCAATTACAGGAGTATGTCGCTTGAGAGAATTCACTGAGCTGAACGTTTACGACTTGTGCACTTTTAGGGGTCATGTTAAGCCTCACTAAAATTTGACTTAAAATCATGAAAAGATTAAGTTTACTGCAAAATCTCTCCCACTGATCTCTGCAGAGCCTCCTTATGGTCTCCCTACTGCCATTCCTCTCCCCTTATGATCAGTTGGCCACCCACCTCACCCCAGTCTGAAGCCAGAGTATTCCCTATGAAAATGTAAATTAATTAATACCCCTAACTGGCTCCAAACCCTCCAATGCCCCCCACTGCACTGAGGGCAAGATCTGAGGTCTCCACCTTGATCCACATCGCCCTGCATGAGGTGGCTGCGTCACCCCTCTGCTTGTCCTCCCCCTCGCCCCTTCCCTCCCTCAGATCCAGCCTCCATGTTCTCCCCCAAACATGCCGAGCTTGCTCTCGCTTCAGTGTTCTTGCACTGACATCTGCCTCTCTATGGTGCTTTCCTTGGGCATCTTGCAGGGTGTCTGCTCACAGACACAGCGAGACTGAGCCTCTCCCCCACTATCAATCTAAAGTAGCTCCACCACTTTCTAAAAGAGCACCTGGCTTTCTTTTAATCATAGCTCTTGTCTACCTAGTATTTCCTTATTTGCTTAACTTGTATGCCTTGTCCAAAGCCACGTCATCAATGCCTACAATATTCCCAGGACACAGAAGGTGCCCTGTAAATGACTGTTGAATGAATGGATCAAAAGAGCTACCATTTAATGAGCACTGACTATATACACCAGGCTCTATGCAGTATGCCACCCAGTCCTCATTAATGTTATAAGACACACATTCTTACCACCATCTCATTTTAACAGAGGAGGAAACTGAGACTCAATGAGTAAGAGTTGACTCTGGAACACAAAATCCACATCTGTCTGACTCTAGAAAGATCTGGGAGCATACTAGGGAATGGAGGAGGAGCGGGGCCACCCTCTCCAACCTGTCCCATAGTGACACCCCTTAGTCCATTCTCTCCCTTCCTGTCTCCAAAGATGCAATAATAATAGAGGATCATGGACCCCTAAAGAATCCTGGAAGTTCTGTGGAAGAACTTGAGGGGGTCTGGAACTCTCAAAATTTTATGTAAAAATCTTTGTGGACATTTGGAGGGGAGAGAGCCCACAGCTTAACCAAATTCTCAAAGGATTTGTGATCCCCAAATCATTAGGTAGCTTTGGCCCAGGAGGACATTGGAGATGAGGACACCTCTGTGCCAGACCCCAGCTTTCCCTCCATGAAGTCCCAGCTGTGTGACTGAGGACAAGTGTCTTCCCCAGGCTGAGCCTCACGGTCCATACCTGTGAGATAAGGATAGTACCTCTCCTCGCCTGCAGGCGTGTGGTAAGCCAGACCTGATGAATTCCCACGGCGATACAGATAAATCCTAGCCATGTAAATCTGAGCAAAGAAATCAAGCCCAGGAGTTTACAGAAAAACGTGGTGCCCTTGGGAGGCACTGAAGTAAAAAGTACTCGGGGCCTGTGCATACCCATCCCTCCACTTGTGGGAAGATTCTCTGTCTTAAAAGCGAAGGGATGACAAACCCAAGATTCAGGAGTGTGGTGGCCTTGGGGTATGTAAGCTGGCAGTTATGTCGGTGACCCAGTTCTTCTGTTGCCAAGAGGGTGCACTGATGTAGATTACGTTATTCATAAATAAATCGATAATCACATGTAAAATCATGCGTAGGAAGCAGTGATACAGAGCCTGGTAAACACTCCAGTGTCAGCCATTACTGCACATTTGTCTGTGGCCGTTATTGCTAAGAACCTTGTGCCTCCTCCCGTCTTCCTTCTCCTCCTGGCATCCACCTGGGCCAATCTCCGCTCTCTTTTCTTGCCAGAGGAGAAACTTACAGTTGGTGACTCTGCCCCTTCTTCTCTCTCTTCCAGGGCCGGGCAGACGCCCAGAGACTCCACAGGCGGTGGCAGAAGAGTATGAAATTCTATACCCACCGCTTGCGCCCAGAGACCTCCGCGTGCCCACCCACCCGCCCACTCTGGGGCCAGTGCCCACACACTTGAACGGAGCAGGGACGCCTCTGACCATCTGACCACCAGCTACCATGCTTCACCTCCATGCACCTTCCTCACCAACCTTCAGACACCCCACCCCCGGAGCCTGAAAGGATGCCTTCACTCCTTCTGGGGAGTGATCCCCAGGTCCACGGGCAGTAAGTCACCCTCAGACCCCATGCATCGGCACCTCACCCTCAGGAAGGATTTGAGTAAGCCTCTTCTGTCCATCTGCAGAATATTCCCCAAGAAGGCCAGAGGACGGGGGCCTGGCGGGAGGCGGCCATGGGCCTTCGGATGGCCTCTGGCCAGCAGAAGCAGGAGTCCCGTGAGGACAGCAAGAAGGAGAACGACACTGAGCTCCATGGCCCGGCCCAACTGTCTTTGTCCCAACTTCAGCCTTGATTGATCTGGGCTTTTTATCCTGAGCTGGCTGCCCCACCCAGTTATGTAACTGTATTCACTCCCTGCCTCCCTTCCCATCATGTCCAGGAGTGTGAACTTGAAAGAGTGATGTGCTTTTTCAAGTATGGGACGTCCCATTCTTCCGGCTCACACAACCCTGTACATGTTGGCAGAGACCCGGTGGTAGCGATTCCAAAGTCCACAAGAGTGCATGTGCCTGGTGCACACATTGGGCGTATTTGCTTGTGGCTATGGGTGAGCATGCGCGTTCGCCTTGACATGCTCGCGCTTGCATACGTTTCCCTACGCCTGCTTGCATCTGTGCGTGTGCTGGAAGGAGTTTATATGCAGACTGGTGTTTGTATTCACGTGAACGTGCTGGCGTGTTTCTGTGTATGCGTCTCCATGAGGTTGCATATATGTTTTTGCGTGTGTGGGGGCTTACATGTATTTGTGTGGATTCATTTGGGAAAGGCTGTGTGCATCTGGGTGCACGTCTCCGTGCGTGAGTCTGGGTGTGCCTGCGTTGTTTGTGCGTCTCCCGGTCCCTGTCTGTGTGGGACTTTTAGGTGCCCGGTGTCTACCTCCACCCCCCTATTCCCTCCCTCCCCCCCCAGTGACAGCCACTGATGAGAGTGATGATGACGACAGGAGGAGGGGAGAGGCACAGAACTGGGGAGACTCAGAGAGAGAGAGAGAGAGAGGGATAGAGACGGAGGCCTGGCGGGTGCAGCGTTCAGGTCCCTCCCCACCCCCACGCCTACCCCTGGCTCTCTGATTGCTCTGAGCAGTGCCTGGCACTTCTGTCCCCGCCTCTGGCTCTGCCGTTACAGTGCAGGACATTTCTCTGACCCTCTGGAACAGTCTTATGTGACTCTATCTCTTGCCATCTCTCACTTCTTGGTGTCTCTGTTTCTGCCTTTAGACTCTCAGCTCCCGTATTGCAGGGACTAGGTGCATTTTGATTGATGTCCCCCGGGCTCATGTGTGTCTCCATCATCACGCTGGGCCTCTGGGCCTCCGGCAGGCTCAGTCCAGATTTGCCCAGGATGTAAATGAATGTGGCCACATCCACCTGTCGTGCCCTGGGCCTGGCTTTCCACCTCATTCTGTCACTCTCTCCCTCAAAAGAGACCGGGGGGACACGAGGCGAGGTGTATCTTGCAGTGTCGGACAAACCCTTTGCAGGCTGCAGGACCCTGACCTCAGAGGTTGAATCATACCCTTCCGATCCAGGAGAAAGGACTGATAGTCCCGATATCTTGAATTCAGGGGTGGAGCCTTAACTTCACTGATCTGGGAGAGGTACCACCATGGACTTTCCTGACCCAGGTCCTGGCCCCTGCTGTGCTGTGTATCTGGCACTGAGCCATGGCCCCATTCGAGCCCCGGGTGTCACTGAAGGAGAGCCATAAAGTGCCTTACACAGACTAACTCACTGAATCCCCACCCTTTAAGGTAGGTATGGTTGTCATCCCCACTTTATAAATGGGGAGAGGGAGGCAAAGAGAGGTGGACAGTTTTACCGAGAGACACAACGGCAGGTTAGAGGTGCATCATTCAATATGGTAGCCACTTGCCACATGCAACTATTAAGCACTCGAAACATGGCTAGCAGAAAATGTGAAACTTAATTTAATTTAGTTAGAAATTGATACTCACTTCAGTGATTAGAAAACTTACATTTGGAGCAACTTGGGTATGTGAACCTAGTTTTTCAGTTACAAATTTCATGAAATCTAAACACAGATTAAGTATTTCTGAAGAAAAGTCGAGGTCCCAATCAAGGCGTTGTGTAAGTGCGAAATACACACCAGATTACAAAAAAGGATATGCTGAGAGTCAGAGGCAGGACAGGGAGAAGCCAAGAAATAGACAAGGAATATAGTGTAGGGATGGAGGCAGAGGAAGGGAAGGGACAAAAGAAACAGCAAGAGAACAGAAGAGCAAGAGAGAGGCAGAGATACAGAAACATGGGGACAGAGTCTGCAGGGGGCACAAGTGGGGCCGCCAGCTGTGGAAGAGTTGGGGGTTTTGGTTGTTTGTTTAATGTTGATTTATCTATTTTGAGAGAGAAAGAGCAGGAGTAGGGGAGGGGTAGAGAGAGAGAGAGAGAGAGAGAGAGAGAGAGAAGCCCAAGCAGGCTCCGTGGTGACACAGTGCAGAGCCCGACATGGGGCTCAAACCCACGAACTGTGAGATCATGACCTGAGCCAAGATCAAGAGTCCAGTGCTCACCTAACTGAGCCACCCAGGCACTCCTCTCCCTCCCCCATTTTTAATCCCCTTCCCCGGCAACCACTGATCTGCTGTTTGTCTCTAGAGATTAGCTTGCACTTTGTAAATTTTCTGTTAAGTAGAATCATATGGTATACACTCTTTCTTGCCTACCTTCTTTCCACTAGGTATTCATTATTTTGCAGCCTGGGTAAACTGAATAGTGGCCTCTCAAATGTGTCCTTGTCCTAATCCCCATAACCTGTGAGTGTTACCTAAAATGGTAGAAGAGATTTTGGAGATGGGATTAAATGAAGGATTGTCAAATGGAGAGATTATCCTGGACTATATAAATAGGCCAATGTTGCAATCACTTGGCCAATGATAAGGATGCCAAATACATGAAAATGTTCAACATCATTCATCATCAGGGAAATGCCAGTCAAAACCACAATGAGACATCACTTCACACCTGTTAGGATGGCTGTTATTAAAAAGACAAGAAACATAGGTGTTGGCGACGATGTGGAGAAAAGGGAACGCTCGTGCACTGTTGGTGGGATTGTAAGCTGGTGCAGCCACTGTGGAAAATAGTAGGTAGGTCCCTCCAAAAATTACAAATAGAAGTACCCGGCCACCTGGTTGGCTCAGTTGGTTGAGCATCTAACTCTTGATTTCGGCTCAAGTCATGATCCCAGGGTTATGGGGTCGAGCCCTGTGTTGGGCTCCACTCTGGTCAAGGAGCCTGCTTGGGACTCTCTCTCTCCCTCTGCCTCTCCCCGCCCCCCCCCCCCCCCGCCTCCACCTCACATAGATAGATACATAGATACATAGGTACATAGATACATAGGTAAACAGATGATAGATAGATACATAGATAGATGAACCATAGGGTCCAGCAATTGCAATTCTGGGCATTTATCTAAAGAAAACATTGACTCAAAAAGATATCTGCCTGGGCAAGCATGCGTGCACACACACACACACACACACACACAAACATATTGCCGATTGCAGCATCATTTACAAGAGCCAAGACATGGAAGCAATGTGTTCTGCCCTTGCAGGGTTCAGTGTGCAATAAATGTCACTCAGGTAAAGTGTTTGGTAGTGCTGTTCTCTGCTACTATATCCTTGCTGAATTTCCACCCCCTTTGTTCTATCAGTTATTAAAAGAGGGGTAATCCCATCTCTGAGTAAACTGAGATTTGCCTGTGTCCCCTTGCAGTTCTATTTGTTTTGGCTGAATGCATTTTAAAGCTCAGTTTTCAAGCGTATACACCTTTGGGACCGTCATGTCTTCTTGATGAATCGACTTTTATCATCATGAAATAGCTTTCTCTATCCCTGGTAAGATTCTTTTCTCAGAAATCTGATTCTTCTGATATTAATATTAGTCCTTTTGAGATTTCTTCTGATTAGCATTGCTACGGTGCCTTC